>NC_082644.1:21772749-22121082 GCF_028023285.1 Balaenoptera ricei
TTGGCACCCTATTCATGTTACTTAGGCATCAGAGAACTTGGCAAAAATGGTAGGCAGTGACAAACAAAAAGTAGTAGTTTCTAGTAATTGCTTGTATTTCCTTCTGCTTAGCCATTGTTTATTGCTTTCATCGGTTATTTTATTACACTTTTCTCCATCACAGAACATTCTGGCCTGAGGTTAATTTACTTTCAAACTCAATGAACACAAGAGTGACACTGTCCTCATTTCTGCTTTAGTGCATGACTCTAAGGAGGTGCTAAAATGATTCCTCCTCCCTGAGGAAAGTGAGTTTTCTGTGTGTTTTGCAAGCTTTAGGCCTAATTTGCATATTCATGGAAAGGCAATTATCTTGATTTTTGAAGAAGACATTCATTTACAATAACAAAAAATTAAGAATCCTTTCACTTGAATTATCTAAATAATTATCACAATTTCTCTCAGCAGTGATGTAGATGTGATCCCAGATGCCACTTGGCCTACAATACAAAAGCAACTACAAATCAAAGAAGCAAAACATAATGTATTGTGACATTTATCCTACTTTATACAAGACCAAGAATAGATTCATTGCAATCCACCTTCTCAGTAACCCTGGTTGGGTCAATTCATTACTGGTGAAGCATCCAGAAAGTGCTGATGATATATGTGGTCATGTCAGAGCTTTTCAGCTAAATTTCTGACTTGTATTTGTCATATCGTTTGGTGATGTGATTTTAAGATTGTAGGAGAAAAAAGCGATTTTATGACTGCCTGCTGGAAAAGGCTGGTGGTGTGGCAGCTTAGGAGTTCTGGGTAAGTTCTTTTTTTAAAAAATTTTTTTATTAGTTATCTATTGTATACATATTAGTGTATAAATGTCAATCCCAGTCTCCCAATTCATCCCTCCCCTCCCCCACTTTCTCCCCTTGGTGTCCATACGTTTGTTCTCTACATCTGTGTCTCTATTTCTGCCTTGCAAACCGGTTCATCTGTACCATTTTTCTAGATTCCACATATATGCGTTAATATACGATATTTGTTTTTCTCTTTCTGACTTACTTCACTCTGTATGACAGTCTCTAGGTCCAACCACGTCTCTACAAATGACCCAATTTCGTTCCTTTATATGGCTGAGTAATATTCCATTGTATACCTGTACCACATCTTCTTTATCCATTCGTCTGTCAGTGGGCATTTAGGTTGCTTCCATGACCTGGCTATTGTAAATAATGCTGCAATGAACATTGGGGTGCATGTGTTTTTTGAATGTGCTTTTCTCTGAGTATATGCCCAGTAGTGGGATTGCTGGGTCATATGGTAATTCCATTTTTAGTTTTTTAAGGAACCTCCATATTGTTCCCCATAGTGGATGTATCAATTTACATTCCCACCAACAGTGCAAGACGGTTCCCTTTTCTCCACACCCTCTCCAGTATTTATTGTTTGTAAACTTTTTGATGATGGCCATTCGGACCAGTGTGAGGTGATACCTCATTGTAGTTTTGATTTGCATTTCTCTAATCATTAGCGATGTTGAGCATCCTTTCCTGTGTTTGTTGGCAATCTGTATATCTTCTTTGAAGAAATGTCTGTTTAGGTTTTCTGCCCATTTTTGGATTGGGTTGTTTGTTTTTTTGATATTGAGTTGCATGAGCTGCTTGTATATTTTGGAGATTACTCCTTTGTCAGTTGCTTCGTTTGCAAATATTTTCTCCCATTCTGAGGGTTGTCTTTTTGTCTTGTTTATGGTTTCCTTTGCTGTGCAAAAGCTTTTAAGTTTCA
This sequence comes from Balaenoptera ricei, assembly GCF_028023285.1. Classification (NCBI taxonomy): domain Eukaryota; kingdom Metazoa; phylum Chordata; class Mammalia; order Artiodactyla; family Balaenopteridae; genus Balaenoptera; species Balaenoptera ricei. Next base: position 21,774,514 of record NC_082644.1, read on the forward strand.
TTAGGTCCCATTTGTTTGTTTTTATTTCCATTTCTCTAGGAGCTGGGTCAAAAAGGATCTTGCTGTGATTTATGTCAAGGAGTGTTCTATGTTTTCCTCTAGGAGTTTTATAGTGTCCAGTCTTACATTTAGGTCTTTAATCCATTTTGAGTTTATTTTTGTGTATGGTGTTAGGGAGTGGTCTAATTTCATTCTTTTACATGTTCTGGATAAGTTCTGAGGAGGAAAACTGCTGCTGCTGACCTCACCGACTCCATCCCTGCTGAGCTTCCTGGTGTCCCACCCAACTGCCACTACCTCCTGGAGTGCAGGACCATATACCCCTTCTCCTACCAGGAGCTGCCTGGTCCATTTCTTCTTGGCAGGTCCAGACCGACTGCCTCGCAGAGAACCTCCTGCTTTTCTCAGGTCTCTGTCTGTCCTGCACTCCTTCTTTTCCTCCCAGCACTGTCAGATTTTCTAAACTTTCTCCCATCCTCTTTCTCCGGAGAATTCAGTGCACACCTGGGCAGGACTAGGGGACCTGCGGGGAGAAGCTATGAGTCCAGACTTCAAGAGTGAGTGGAAGTTGGTGGCTCCGCAGCGCCCTTAGGACATTTCCAACTCAGCGACACAGATGCGTGAAAATGCTCTGTCACTTTCAATCCCTGCCCAGGCTGGGCACAAGGGCGGCTCAGAGCGGCAGGTGAGGTCAGTGACCTCGGCAACTGTTCAGGAGCAGGGAGGGCTCACACTGTCCACTCTCACCTGCCCAGTGGACCTCTGGGAGCCCACACCCCAGCTCTGCATGACTTCAGCCCAGCCCCCAACCTGGGAGCTTCGGAGATCTCTGCTCGTGTCTATCCACAGCACCCTTTCCTGTTCACCCTTTACACACCGACCGTGAATCCCTCTCCCAGATTCATCCTGGCCTTCCTCAAATCTTTCCCTTCACCCCCGCCCACCTGCTCTCCTGACCTCACACTTGACTTTGTCTTTCAGTGGGCAGTTAGGAGATTACGTTTTCCTCCAGCCACTCCTAAGTGAATCAGGGGTAATTCCAGGACTGGAACTTAATTTCTTACCAATCTTCTAAATGAATTCACTTCTCCGGGGATGCAGAATACCTGCACCACCACCCCCAGTGGCGGTGATGATGATTCCTGCTCTCAGCTTTTCCCGGCGGTCCGAGTTCTAATTCCCCCTTCAGCCTGTTCTTTTCTTGCTGGGATGTCCCTCAGGCCCTCGAGGTGGCTGCAGCCCACCTTCTCTCACAGGCACACTCTTTCCCACACATTCTACCTCTTGGTAATGTCTATTGGTTGTTTCCACTTTTAGTGTCTTGGTTTTTCCATCGCAAGCAAATTCAAAACTCTTCAAGAGGACATACTGTCTCTTTTTGCTATGTTTCCTCCATAGAACGCAGCAGAAAACTGGGTGTCTAGAGGCAAATCGTATTTATTGATAATTAGCAGGGCCTCCATAACCCCCGAGATCCCAATAAGGTGGTCTCCCAGCCTCAGTTACGTGGGTGGTCAAGGTCCAAGTCCCCTTCTAGATTCTGCAGGTTCCTGGGGGCATCAACCTTCCCCATCCCCCTACTCCCAGGTGAGCTGCCTTGCTCTGCAGAATGCTAATCCAGATACAAAGTCCAGCAAACAAACAAAAATCCATTCACAAAAGCATCTGAGAGCCTAGTAGGACTTACTGACCATTTGAGAAGGAAACGTTAGAAATGTTTTTTTCTAACATTTTTTCTAACACACATATTCATCAGTGGCCTACCTGGGCCTCCTCTCTCCTCCCTCCCTCCTCTTTTCTCTCTACCCCCATCCTTTCAAAAGTAGCTCCCTGAGAAGTGCAAACCACTCCCCACCCCCATCTCCTTTCACTTTCTCTGCAAAGCAACCCATCTCTTCCTCTTGGTGCCCAGTACCTACCGACACCATTGCTTTTAGGGCTTCCCTTGTGACCCCAGTAGTGCATCAAAGCTATTTTCTCAAGAAGAAAGTTCTCTCTCTCTCCTGGGAAATCTGGTACAGCTGTTAGAATAACTTTTTTAAAAGACTTGTTACATTGAAATATCTGCTCACTTCAAGAGTAATTCATTCCGAGGCTTCTGCTGCCCCTTTCCCTTTTGTTAAATTGCCGTGTATTGTTACTGAATGACCTCCTCTCCCCGCCTTTCCTATCTTCAGGATTTCGTTCCTGTGCGCTTTCAAAAGGGCCTTATGCTTGACCTCCAGAACCTTGGACTTTATTCAAGCACTTTCCCCAAAGTAACCTTTTCCTTCTCAAGTGGATAAGGCTGACAAAATGGAGATATGAAAAAATGGCAGTGATACCTGTCTGGGTTACTTCGCTTATTTAGTTTACTTTATGAAGTACTTCTTTTCGTCTGCCAGTAACGTTATCAAGACTCAACAACAGCAATGATGCCTTGGCAATCTCCAACATGATGACTCAGTGGAGATAGCTGCACGCCCTCCTGACTTTTTAAGTAATGTTCTTTGTCACCTTCTAATGTCACCTGTTCTCCTTTGCCAAGACTGCTACCACTTATCTCCATTAGTTCTTGAATTTGTTTTTTCCTTACATCCATTAGAATCAGTGTAAGCTAGCTCTGCAGAAAATGCTGCCAAAGTCTTTAAACTATCTTACCTTCCCATAAGACATCCTAGTTCACGTTTCTAATTCAACTATAGCTCATAGTTCTAAACTGTTTCTTATTTCTCTGTCTTCACTGGAATCTTGAGTATCCCATAATTTCACATCCTTGGTAAGTTTTTCTTAAATTTTTCTGGTGCGAGTAGTTCGTGGACACTGTACAATGTCACTCCAATGGTTGTACTACTTCCCAAACAAGCCCCAGTTCCTGCCCCTCAAAGCGTGCACACGCGCGCACACACACACACACACACACACACACAGAAAATCAAATGGGTGCTGCCAATGATTCTCATTTTTGAGAGATAATTTCTAGTTTTCAAAAATGAGTTCAATAGCTATCATTTTTTAAAAAAAATCAAGCATAACTTTTTAGACCTACCCAGATGTTAGCTGTTTTTATTTGGGAATATTTGCCCCTTGAAGATGGAAAAGAGTTATTACACAGCTATGATGCCAGACAAGAGTAGATGCTTACATAGCACTTTCACTAATTTGCAGAGAAAAGGCACTTACAGCTTGGACACCTCTGATTGCCCCCTTCTTTCCAGCAGGCTAGAGAAACTCTCTAGTCTCATCTCCCTTGATTATATCAGGGGAAAAGCTAAAGTGTCAGACAATACTTGGCTGGCCTGCCTCGTCCTGGTCCCATGGGCGCTGCGAGAGTTTTTGGCAAGTTAACCTCTCAGAGTCTCAGTATTCTCCTTTACAAAGTCGGCACAATAATAAAATAAGAAGAATAACGAGATACTGCTGGACACAGGAGGGATGTGCTGTAGGTGGGCTACAAGGGGACACACAGGTCTGTATTCTACATGTTGGCCCTGGGACACAGCCTGCCTCTCTGAATCTGCCCCACCACAGTCCCTTCTCCTGCCCACCTCGTCCTGGGCTGGTGGACAGGAGATTCAGCTGTTTCTGCTGCAGCCTCCCCATCAGCCCCACTGCTGACCATTCAGGCTCCCCTCCCTTTGCTTGTGTCCAGTGACTCATGTGGGCCTCTGTATTTTCCTGGCTGCAGCTTCCTCCCTATCGAGGCCTACCTGATAGCCATCTTTCTGGGAATTCCTATGAAATTATGGTGCTCTAAGGCTTCCATCTCTTACTTTTTTAGTACAGTTATAGATTTATTTGGCTTCAAACACATTTTCTATCATTTTGGGGAACCATGTGAGTGGGAGGGCGAGGCGGTAGCATTTCCTCAGTTGACATCGTGAAACAGAAGTGTCACAGTATAACTGGACTTTTTCTTTGGTTCCTAGTGAGTTTGGAATTGCTTATGTCATTCTTAATTTTTAAGGAGTAACATCTTAAACATCATCCAAGCTACATCTTAGATCCTTGAAATTATAAGACAAAATGACTAAGGAAGAGGGCATCCAAATATAACATACTCACCACAATAGCTATCATTAGCAATTAATAGGGGAGGTACCATGGCCATGGAGTAATTTAGTAAATTACTAGTCTCAAATGCAAGAAAATGCATTCCCCACCCCCTCTTCGCTACTCTCCCTCTTTGGAAGGTTTTCGAACTTATCATAGTCTGGGCCAAACTAGAAAAAGAAATATTATGTGTTGAACTTATGGTTTGGTTTTCCCTTATAGATGGGAGAAAATTCCCCCAAATAAGTAAAATGCATAATATCTTAATACAGTATCCACTTTTGTAACTTAAATTGCTCTTTCTTTCCCACAAAATTAAGTGCAATGGAGCAGAAGTTCTGTGTTTGTCACCAATCCTTTATTGAAACTGGTAACTTACACACTTTATAATAGAACAACAAAAATAATGTTCAATATATACAGCCTTTGCAATGGACTATTTGACTATACACAAGGCAGAGTGATAACACAGTCTAATCTTCATAATAATTTGTGCACAGAAAGACACCCAACAGTCAACATGTGAACATTACAGTGAAATGACATCACAAGTCCAGTGAAAATTCAGACTAATACAAAATGTACTATCTATTGCAAATGACATCTCTAAATGCCCAGAGCTTGTTCAGTAGTAATTTTACCCAGAGTCCGAAGCAGAGATTTGGTGTGTGGCTATAAGTCTTTTAAGTGAGACCACCTCTGCAGACAAGTTGGCTACCCCCTGCTTCAAAAACAAATTCTCTGGGTCAGAGACTTTGTAACCATTGTCTTTCACTTCGACCACTCCAGTTTTGTAACTATTCTGAGTTTTGCCATTAAGTTCTTTTTGATGCCAGTGTTCGGATTTGAGAGACCAATCTTGAATGTTAGTCACTTGCACTGAAAAGGGAGTGAGAGAAGAATGTACCAGATTGGGGGCATTATGCTTCTCAAGTTCGAAATGTCTCTTAGACGTCATGTCAACAGGCGAAGAAAGTTTTTGCGTGCCGTCAAATTCGTGATCGAAGGCTTCCACTTTTATCTGCATGGCTTTGGCTTTAATCCGAAGCTTGTGTGGCAAGGCAGAGGAGTTCACTTCTGGAACCTTAACCACTGTGGCGTGGACACGCTGAAGTTCGACGGGAGAGTGGATTGGGCCCTTGGGAACCTGCTGCTCGTCTTCTCCATCGGATGACTTTCCTACTGCACCTTCATCGGTTTCTGATGTCCTTGGAGAGTTACTGGAGGATCGGTTGACCTGCAGCAGAGGGGGAGAGTGTGAGTAGCCAGGAAAAGAACTCCCCATATAGTTCTGATACACGGCCGCTCGGTAGGCGCCCGGGTCATCTCTGGGCTCCCTGGCATAGCTCTCCAGTTCCATCGGCTCTTGCTTGATGACCTGGAACTTGCTTTCTGGGCTTCTGCAGCCACTCTGCCCAGGGCCCTCCTGCGAATGTTCTAGCGAAGACACTTCCGAAACATCAGACAGAGAGCTCTGTGGAGAGTGCTTGATGACAGAAATGCAACTGCTGGCCACCATCGAGGGCTCGTGCTCATCCACAAAGGCGCTCACGGTGGATTTGGAAGTCTGGTAGTCTTGAAAATACACAGCTGTAGAATTACTGAGCTTCTGAATCTCCTGGGCATAGGCTGTCGAGCTAATTAAACCAAACTTTAATTTTAGGGAAAGCAGTTCAGCTTTTAAAGTGGCGTTTTCTTCTCCCAGTGCAATGAGTTTGTTCTCCAAAACCAGGTCATTCAGTCGACGCTTCTCCCGAGACCTCTTGGCAGCTTCGTTATTTTTCCGCCTCTTTTCCCAATACATGGCATCCTTCTTCTCATCAGGAATGAATTCCCGTTTCCTCCGACATGCTGAAGATTTGTTTTTCCCCACACTTCCTTCATTGAGAAGGAGCTCTTCCCCGGTCGTCAAGTCTTCGGAGACTTCGGATAAGGCAGAATTAAGCACCATCATCTTGTCCACGCTGCTACCAGCATCAAGAGATGCCTGCTCCTTCTTGATGCTCTGCATTTTTCTCAGCTGCATCAGAAACAACCTTAACCTATATATGCGGTGCAGGAGAAGAAGTTATTTCCTCAGTATTCTCAAATGCTTTAAAAACTGCGGTTTAAAATCCATCAATATTCTTCTTCTTTTTGTTCTACCGTCCAGGATAAAGCTCTTGGGCTCCTCTCACTGAACGGAGTAGGGGTCTTCTAGGTTACCTGCAATACATGAAGAAAAACAGTTATCCATCTGGTAAATATTTATTACCAATTATGTACAAGAAAGTACACGAAGCATTGAGGGTTGATATTTCTGCCCTTCAAAGAGTTTACAATCTTGCAAAGAAAATAAGTACCCAAATACCTATACGGCAAAGTTGTAAAGGACAAGTCCGCAGTGAGACCTGTGGTCCAGGACAGTGAGAGAAAAAAACACATCTGCCCCAGGGAAAAACAGAGGAAGACTGTGTTTCAGGAGAAAAAATGGTGGGGTGGGGCATGTGGGGATAGGACATTACAGGAAGGAAATGACAGATCGCCTCTGGTTGGTAAGTTTTTAAATAGTACTTGCATCTTGTGGGGCTTCTGAATACTTTTAGATAGCACTTATATATCACTGCCAAGCAAACAAGCTCACCTCATAAAAGGAACTTTTCCAAGTAAACCCCTTTAATGTCAGTAAACAAATTCTGTAATTACATGGAATCAAATATAAATGGAGCTAAATTTTTATTGCCACAAAAATAAAAATAAAAGCCACACAAACAACTGAGTTGTAGTTGTTTAATCTCTTATATGGCTGATGTCACGGTCATTCTGCCAAGTGACTCAGCACACCTGAAAAGGACTCTTTTCAATAAATCCATCTCTTTTGACGCATTTGTGCTATGAGATTAGAAATGTTCTTTTTTTTCTGGTTCCTTCAAATTGATTTATCATTCACTTAAGATTGAAGCATCCACAGTGCTTTTTTTGGTCCTGACAATTCTGTCATAATAGATTTCATTGATAAAGTAGCTTCAGACTAAAATAAACGCTTATTATTCAAAGGGATTTTTTTTTTTTAAAGTACATTGCCTTCTTGAAACTTAAAATTATTTTAAACCAAGAGAATGTAATTATGGAAAGAATTTCTTTCCATTTTACTAATTAGTTTCAAACAAAATATAAGAACTCAAAAATAGAACCATCAACTAGCTTCCTTTTCCACTGATGACATATTTATAATCTGAACTTGGCCTGACAGGAGATAATAAATCCATATTAAGTTCCAATAACAATCTTCTCGTGGTCATTTTGGATCTGTCTTCCTGGACAGGGCTTCTCTGCTTAATTTTCCAGTAGGTAATACTTTCATAAAGGAGATATGGTAAGACAACTGTTCATTCGGCACTATCTGTATATGGCACTCTTCCTGCCCTATTAAAAAAGATTTAATGTTTTTGTTTTATGTCTCTCTTTCTTTCTTGTGCATAGTTTTATAATGACTAATGACGTTTAATTTTATCAGCTGGAAAAGACTGCCAGCTTCCTGTGTCTTTTCCAGAAGAAATAGAAGGAATGATGTAATAATTTCAGGATCATCAAGAATAAGGTTTAATGCCATGTTTCTGTCCATCAAATTGAGCCAACAGAAACAGTGAGTTGCAACTTAGCAAAACTTGTGATTACAAATACCGAGCTTCCGTTTGTTTTTGAAAATATAGCTTTAATGGGAAATGAAGGCAATGAGTCTGCCACAGCAGGCCGTGATGGTGTAGAAAGCGGAGCTTCCTAGTTATCACTTAGTAAACAACACTGCTTCCTATATTTCAAGTTAGGTTTCTTGTTCTGATATGAAAACCCCTTTTCCCTCAATATACTGAATGGATTCTTCCCTCCTGTCAAGAATTTGTATTCCCTAATTCAGTTAATTCTTCCCCCCTGAAATCAAATGAATGTTGAAGCAGAGTAAAAATTCCAGTTCCAGGAAGATAATTACATTGAACTTTTCCAAGATGGTTTTTAAATCTCCACTGTATCCCCAGATACTACTGTTTTTTAAAACATTATGCAGTTCCTTGCACACTATTATTCTGAGCATTTTTTAATTTGTCCCTTCCTTGGAAAAAAAAAATTACATTCCTTTTACATTTCACCACACCTATGAGTTTTTACAGTTATGCTTTTGAAATGCCCCACCATTCTGTGTTAGTTACTCTTCCTAAACTTTTCATTCTTTCATCATTTCATATCGTTTCATCATTTCAAACCTACATTGAGTGAGTTGGGACTCTTTTCAATCTCCTGGTCCAAAGAATCGCACTGAGCCCAGTGTGAGTGAGGGCGGGCAGGCAGCCCTTGCCACACTGCATAGAGAAAATAACACTACTTCCATTTAACAAAAATATCCCACTTGTCCTAAAATCTCTTAACCCATTTCTTCTGGGTGTCTAAGTACTGTATGTCCAGTTCGTCATCTCTACGACTTTGTTGGTATATTCAAAACCTGCAGAAAAATCTCATTTCTTTTCAGTTAATCTTCTTCCTATTTGAATTTCACTATTTGTACTAGAATCTGGATTCTTCCTACATCTGCACATATTAACTGCCTCTATGATTCCACCAGCAAATCACCCCATAACGACATTAGGATATTTTCTGTAATATTATTTATCAAATAACCTTGCAGTGTTGAAAAGAGTTTATCAGCAGTGCGAGAAACTGTAGAGAGAGGTGCTGATTTTGTACAATGTGTATCTTCCTACATGTTTGTTTTGTATGTCCAACTAGACTGCAAATTAGTTCAGGGTGCAAATTAATATATTTGTATCCTAGCAACAAACTGAACCTATTAGGTGCTCAACATCTGATTGACAGTCACTCATTTACCTTATGTAAGAGAGCTTTGCGCCAAAAACACTTTGTTGATACATTCTTTTAAATCTGATATTACATAAATTCTAAAAAAGATATTTAACTTAGTAACAGAGAGCTTCTCTTATTCATTACTTGATTTATTCAACACATATGGAGCACCTACTATATACCTGGCACTGAGCAAGAGTGGGGGCACATAAAGAGGGAAGGAAGAATCAAACTCCCAAGAGTCAAGGGACCCCTTAGTCTTTGGTGGGAGACAGGCTTGTGAATACAGCGCTCATCCAGGGGTGTGCTAGGAGCACCGCCAACATGGGGGGTTGGTGCACATATCACATTGTTTCTAGCCGCACTGCTTTTTTCTTTGTATGGTGATAATAAAAACAATTATAACAGGTGCCATTTACTCAACACTGACTATGCAACAGGCACTGTGAGCCTGGCCTGTCATTATTTCACTGCCCTCATAATAACCACTTTCAGATGAGAAAACTAAGGCTCAGAGAAGTTAAGCAACTTGCCCAGTGTCACACAGCTAGTTAAGCAGCACAGCTAAGATTCCAGGACAGCCCTGACCCCAATCCAATCCCTCGAACAGCACCCATTCCTGTACTCCCAGAGGGTTGTTCTGGTGTGTATCCCTGCAATGCATCTCATTTACATACAGTTCCTTTCTGTGTTACTCTCATTTCTGGGTAATATATCCCCATTTACTAAGTGAACTTTGGGGGCAGTAAAGCACTATTAGATGCTGCCAGAACTTCTTTAAGACAACAAAGGTACCATCTGGAACTTTTTTCCGGCTTCCACAGAGTTGTTGTACAGCTTGCAAGTATTTAATGAATTGAGAAAACATTCTAAATTTTCATATCTCTGCTAAAATTTTAATCTCCGGGCAAACCTACATGCTAAAATAATTAGAAGGAAAAAAATTATAGCTATTAGCATTGTCACCTGTGATTTTTTGGTACACAACCAAAATGTATCCATTTTCAACATGGTGGGAGAGGGCAGTTAAAACACAGAGAGACTGAGTGACTTTCCCAAGACCATGCGGCACTAGAGGGCAGAGATGTTGAGGGCAAAGAATCTATTTGTGCCCTTCAACAATAAATTTAAATTAAAGTGAATGGAAAGGTGGTTTACAATGCCTTCTAAAGACATCAGTTTTTATGCTCAACTAACTAATGACTTTATTTCAGATTCCAGTGTTCTCCCTTATGATTAATTTAACAGTCATTTCACCTCTGCCTCATGTTTTCAGATCACCACTAACGCTGTGTTACGTCAGTCACCACTAGTTTCCTTTCTGGTGAGTAACTGACACTAAATGACAATTCTATGATGCTGGTGTGTTCAGCACGATCAGCTTCATTACACGCATTAGATAATATGGGTGCTTCTCAAAAACACAAATAAAAGGAGAAATTTAAGAGGAGGAGTCATCACATTCTAATGACATATTTTCCCACACCTAACTCGGATGTACCATTGCTAATTAATGCTTTTTCGTAGTACATCACACTATTTCTACAGGCAGGAGTTATGTTTCATAAACCCAGATTTTAAGTCTATTTAAGTCAGATGACCTAAATATTGTTTTTAATTAAGCTAAATTTGGTTTAGAAAATTCTCTAAAAGAATAAAGCTTTACAACACAAATTCTAGCCCAAATTTCTTTTTGAGGAGGGACCTTATGACTTATGTTTACAATGACAGACCTGTATCTTCCCTGGCTGCCAACACATCTCTCAGAGAAATCTTGGTGGACAATTCAAACTTGTTACAAAACAAGAAGAGGAGAAACATTTTGTTTCAAGCATCTAAAATCTTACTAATAGCTTAGACGCTAAAATCTATGAGAAAAATTCGTTATTATCTCTTTAAAGAGATTGCAAATTGCTTCTATTTTATACTTTGATTTTAACATTCTGTCAATACAAGATGAAATACTATTTGATGTGCCCAATGATTTGGAAATATTTTCATAGAACTACCTCATTTTCCCTCTACTCTCTGAAGGTACTGTTTACACCCTCAGAGGTATAGTATAGATACCATTAAAGAAAAAAATTCTTTTACGTTAAACTACAAACCATCTCTCTACTAAGAGGCAGTTGCTCATTTTTGAGATAAGTGCCATTTTAGTGAAAAAATAAAGTTAATGAATCAATTCACAGCTCTTTAAACTAGTAATACTAGCAAATGCTAACCTACATTTTCTTCCTGTGGGTAAAATCCATGACATGATTGTTTCAATAAAATGCTTTACTTCTTTTCATGTATGAAAATAAAATCTAGGGGGGAGTGGGGGATGAAAAAACTAAGGAAACATTGAAGTTGCATGAGGATTTTCTAATCAGGTTGAAAAATAAAATGCTTTTTAAATTAAGAAAACTATGTTAAACCTCTTTAAGTGCCAGTGAAGTGCCTCCCATTAATAATATAATTCTGTATCTAGTAACACAGACTCTGAAGTCAGAGAGAAATGTATAGTTGATCAAGCTATGAACACACACATAAACAGACTTTCACACTTTGCCAAAATCTATGCTATCATAGCAACAAACTGGCCTACTTTTTCTATTTGGGTACTTCTGCAAATGAATGTGTCAAAACCAGAGCAAGTTTATGATAAATGAAAATATTTCAAGTTTCTTGCCCTTTCATCCTCAACAAAGGACTACTTGAAAATTAGATTTAAACTTAATAAATATGATGACAACACTGCATTTTATTATAGCATTGATATAATTTAAGGGATTGAAATATGAAATAGTATGACCTGACTTTTTAAATTATTATTATTTTATTTATGTATTTATTTATTTATTTATTTATTCTTATTTTTGGCTGTGTTGGGTCTTCGTTTCTGTGTGAGGGCTTTCTCTAGTTGCGGCAAGCGGGGGCCACTCTTCATCGCGGTGCGCGGGCCTCTCACTGTCGTGGCCTCTCTTGTTGCGGAGCACAGGCTCCAGACGCACAGGCTCAGTAGTTGTGGCTCACGGGCCTAGTTGCTCCGCGGTATGTGGGATCCTCCCAGACCAGGGCTCGAGCCCGTGTCCCCTGCACTGGCAGGCAGATTCTCAACCACTGCGCCACCAGGGAAGCCCCGACCTGACGTTCTTTTATAAAAAGAGGCTACTGTTTGTAATCTAACTCTCAATGAAAATATTCTGAAGACTGCTCAGGGCAAATGCATAGATGCTAACACATCCAAACAACTTCAAGGCTTGAGGGAGGGGAACTGGGAGGATGGGGGTGATGAAATACTAATGCCTTATGAAAAATTCTGCATTCACTTCAAAATGGGGACCATTTGTTTTCTTGAAAGTTTCAAAAAGATAATTTATCAGTCTAGCAACTAATTTGAAATCTTAAGGGACATGGGTAATTATGAAGTTACCCAGTTATAGGAAATTCTGCAACAGGTAAGTAATACCAGACTACATGCAACATGGGATAATGATGGGAAAAATAGGGTGCATGCAGAGTTGGTTGAGGAAATGGTATGGTAGGGCAAGGTTTTGAATGTCCCTAATTATACTGAAGAATCATTCCAATTTTCCTCAGCTTGACTTTTTAATTTCTTGTTCACTTTCCTTCCCAGTGAGCAGACGATTACAAATGTCATTTATTATGTGCCTCATGAATAGAATAAATTATTTTAAATGTTTATTTTTAGTGTTTATTTGAAGGCTACTTAACTCCAGCTTTAGATCCCTAGAAAGTTAATTAATAAAAGACACCATGTTCTGGTAACTAAAAGGCTTATAAACATCATTCTGCTTCCAATGAAAATGAGTCCTCAAAGCACAGATTATTATGAAAGGCATCTAGTAAATCCCTACTAAACTTTCTTACCATAAAAACAAGCTAGCATACTCTAATTAAAACCATATGAGAAACAGTAATTTTTTAACTACAACAAAGGTATTTGTAATGAAATTTGAGAGATAATTGGGGGGGGGTGGCAATACAAGCTCATTTTGAAACTGGAAAATTCTTATGTAATGTCTGTGATCAAAGGTCAATGTCTTTCGACATTCTTATACAAGTCCAATCTGGATAAAAATCAACTCAAATATAATTTAGAAAAATAACAGGATATCAAACAATGTGTTAACCCTGTGAAATACAGGCATACCTTACAAAAACAAGAAATGAATATTAAAGGAAACTTCAATTACATTGTTTCTGTCATATTTTGAACTGAATCCCAAGTGTGCTCTCATTCCTTAATACAAATTAAAAATAAACAACTTTGAACAGCATCAATGCCATCTGGATTACAATGGAAATAATGAAGTATGTGTGATTTTACTAGGGTAAAAATAAAGCCTCGGCAATATGACTGCACCTTTTCCATTCCATGCTGCAATCACATTCACGTCTCAGAACGGACTCTATGGACCAAAGCAAGGTCAACTAGAAATATCCACTCAGCTGGTGAGTCAGGCACATTGCTCAACATGGGAAAGGGCCTGAACAAAGGGTTTTAATTTTCAGCTTGTTGCATCATAGTGATGTTATAATTGCACTTCGCAAAGATAAGTCTTTAACACAGAAAAGGAAATTGTTTCAAAAACTCCAGTGAGCTTGCACTCACACTCAGGGAAGGGACAGAGACAGAGGGTCACCCCACCCCCCCCAATCCCCTTTTCAGGCTCCTGGCCTGGGCTGCTAATCAATTTCTCTTGGCCTCCACTTCCTCATGTCTAAAATGGGGACGATAATAGAACAGTCAACACAGTGCCTGGCACGGGCAGGGTACATGTTTAGCAAATATTAGCTCTTCATCTCATTTCTGAAGAATGAGCAGCATCAAGGAAACAATGATGATGATTAGTTCTAGGCCTAATTTTTGCCTCTCGTAATTCTTAGTGAAGCACTGCCCTATGTTGCAAGTGTAAGGGTAAACCAAACGAAATTTACTTCTGTGTTAGTCAAAAGGGCCAACCATCAGCAGTTGGGGCATGTCCTACCATTTTAACCATACAGGCTGCACACACTCCCTCCCAACATAGCTCATCTGTGAGGTCTAACCAGCCTCTGATCTCAGACTAGATTTTTAGATGCAGAGATTATCCAGGACCAGGAAAACCATCATAGAGAGGTAAAGGGAACTGAAAAAAGGCAGCTGTCTGGCACTTTTTACACCATTCCTGCTACCATCAATTCACCTCTCCCTGTTCCTTTAAACAGTTCCCCCAAACATTAACCCAATGAATGACTTGGGTAGTCTGAGGTTCTGCAATCCTGTCAGGAATTCCCTTCAAACTAAAATTACCATCAAACGTAATGGCAAATAGTTTTGAGAAAAAAATTAATCATTATTAGAACAAAAAAGTACAGTATTTCAAGAAGAATCTTTTTTTTTAAACATTTTTTTGATGTGGACCATTTTTAAAGTCTTTATTGAATTTGTTACAATATTGCTTCTGTTTTGTGTTTTGGTTTTTTGGCCCCGAGGCATGTGGGATCTTAGCTCCCTGGCCAGGGATGGAACCTGCACCCCCTGCACTGGAAGGTGAAGTCTTAACCACTGGACTATCACGGAAGTCCCAAGAAGAATCATTAACTATAGGCTTAGTTCAAACTTTATTCCTTATTGCACAGAGACTTACGCAGTGAAAAACGAAGGTGAATACCTTTATTAAAATATGTATATGTATATATATATATATGTGTGTGTGTGTGTATATATATATATATATATATATATAGTTCCTGGTCACTTATACAGGAAGCATTTACTGAGCTCCCCACAACTGCCCAGCTAAACAGGTTTTATTCCCTCAGTTTACCCTGGAGGCCTATGGAAATCAGGGCAGTGCCCAAGATCACAGGCTGGGGCCTGGGACCCAGCTCTTCTGAGCCCACAGCCTGTATTCTTATTTAGCACTTCACTGTTTCCTAACTACTGACTGGCCTGAAACTTAAGAGAGAAACCATTAGGGATCGGGTGTAGGATTTGATCCCACAGAAGCCAACTTTTCAACAAGCTCTGCGCTGATGCGCTTTCAGAGAACATCTGTGACGCTGCCCTGAATTCACTGCGATTTATTGCATGAGCACAGCCTCAGAAGACTTATTGCCAGGATGAAAGTACTATAGTCTTATATAGCAGGACAGCGGCATCCACACAAGTGTTTTGATTTTTTAAAATTTTGAACTCGGGGGATTTGAGTTCTCTCTACTCTAGCCTTTGACCACATAAAGGTTCCAAAAAAAAAAAAAAAATACATCTACTCGACTGGCTACAGTCAAGATGGGGTTCTCCTCGTCACCACCACCAATACTGGACCGCCCCTCCCCCCAATTTTTGTGGTCTGTTGACATCTGGAGGTTTTCTTAGGTCTTTTTCACTTCACGAGAATCAGAAGCCCTCGGCTCCGACATACAATGAAGCCTCCCCGAACAAAGGTTCCTGCGGTGCTCAGAAGCTCAGCGCGCAAAAAGCAATAAGGCAGGCCCCTGGAGCTGCGGAGCGGCCTCGCCCTGGGTCCCTCCTGTCCCTCCCGCTCTCCTGGCTCCCCTCCCGCTGCTCCGGCTGCCCTCCCGTCCTCCCCCTCCCTCCTCCTGCCCAAGCGAACCCAGAGCGCATCGCACTCTCGGGTCCCGGGCGGTCCCTCCGCGCCCCCCCCACCCCGCGCCTCCCCAGGACCCGCCCCCGCCGGGTGGGCGGCGCAGCGGGGCCTTGGCGCCGCCAGGACCCCCGCGCCAGAACAAAGGAATGTGAGGAGGGGGCGAGGAGGAGCAGCACAGGCCGCCTTGCAGCCCCCGTCCAAGCGCCGCCCAAGGGCGCTCCCTGCTGCTAACCGAGGTCCGCGCCCGCCACCCCCACATCGCCCCCAGACCCCAGGGGCCCGCAGGAGGCAGGGGCGGGCCGGGTGGCAAGGGAGCACCCCTGAGGTCGCGATCGGAAGGTGGCGCTACGCGGCCCCCTGCAGGCCCCGGGGCTCCCGGCCTGCGCTCCAAAGTAGGTCGGGGTCTGACATTCAGGGCCTGGAGCAATATTAGCTTCTTGGAAAGCGACTTCAATTACTTGGGGTGATTAATTTGTTCCAGAGGTGAATCTCTGTACTACGTCCCCTCCTCTGCCCCCCTCCCACCGAAAAACCGTCCACAACCCTGATTTTTAGTTATTTTAATATTACATTAGGGGAAAACAAATCTGACATACACACACCATCATATACATATACTCACATACACACTACGTAAGAGTCCAGGGAGAAATTTAAAATCTGGGTACATTATATATTCATATAATCCTCACACGAATAAAACTAGGATATCCACCAAAAAAATACAATCTACTAACCTATATCTGTTTCCCATAAATCATATCTGGTCTGGAGAAAATAAAAATACGATGTGAAACAAATACTGTGACCCCATTCACTGCTGTTATTTACAAAAGCCAAGACCAGAAGATGACACTCGGCCATCCCCTGCTGTTCTCAGGGAACAGCACTTTCCTAAAGTGTCCTTTAAAAAGATAAATGGGAGTCGGCATCCAGCAAGTCACCGGGCTCTGCGAAATGCCTTCCTAAAAATACAATCTTATCAAAGGTCTCCGAAGGCGTGGAGTTAAAACTACAGCAAATGGCCTTGAACTTGTATTTGCACACAGCCCTGGAGAAAACGCCAGAAATAGCGCTGTGAGGCCACAATTGTTAAAATGTGATAGGGCTAAATTTAGAAGAACGCACATTTCATTTAGGGCAAAAGACACACATTCGGCTGCATGAGCAAACTCAATGCTTACCCAGTTGTCTACTTTCCTGTTTAAAATATCCTTAAAAAAAAAAAAAAACTGTTACAGTGACATTTTAAAGGCTGAGATCGTCCTACTTTCTTTGTAGCAAGATTATAAAATCACGTAATTAGCTCCCTCTTCCTGTGCTCACTGCCAGCAAATTCGTCCGTTACATAATACAACATTTCCAGGAAACTATTATGTGATCTGTCTTGTGTCTGAAAAAGCAATGACAATAAGGTGAGAAAAAGGGCTGGTCGAATGGGATGCATTAAAATTAGGAAGGTGGGGAGGTGAACGTCACAGTGGTTCGTCCCAGGTTTAAAGATAATAGCTCAGAACACCTAAGGGACGAGCTCGGGTAGTATCCAAGATCAGAATACAAACCGAGGAATTCTTCCTTTTATGTTTTGTAGGAGTGTTTAAAAATACATCTTTTTTATTTGGGACGTAGTATACAGGTAAGTAACGATCCAATATCCAACGCGGCGCTAAAATTACCAAATCATTGCACACGTACACGCACATTCCCACATCAGCCCGTAATCCTTGCCAATATTTCACTGTGGGCAGATTATGCAATGTATGCAAGTACAAATCCCACAACCTCCCCGAGCGCTGGTAAAACACGCTGACGACAAACAGGGTGGAAAACGTCTGTGCAGACTCAGTCCCGGACACAAACAAACGCAGCGCAGGCATCCTCCGAATGCCGTCACCATTCACGCTACCGACGCTCTTTCTCAACGAGAAAATCAAGACTCTTCCCCATTACTCAGCTCCCCTCCTCTCCGCGCCGCCAGCCCCGCAGAAGGGACGAGAAAGGAAAGAGCGCTGCCCTTCCCCACGAGAAGGCTCAGCCTCGGCTCAGCCTCCCCGGCGCTCTTCTCTATCAAAACATCAATTTTCCTGAAATCAGGAGACATTATGCAACAGCAGCGGGGGGAGCGCAAGCCAGCCCGGACTACGTGCCGGAGCGAGGGCGCTGCAATCAAAGCAGCCACCTTAAGGTGGCGAGTCCCCTCCTGACAAGGCAGCAAAAGTTTATGTAATGAATGCCCCGCGCACACTCGCAGCCGCCAGCCAGCCCCGCGCACAGCCGAACCCCGCGCACAGCCTGGCCCGCGCCCCGCGCCAGCCGGCCGCGCGCCCCGGGAGCGGGCGGGGAGCGGGGCGCCGGGCCCGGGCCGGCGGTGGGCGGAGCGCTTACCGTGTTCCTGCTCTCAGGGCGGCGAGCTGGGGTGGCGGGGAGAAAGAACGGGGGCCGTGAACGAAGCCGGCGGCGTTCGGGGATCAGGGTCCGGCCGGGCCTCCGGGGCGGCAGGCGGAGGCGAGGGCGCGGCGCGGGAGGCGGGCGGCGCGCCGGGTCCGCGGGCGCCGTGGCCGCGCCGGGAGATGTGTGTTAGTAGGTCAGTTCCGAGCGCGGCGCTACGTCGCCGACCGCCAGCCCGCCGTGACGGGCGGCCCCGGCCCCAATCGCCGAGCCCGCACCCGCCCCCAGCCCGCCGCCAATGGCCGCGGCCAGCGGAGGCAGGCTCTCCAAGGCCCCGCCCTCGTCCCGCCCCCACCCACTCCCCCTCCCGGCAGCGCCACCGGCAGCCCGCGTCCCTTCCCGGCCGCTGCCACCGCCGCCGCCCGAGCGCCAGGACGCCCAGCGCCCGGCGCCCTGCGCCCCGCTCCAGGGTTGCGCAACGGCCGGAGCGGCCGTCTCGACCGGAGCGAGCATGGGGAGGGGCCCGAGACCCCCGCCTCACTGTCCCGCTCCCCTCACCGCCTCCTTCGCCCTCTAGGTCACCGAGGTGCCTCTCTGAGCCCAGCGACCCTCGCTCACTCGCAGAGGCGCGCGTTTCGTCTCCCCGAGCGCGCAGCCGGCCAAGCTACCTGTTGCCGACCGAGTGTCGGGCCGAGGGCCGCAGGCTGCCGCGGCCCGGGCGTGGCAGGGACCTCCGCCTTCCCCTTCCCCTCACACTCCGGGAGGACCCCTCCTCCTTGGGGTGGGCGAGAGGGGAGGCGGGGGCGCTGGCGAACGGCCAGAAGCCGGGGCGAGCAGCAGAGGGGAGAGGGCCGGGCGGCCGTTCCGAGCCCCGCGGTGCTGCGTAGGCAGAGATTACAAAGCCCGGCGCGTCTCCCCTGAGAGCGCGACTGCCCGGAGAGAGGGGGCGGATGGAGGGGAGAAAGCGCAACGCACGAACACCGCCCCCTCCACTATTAGGACGAAGATGATGGCTGCAAAGTTGTTGCGTAAGACGACTGGCAAACCAAGCTGGCTGAGGTCCATCGGCACCCACCCACCTCGTTCCTCGGCCACGCCGAGAGTGGCTGCCCGGGGTGCGGGTCCGCGGGGTTCGCCCAGCTGGTACGCCCGCTGGCGTTTGCTGCTGGGGTTTGAGACGGCCGCTCAGGATCTCTTTTCTTAATCTCGAAGCTAGGAGCAAGTCTGTCATTTCTCCCTCTAACTGGATGTGGTTGTCTTCTCCCCCAAATTCCCGGTCTACGTAAGAGACCTAAAGAAATGGGAGAAAGGGCACCTCGCGGCGACTTAAATCATAGAGCTAAAGACTGTAAAGGCACGTGGCACACACATGGCGCATTTACAGCTAAAGCGGCAGTGCCTGCCTTTGCTAAAGGAGCCATATTCCTGACAGTGACGCACAGACTTGCCCAAACAGAGAATGTGGCAGGTGCAGAAGGACCTCCTGCTCTGCTTGGACTAGGCGGGAGCTGCGCTGAATGCCTTCCATGACTTTCCACTTCTTTTTCCTATGATAAAAATACACTTTTTTAAAAAAGAAAAATTTGAACTAAACACCAAAGTAAAGTGAACACCCCCCTCCCCCAGTTACCATCACCGAAGTACATCATCAATAGAAAATATGCTTGCTAATTTGTCTCTTTTCTATCTTCCCCATTCTCATATTACAGAATTATAAGTACCCAAAGACTGATGCTTAAACATGCTTATCACGTATCAGGTTTCTGGAAGGCTTCACATTTCAAACTGTTCTCCAAGGACAATGTTGTGGTTCAGAACACACCCATGTTCACAATTCATCTGATAAAGTGTAGATTTATCAACAGGGCTCTGAAAACGTAGACATGCAATATGAGTTTTAGCGTCTTTCCCAAATCCACCTTTCCAGATGCTTGCCAATTCAAGAAGCACATCTCTGTATGGCTTTTGAGTCAGTCACCTCTATTAGACATTTATTCCAAAGAGTTGACTCCCTTGATGAAAATGAATCCTGATTTTGGTTTATATTTTCCACTTTTCTCACTTTCACTAATACATTTCCTTTTTTCCAAATCCTCACAATGCCCATTATAGCTTTGAAAATCTCTCTTAGATGAAATTAAAACCATATGCATGTCAGTTACCTTTTCAGGGTTAGAAATGCAGCTAGTTCCTAGAAATCCAGAGCCACCCAGAGCATAACCCCCCGAAAGATATTCTCCACATTGTTCTGCTTTTTAAATAATTTCATAGAATTCCAGAGCTGTTGTAGAATGAGTAGTAAATGGCTTTATAGAAAACAACTTAGAAATTCAAGAAAGGTAGGTAACATGCTTGGAGTCACCCCAGTTGGTGATAGTGGAGGAATTCTCTGAACCTGGAAACTGGTTCTTTATGCTGAATTTTGAAACCTGATGCTCCTCTAATTACTTGAGGGTATTCTAGATTGTGCCTCTATCATATTTGTGCATCATTTTAAACTGCCATCTAACTTGGAAATCAGGTGAGGTGTAAAAGACATCTGTGATACCAACTTAGAAAATAACTCTTTAGCTCCTCCTGGTGATTAGGAAACCACCAAACAAAACGACGATGCATCTGTCTGCATGACTCAAGAGGTGATGTGTCCAATGTTATATCCTAGAACATTCACAGACTAGGCAAGCACTTGCAGATTAATATGAGTAAATGGAGCATAAAGCCTGAAACATAGGAAACAAATTACTCAGGTTGGGGAGGCTTCCAGTAAGACATCAGCATGGGCCTGAGTGTAGAGCAGGGTTGCTACACGTCCCTGGGAGGAGGAGGAAGAGGGGTCTGGTTGAAGTTATGAAGTCAAAACTTCCTTACCCTCAGCTCCTCTCAGTGCTGTGGGGGAGGGATGAGGGAAGAGAAGGTCAGGACCGTGATGGGAACTTCTGGCAGAAGACAATCAACCACATTCAGCCTTACCTGACTACACTACCAACACGCTTTCTGATTAAGTAAATATAACACCAATAACTTGAGAGAGGAATGACTAAGAATGTGGCCTCTCCTTCTTGAGATGGGAAGCACCTTACGACTGCAGATGTTTCAAGGGAGAAAATACCTAAGAGGACATATTTATCCAGAAGTTTTTACCCTGGGCCTCTTCAGGCAGGGGTAGCTGCAAACTGGGATATCTAATGAGAATTCAGGCTCGCTAAATGTGAACTGTGGCAGAGAGAGAGAAAATGCCCCATCTGAGGGAGATGGAGTCTGCCCTCAGTCTGCGCTCTGATGGAGGAGTTCTGCAGCAATGCCCCGGGGAAGAGAGGCATTGGAGGCTGAAAGGCGGGCTCCCTACCTAGTGATCCAGATTGAACAGCTCCACCTCATGGGTTCTAGATAGTGGCTTCTGGATTTCTTTGCAGAAAACTTTCCACAACTGAAAGTCCTTTGGTGACCACTGGGGCCCCAGGGGCAGCATCAGGGCCCTTGTGTCTATGACCCTTGTCTTTCCACTGCACTGTGGTTTTTGAGGCTCTTCTGTCCTTTTATTAAATTTTGCGGACAGAAGGTGACAAAATTTCTAGGAACCCATAGGTTTTATTTATTTATTTATTTATTTATTTATTTATTTATTTATTTATTTTTACATCTCTATTGGAGTATAATTGCTTAAAAATGGTGTGTTAGTTTCTGCTTTATAACAAAGTGAATCAGCTATACATACACATACATCCCCATATCTCCTCCCTCTTGCGTCTCCCTCCCACCCTCCCTATCCCACCCCTCTAGGTGGTCACAAAGCACCAAGCTGATCTCCCTGTGCTATGTGGCTGCTTCCGACTAGCTAGCTATTTTACATTTGGTAGTGTATATATGTCAGTGCTACTCTCTCACTTAGTCCCAGCTTACCCTTCCCCCTCCACGTGTCCTCCAGTCCATTCTCTACATCTGTGTCTTTATTCCTATCCTGCCCCTAGGTTCTTCAGAAGCATTTTTTTTAGATTCCATATATATGTGTTAGCATACAGTATTTGTTTTTCTCTTTCTGACTTACTTCACTCTGTATGACAGTCTCTAGGTCCATCCACCTCACTACACGTAACTCAATTTTGTTTCTTTTTATGGCTGAGTAATATTCCATTGTATATATGTGCCATATCTTCTTTATCCATTCATCTGTTGATGGACACATAGGTTGCTTCCATGTCCTGACTATTGTAAACAGTACTGCAATGAACATTTTGGTACATGACTCTTTTTGAATTATGGTTTTCTCAGGGTATATGCCCAGTAGTGGGATTGCTGGGTCGTATGGTAGTTCTATTTTTAGTTTTTTGAGGAACCTCCATACTGTTCTCCATAGTGGCTGTATCAATTTACTTTCCCACCAACAGTGCAAGAGGGTTCCCTTTTCTCCACACCCTCTCCAGCGTTTATTGTTTATAGATTTTTTTGATGATGGCCGTTCTGACCAGTGTGAGGTAATACCTCATTGTATTTTTGATTTGCATTTCTCTAATGATTAGTGCTGTTGAACATCCATTCATGTGTTTGTTGGCAATCTGTATATCTTCTTTGGAGAAATGTCTATTTAGGTCTTGCCCATTTTTGGATGGGGTTGTTTGTTTTTTGGATATTGAGCTGCATGAGCTACTTTATATTTTGGAGATTACTCCTTTGTCAGTTGCTTCGTTTGCAAATATTTTCTCCCATTCTGAGGGCTGTCTTTTTGTCTTGTTTATGTTTTCCTTTGCTGTGCAAAACCTTTTAAGTTTCATTAGGTTCCATTTGTTTATTTTTGTTTTTATTTCCATTTCTCTAGGAGGTGGATCAAAAAGGATCTTGCTGTGATTTATGTCATAAATGAGACATAAGGCAGAGTGTTCTGCCTATGTTTTCCTCTAAGAGTTTTAAAGTGTCTGGCCTTACATTTAGGTCTTTAATCCATTTTGAGTCTATTTTTTGTGTGTGGTGTTAGGGAGTGTTCTAATTTCATTCTTTTACATGTAGCTGTCCAGTTTTCCCAGCACCACTTATTGAAGAGGCTGTCTTTTCTCCATTGTATATTCTTGCCTCCTTTATCAAAAATAAGGTTACCATATGTGCGTGGGTTTATCTCTGGGCTTTCTATCCTGTTCCATTGATTTATATTTCTGTTTCTGTGCCAGTACCATACTGTCTTGATTACTGTACCTTTGTAGTATAGTCTGAAGTCAGGTAGCCTGATTCCTCCAGCTCGGTTTTTCTTTCTCAAGATTGCTTTGGCTATTCGGGGTCTTTTGTGTTTCCATACAAATTGTGAAATTTTTTGTTCTAGTTCTGTGAAAAATGCCATTGGTAGTTTGAAAGGGATTGCACTGAATCTGTAAATTGCTTTGGGTAGTATAGTCCTTTTCACAATGTTGATTCTTCCAATCCAAAAACATGGTATATCTCTCCATCTGTTTGTATCATCTTTAATTTCTTTCATGAGTGTCTTATAGTTTTCTTCATACAGGTCTTTTGTTTCCTTAGGTAGGTTTATTTCTATGTATTTTCTTCTTTTTGTTGCAATGGTAAATGGGAGTGTTTCCTTAATTTCTCTTTCAGATTTTTCATCATTAGTGTATAGGAATGCAAGAGATTTCTGTGCATTAATATTGTATCCTGCTACTTTACCAAATTCATTGATTAGGTCTAGTAGTTTTCTGGTAGCGTCTTTAGGATTCTCTATGTATAGTATCGTATCATCTGCAAAGAGTGACTGTTTTACTTCTTCTTTTCTGATTTGGATTCCTTTTATTTCTTTTTCTTCTCTGATTGCTGTGGCTAAAACTTCCAAAACTATGTTGAATAATAGTGGTGAGAGAGGACAACTTTGTCTTGTTCCTGATCTTAAAGGAATGGTTTCAGTTTTTCACCACTGAGAATGATGTTTGCTGTGGGTTTGTCATATATGGCCTTTATTATGTTGAGGAAAGTTCCCTCTTTGCCTACTTTCTGGAGGGTTTTTTTAATCAAAAATGGGTGTTGAATTTTGTCAAAAGCTTTTTCTGCATCTATTGAGATGATCATATGGTTTTTCTCCTTCAGTTTGTTAATATGGTTTATCACATTGATTGATTTACGTATATGGAAGAATCCTTGCATTCCTGGGATAAACCCCACTTGATCATGGTGTATGATCCTTTTAATGTGCTATTGGATTCTGTTTGCTAGTATTTTGTTGAGGATTTTTGCATCTATGTTCATCAGTGATATTGGCCTGTAGTTTTCTTCTTTGGTGACATCTTTGTCTGATTTTGGTATCAGGGTGATGGTGGCCTCATAGAATGAATTTGGGAGTGTTCCTCCCTCTGCTATATTTTGGAAGAGTTTGAGAAGGGTAAGTGTTAGCTCTTCTCTAACTGTTTGATAGAATTCACCTGTGAAGCCATCTGGTCTTGGGCTTTTGTTTGTTGGAAGATTTTTAATCACAGTCTCATTTACAGTGGTTTTGATTGGTCTGTTTATATTTTCTATTTCTTCCTGGTTCAGTGTCAGCATGTTATGCTTTTCTAAGAATTTGTCCATTTCTTCCAGGTTGTCCATTTTATTGGCATAGAGTTGCTTGTAGTGATCTCTCATGATCCTTTGTATTTCTGTAGTGTCAGTTGTTACTTCTCCTTTTTTAATTTCTGATTCTATTGATCTGAGTCTTCTCCCTTTTTTTCTTGATGAGTCTGGCTAATGGTTTATCAATTTTGTTTGTCTTCGCAAAGATCCAGTTTTTAGTCTTATTGATCTTTGTTATTGTTTCCAACATTTCTTTTCCATTTACTTCTGCTCTGATCTTTATGATTTATTTCCTTCTGCTAACTTTGGGGGGTTTTTGTTCTTCTTTCTCTAATTGCTTTAGGTGCAAGTTTAGGTTGTTTATTTGAGATGTTTCTTGTTTCTTGAGGTAGGATTGTATTGCTATAAACTTCCCTCTTTGAACTGCTTTTGCTGCATCCCATAGGTTTTGGCTCATCATGTTTTCACTGTCATTTGTTTCTATGTATTTTTGACTTCCTCTTTGATTTCTTTAGTGATCTCTTGGTTATTTAGTAGTGTATTGTTTAGCCTCCATGTGTTTGTATTTTTTACAGATTTTTTCCTGTAATTGATATCTAGTCCCATAGCATTGTGGTCAGAATAGATACTTGATACAATTTCAATTTTCTTAAATTTACCAAGGCTTGATTTGTGACCCAAGATATGATCTATCCTGGATAATGTTCCATGAGCACTTGAGACGAAAGTGTATTCTATTGTTTTTGGATGGAATGTCCTATAAATATCAATTAAGTACATCTTGTTTAATTGGTCATTTAAAGCTTATGTTTTCTTATTTATTTTCATTTTGGATGATCTGTCCATTAGTGAAAGTGGGGTGTTAAAGTCCCCTACTATTATTTTTGTATTACTGTTGATTTCCCCTTTTATGGCTGTTGGCATTTGCCTTATGTATTGAGGTGCTCCTATGTTGGGTGCATAAATATTTACAATTGTTATATCTTCTTCTTGGACTGATCCCTTGATCATTATGTAGTGTCTTTCTTTGTCTCTTGGAATAGTCTTTATTTTAAAGTCTATTTTGTCTGATATGAGAATTTCTACTCCAGCTTTCTTTTGATTTCCATTTGCATGGAATATCTTTTTCCATCCCTTCACTTTCAGTCTGTATGTGTCCCTAGGTCTGAAGTGGGTCTCTTGTAGACACCATATGTACGGGTCTTGTTTTTGTTTCCATTCAGTCAGTCTATGTCTTTTGGTTGGAGCATTTAATCCATTTACATTTAAGATAGTTATCGGTATGTATGTTCCTATTACCATTTTCTTAATTGTTTTGGGTTTGTTATTGTAGGTCTTTTCCTTCTCTTGTGTTTCCTGCCTAGAGAAGTTCCTTTAGCATTTGTTGTAAAGCTGGTTTGGTGGTGCTGAATTCTCTTAGCTTTTGCTTGTCTGTAAAGGTTTTAATTTCTCTGTCGAATCTGAATGAGATCCTTGCTGGGTAGAGTAATATTCGTTGTTGGTTTTTTCCCTTTCATCACTTTAAATATGTCCTGCCACTCCCTTCTGTCTTGCAGAGTTTCTGCTGAAAGATCAGCTGTAACCTTATGGGGATTCCCTTGTATGTTATTTGTTGTTTTTCCCTTGCTGCTTTTAATATTTTTTCCTTGTATTTATTTTTTGATAGTTTGACTAATATGTGTTGTGGTGTGTTTCTCCTTGGATTTATCCTGTATGGGACTCCCTGTGCTTCCTGGACTTGATTGACTATTTCCTTTCCCATATTAGGGAAGTTTTCAACTATAATCTTTTAAAATATTTTCTCAGTCTCCTTTTTTTTCTCTTCTTCTTCTGGGACCCCTATAATTTGAATGTTGGTGCGTTTAATGTTGTCCCAGAGGTCTCTGAGACTGTCCTCAATTCTTTTCATTCTTTTTTCTTTATTCTGCTCTATGGTAGTTATTTCCACTATTTTATCTTCCAGGTCACTTATCCATTCTTCTGCCTCAGTTATTGTGCTATTGATTCCTTCTAGAGAATTTTAAATTTCATTTATTGTGTTGTTCATCACTGTTTGTTTGCTCTTTAGTTCTTCTAGGTCCTTGTTAAACGTTTTTTGCATTTCCTCCACTCTATTTCCAAGATTTTGGATCATCTTTACTATCATTACTCTGAATTCTTTTTCAGGTAGACTGCCTATTTCCTCTTCATTTGTTTGGTCTGGTGGGTTTTTACCTTGCTCCTTCATCTGCTGTGTGTTTCTCTGTCTTCTCATTTTGCTTAACTTACTGTGTTTGGGGTCTCCTTTTTGCAGACTGCAGGTTCATAGTTCCCGTTGTTGTTGTTTTTTTTTTTTTCTAAATTTTTTAAAAATTTATTTATTATTTATTTATGTATGTCTGTGTTGGTCTTCGTTTCTGTGCGAGGGCTTTCTCTAGTTGCGGCAGGTGGGGGCCACTCTTCATCACGGTGCACGGGCCTCTCATTATCGCGGCCTCTCTTGTTGCGGAGCACAGGCTCCAGATGCGCAGGCTCAGCAATTGTGGCTCACGGGCCCAGTTGCTATGCGGTATGTGGGATCTTCCCAGACCAGGGCTTGAACCTGTGTCCCCTGCATTGGCAGGCAGATTCTCAACCACTGTGCCACCAGGGAAGCCCCGTTACCGTTGTTTTTGATGTCTGCCCCCAGTGACTAGGGTTGGTTCAGTGGGTTGTGTAGGCTTCCTGGTGGAGGGGACTGGTGCCTGTGCTGTGGTGGATGAGTCTGGATCTTGTCTTTCTGGTGGGCAGGACCGCATCCAGTGGTGTGTTTTGGGTGTCCTTGACCTTATTATGATTTTAGGCAGCCTCTCTGCTAATGGGTGGGGTTGTGTTCCTGTCTTGCTAATTGTTTGGCCTAGGTTGTCCAGCACTGTAGCTTGCTGGTCATGGAGTGGAGCTGGGTCTTAGCGTTGAGATGGAGCTCTCTGGGAGAGTGTTCACCATTTGATATTATGTGGAGCTGGGAGGCCTCTGGTGGACCTATATCCTGAACTCTGCTCTCCCACCTCAGAGGCACAGGCTTGACACCCAGCCGGAGCACCAAGACCCTGTCAGCCACACGGCTGCAGAAAAGGGAGAGAAAAAGAATGAGAAAGAAAGAAAGAAAGAGAGAAAGAGAAAGAAAGAGAAAAGAAAGAAGGAAAGAAAAACATAAAGTAAAATAAAATGAATTAAATTAAAAAGTTATTAAAATAAAAAAATTTTTAATTATTAAAAATAAGACAATTTTAACATAATAAAAAAGAATGAAAAAAAGAAAGATGAGAGCAACCAAACCAAAAATCAAATCCACCAATGATAACAAGAGCTAAAAACTATACAAAAAAAAAAATAAATGGACAGACAGGACTCTAGGACAAATGGTAAAAGCAAAGCTATACAGACAAATTCACACAAAGAAGCATACACATACATACTCACAAAAAGAGAAAAATGAAAAAATATATATATCTATATATAACATAAAAAAGGAAGAGAGCAACCAAATCAAGAAACAAATACACCGGTGATAATATACTCTAAATACTAAACTAAGATAAACATAAAACCAGAAACAAATTAGATGCAGAAATCAAACCCCAAGTCTACAATTGTTCCCAAAGTCCACTGCCTCAATTTTGGGATGATTCGTTGTCTATTCAGGTATTCCAGAGATGCAGGGTACATCAAGTTGATTATGGAGATTTAATCCACTGCTCCTGAGGCTGCTGGAAGAAATTTCCCTTTCTCTTCTTTGTTCGCACAGCTCCTGGAGTTCAGCTTTGGATTTGGCCCCGCCTCTGAGTGTAGGTCACCTGAGGGCGTCTGTTCTTCGCTCAGACAGGACAGGGTTAAAGTAGCAGCTGATTAGGGGGCTCTGGCTCACTCAGGCTGGGGGTAGGGAGGGGTACAGAATGTGGGGCCAGCCTGGGGCGGCAGAGGCCGGCGTGACATTGCAACAGCCTGAGGTGCGCCTTGTGTTCTCCTGGGGAAGTTGTCCCTGGATCACAGGACCCTGGCAGTGGCGGGCTGCACAGGCTCTCGGGAGGGGAGGTGTGGATAGTGACCTGTGCTTGCACACAGGCTTCTTGGTGGCTGCAGCAGCAGCCTTAGCGTTTCATGCCCATCTCTGGGGTCCGCGCTGATAGCCGCGGCTCACACCCCTCTTGAAGCTTGTTTAGGCAGTGCTCTGAATCCCCTCTCCTCGCACACCCAAAAACAATGGTCTCTTGCCTCTTAGGCAGTTCCAGGCTTTTTCCCAGGCTCCCTCCCGGCTAGCTGTGGTGCACTAGCCCCCTTCTGGCTGTGTTCACGCAGCCAACCCCAGTCCTCTCCCTGGGATCTGACCTCCGAAGCCCGAGCTTCAGCTCCCAGCCCCCGCCCGCCCCAGCGGGTGAGCAGACAAGCCTCTCGGGCTGGTGAGTGCTGGTCGGCATGGATTCTCTGTGCGGGAATCTCTCCGCTTTGCCCTCCGCACCCCTGTTGCTGCGCTCTCCTCTGTGGCTCCAAAGCTTCCCCCCTGCCACCCCTCCTGTCTCCACCCACGAAGGGGCTTCATAGTGTGTGGACACCTTTCCTCCTTCACAGCTCCCTCCCGTAAGTGCAGGCTCCATCCCTATTCTTTTGTCTCTGTTTTTTCTTTTTTCTTTTGCCCCACCCAGGTACGTGGGGAGTTTCTTGCCTTTTGGGAGGTCTGAGGTCTTCTGCCAGTGTTCAGTAGGTGTTCTGTAGGAGGTGTTCCACATACAGATGGATTTCTGATGTTTGTGGGGAGGAGGGTGATCTCCACATCTTACTTCTCCACCATCTTGAAGGTCTCTCTGTTTTCTTTTTGCACTGAGGCTTTAAAATGTGAGTGTGGCAGCGATTGTCGGGGCTGGTCACCCATGGGAGGCCTGCCCCCACCCATCAGTTTGTGATTTATGCTGGTGTTTTTGGCTTTGACCTAATGAGTCATTGAGTGTTTGGGCAGAAACTTCCTGGAATGGTATTTCTTTCTTTCCCCCATGTACTTTGTTTTATTTCTACACTTCATGTTATTTCTAGTTCTTAGCCTTGCTCTACTCCTTCCCTTTTTATCCGCCCACTGTTATTGAACTTTATTCTTTCTGCATTTTTTTCTTTTTGCATTTTTCTTTTGATTTATTTGATTCATTCTTATTTTTTTCCTTTGACCTTTCCTCAATCATCAAATCCCCATTACTCCTTTGGATTCTTTCCTCTACCAAATTTCCACCCCCTGTTTTCTCTCGCCCCCTACCTGGCCCAGCCACAACCCAGATATTGTGAGTGTTCAAAATTTCCACTCTGTCTTCCAGCCTCAGCGAGAGTCCCCCAGCTTCTGCCACATGGTTCCATTAGTATGCTTGGCCTTATTTTTCAAAAACTAGTTTTTGTGGGAAATTGGGTAATAGAAAATGGTCAAATAACACTCCCCAAAAAGTACAGCCTTTATAGTATGGCAAGTTGAAATGTGTCCTATTAAATGGCGCTTGCTCAAGCTAAGAAAGAAATTGGATCTCTACACCGACTACATGATTTCCCCAGACAAAAGCAGCGGATGGTCTGAATACATTTCAAAGCATTTCCAAAAAGACTCAGGAAAAGACCAGAAAGAAGTGATTTTGCAAACGAAGAGAGAATGTTGCAAGTACACCATTACAAAAATTGAAACATGTCTTTAAATTCAGCCACCACAGATGGCACACATTTCAATTAACATTTTTGTTCATTCAGATTAAATGGTATATGTGAGTAAAGGTGTCAAAATAAAGGAAACTAACAAAAAAGTGGATGATAGGCAGGGGAATATGCTAAAAGTGGTCAAGACTTGGGAAGCAGCTAATTGTGTTCATTGCAAAACCTCCAGTGATGGAGCAAGCATGTGGCAGCAGTTAGCTGGCGACTGGGACACAGTTAGCAGAGTTACAAGAGTGTGAAATATAAAATTGTGAAATGTGTTCTAACAAAAGTCATTTTACTAAGAATAAGAGATGACACGTCCACATTGCAATGCAGCTTCAGCCACTGAGGCAAACCTTATCTAAACATTTCTGCAAAGTCATGCACAGGGTAGTTCACTGGGAAGAGCTAAGGCTGCAATTCAGGAGGATGGGATTCTAGTGAATTCCTTACCCCAGACTCACTAAGGGAAGCATTCCATCTCTATGAACCTTGTTCCTTCATCTGAGACCCAAGGGAGTTGAAACAGATTCTCTATAGCATTCCTTCTGGCATTGCAATGGGGTGATTCTTCAGCACAGGACACAGCCATGCAGTGCAGAAAGGGAACCCTGCAATTTTGGCATTTACAGAGAAGCAGCCCCAGGTTAATGCTGGCTCACCCATAACCTTCACTTTGCCTAACTGTCACACGCATGCACCAGAGGAAATTACACTGTGAAATGTACACAGTGATGGGTTTAGAGGCAAAAATTGTCTTCTGCAGGTGAGGTTTGTTTCAGCAAGAGGTTAAAATGAATGTTATCAGTGTGGTAAATGCACTAGAAGCCCGGAAATTGGGTGCTTGACCACATTTCTGGTCTTCTGAGAAACTTCCAGTTTAATAGACTCCGAGCAGAAGTGCTTAGGATGATAGCTCAGCTCCTGCAGTGTGAGAATCTTCTCAAGCAGTGCACACACATTTGTGGAGGGTTTTGCCTTGTCAGTGACCTGTCAGGATGACAGGAAAGCAGGCTCTCAGCCAGTCACACAGTCACCCAGACGAGCCAGCCCAGTGGTAAGGAGCAGACATGGGTGTGTCTGAGTCCCAACTCCACCACTCACAGCTGTATGGCTGGGGCAAGATACTTTCCTTAACTGCATTCTGCCTCAGTTTCTCCTTCTGGCAACCATTGATAATAATAGTATCAATCTCAACAAGTTGTTCTGAGGATAAACTGAGCTAAGATCTGCTAACTGCTTAGGAAAGTGTCCAATATGAGGTAGTGATACATATTAGGTATGATTATTATTAACCCAATCAAAATCAGCCTGCATCAGGGAAACGGTATCATCAACCAAAGATGTGTATGTACATGTGGGACTCCATGACTGTTGAGTGTGTGTGTGCAGGGTGTGGGTTCCTAATAATTGAATATGGACAATTAGTCCTGAGGGACAGTCAGTCCTTCATTCAATTCACTTGAACAAGTGATTGCCTACATCTTGAAGAGAGCACACCAGAGGTGGATAGGGACAGAAGGTCATTAGTTCTTCCATTAATTAAGCATCATTTATTGAGGCATTCCTGGAAAAGGTGAGTGAGGTCCTGTGCCTGTCTTAGACTATGAGCTCATTCACTCACTCCTCCATTTATTTTATTTTTTGGGGGGAGGGGTTGTAACACAACTTTACTGTAGCAGTAGTTAATAACACAGTGCCCTCAGATCATTAGGTTTTATCTCGACTGATTATATAGTTCTCAAGAACAATAAATTCTCACTACTGTCAACATGCACTCCTCCACTTAAAGCACATTACCTGACCAGGGGCCAGGAACTGAGCCTTAGAGGTCAGTGGGAAGGTTAGAAGCATCACACCAAAAGCATTACAACGTATAACTGTCATTCGAAAGTCCAGACCACGTGCCAAGGCAGTTGCAAGGAGAGAAGCCCACATCCCACTGAAGGGAGATGGTAACGCTTCCTGAGAGAGGAGGAATATGACCAAAGTTTGTAAAGATGGGTGGGCGTTTGACAGACAGGTCAGATTACTGAATGGAAGGACTTGTCTATCAAAGGCCCAGAGGTTGGTGATGCAGGGAGGCCAAGGGAGCTGCGAGGCCATGGAAGAACGTGATGGGAGCCTGGGCTGTGTGCAGTCTAGCAGCGGGAGAGCAGCAGAGGAAGGCAGACCAGTCCCAGGCCCAGGGAACCCCGAGTGGCCACACCAACAAGGTTTCTGCGTTATTCAGGCAGGCAGGAGCATAGATGGCTCGGGAAACAAGGTCTATACAAAAGTGACACAATGTTTTACACACATTTTTGTGCAAAGTGTCACACATGAAGAATCAGTGTGGGGAAGTGGTCGAAAGCCTGGTTTCCAGAGCTCGACAGCCCTGGATTCCACAAGTCTCTGCCTCATGCTGGGCAATCCTGAACAAGTCATGTGAAACCCCAGTGCCTCAGTTTTCTCATCTAGAAAGTAGTACGATAGTGACATTGTACTTGATCGTAACGTTGTTGACAGGAGGAAGTGAGGGGATTGATGGAAAACCCTGAGTGCAGTGCCTGGCATACAGACCACTAGCATTGGTCAGGATAGAAGTAACTTCAGACACGCAGACACATAAAGATGTGTCCTAGGATGCCAAACCACAGGGCTCTGGTTTACACCCTGGCTTTCTTACCCAAATGTGGCAGACAACGCTCAGGCCTCACTGCTCCCTGGAGAGCCCCTCTTGGCTCTCAGACCTCCAGACCTGCAATTCTGAAGGAAACAAAGGGATGGGCATTTGCTTAGAGCTCTGCACTAGGCGGGGCCAGCTGGGAGTGGCAAGCAGGGTCAACTCGGATGGGAGAAATCTAGAAACGGGTTCTTCATTCAGGTATAGAGAGCTGAGGTGGCAAGGCATGGAAAAATGGGGACAAGGAAGATGACACAGTGGACCTGGAGGAGACAGGCCTCCCCAAGTCATTGCCTGCAGCAGGAAGGGAGCAGGGGGGCAGAGACCCATGGAGTGTGGCCAGGTGAGCGTGGTCATCCCCGATGACCAGGGAGTGACAGATGTCAGGCACCCTGGGGTTTTGAGCTGCGGGCCTCCGTCCTACGTGGGGTCTCCCCTGAGACACTCCTATTTTGCTCCAAGGAAGGAAACTGTGTGGTTTCTGGAGGGCGAGTGCAGGTACCACCATTTGGGCAGGGAGGAGGTCCCCCTAGGGATTTACGCCTCCCCAGAGCTTCCTGAATTCATCAAGAGGTTTGTCCTTGTGAGGGTGAAATCTTGGTGCATGAGTTGGTTTACTGTCCCAGAGCTGAAAATTCTTCAAAGAGGTCCCAAACCTAGGCAGGAACTAACGTGTATGGTGCATTACAAGATGCCAGCCACCCGGTGCCATGCTTTGTGAATGTCATACAAGTTTTTCTGTCCCTCTCAAGGCCACAATAATAACAGAGTCCCCTAAGGCAACACAGTGTGCCCACACTGCTTGGCAGGTGTCACCCGTTTTAAGGTATTTCACCCGTGCAGAGGTGAGAGGTGTTGAGACCAGGAGTCAAGACTCAGGCTGCCCCCGTTAGACTGCCCAAGAGCTCAGTGCCACGTGGGAAACCCGCCATCCTGTGCAGTTACACAATATATGCCTTCACCCCACGTGGGGACACAGCCGAGCCTGAGACCGTACGGTGCGGAACTGGACTTGAAAGGGTTAACCAAAGCCGAGGCCCACCTGGCTTCTGCCTTCAGGCAATGTTCTTACTTGGGATGTGCTGTACCTTGACCTGTTTGCTCCTGGCCATCTGTGGGTGGTTCCCAAAGGACTCATGCTGCCCCGTGACTTGGGCCACATAGGACTTTTCACCTAAAGTACAAGAAGATATCCACTCCCCTTAGAAAAACAGCCACTGTACAAGTCCCCGTGTGGGCTCCTTCTGGATTACCTCCGCCTCAGGTACCCCAGCCTTGGCTGCTTGCCACGTGGAGAGGCCCTGTCTGGGGGACCTTTCTCTCTCCCACCCACCAACTGTCTCCGCCCCCCGTGGGGGCGTGGCTGGTTGCGTCCATGCACCAGGTCTGCAGGTCCTGAAGGCGCCTGGGCTCCATCACTTAGGAACTCAGACAAACATAGAAGCCGAAACCTGCTCTTCCCAGAGGCTGCCTGTGGGGCAGATAACACAACCCCAAAGTGCAGGGGAGTTGGTGCACCGTATGGTGAATTCTGAGCGGTGAGAGGCAGGCGATGGCATGGAACCCACAACGCTTAGCGGCACGCTGCACCTCATCACTGAGCAAGGGCGGGGTTTCCTTGGGGAGACTCTAGCCAGCTTGGTAACACATCGCCGCCTATTACTTTCCCTGCTTCTCTGCGTCCCTTTCTTCCCCCCTCCCCCAGTCTTGCAGTACTAGGGTTGTACCTCCCAAGAAAGTCTTCAGGCTCCAATTTCTCAGAAACCCAGACTCAGACAGCCCGTTTTTTCTCTCTACCAGAGACTGTAGAAGATATAAAATGCAGCAATATTCTCAAAGATAGGTTTCCTGATAATATATACCTCACTGAAAGTAGCAAACAGAGAAAAACAATGATTTAAGTCTTGCAGAGAAATTGGTATCCAGTTTTCCTACCTCTTACAGGACTAGAAGTGTCCTCGCCTATATAACCCAGCAATGTTGTTTCGTTTCTTGTCAGGAGGTAATGCTGCTGTAAGTAAGCAGAGCTGGAAAAAAAAAAAAAAAAAAAAAAAAAAAAGCATGAGGTTTGCCTGGAAAGTGTCCGACAAGTCCTCTCCAGCACTCTTTTTGGGTATGCTATGCATTTGTTTACTGGAGACTAGTCAGAAATATGGATGCTTGTGATAAAAGGAAAACATTTTAAAGTATCGACTAGAAAAGATTTCTTGTCACTGAAAAATATCTATTTTTACTACTGATTATTTGAAGAGTATTCTTTTTCAGGACAACTTTAATCACTTAACAGTGAAACAATAAAATCTTCCCTTTAAATAGAAAAATAAACAAGAATAACCATTATTATTTGACAACAACAATGAGCAATGAAACAGGCAGAAAAGGTATTCTCACAATTACAAGAAAGCTATGATTCAATATGTCCATTTACCTAAAGTAGGTAGGTAAACTAAACTTTGTAGAAATAAAAGGAGAGTTCAGCAAGGTAGCTGGACAAAATATTAGTATTTAAAAACAATGGTTTTCCTATATAAGGGGACATTTATAATAGAGTGGCTAAAAGCATGTGCTCTGCCACTCACTGCTGCATGATCCCGGGCAAATTGCTAAGACTCTTTGTGCTTCGGTTTCCTCAGCTGTAAACATAGGATGACGATCCTTCTGCCCTCAGAGGTTTTGCTGAGGATATCATGAGTGGGAGTTTTTTTTCCTCACTCAACACGCAATTCCAAGCTCATCCAGCTAGTCCTTGTCTACTTTGGGATTTGCAAGTGTCACATACTTTCACAGACTTCCTTGGAGGTAGGGTGGCTTTTGACACCATTCTCGTCAAAGAGGTGGAAGAAGCCACAGGTGCCTCCTATTTTCCTTTCCTCCTGCCTTTTTAAAAATGGATGAAACACTGGTACTTTGTCACTCATTTGACCATGAGGGAAAAGGTCAATGTCAGAAACTGTTTACCCACATCTGGGCTTCCTGAGCATGAGAAAAACAAATCTGGATTTGTTTAAGCTAATGGGTGACTATTTTGTGAACTACAGATTTTTTCACTTGTATCTGAATGACATGTAAAACATAACAAATAACATTTCTGGTTCCTAGAAAGTATTTAATAAATGTTACTCTTTTTATTACATTTTAAAATATTATATTTAAATATATTCAAAATATAATTGGGAAAAGTGTCTTATTCATAATAAAAAGCAATTAAATAATTAATACTACATCTAACAGAAAGGTACAAGCTGATCTATATAAAGAAAACTAAACACTGAATAATGGTGTGATAGAAGACGTATAAGTGAAAAGACTGAACACACTTCTGGATTAAAAGAGTCAATATTATAACGATGACAATTATCTCCAAATTAGCCAGTAAATCTAACCCCACTTAATCAAAATTCCAGTGGATATTTTGAGAAACTTGAAAAGTTTATTCCCATTTTCCATTGGATGGATAAATATTCCAAAATAACTGAATAAACTTGGAAATAGAAGAAGAAATGTGGTGAACTTATTTGATTTACTAAATCAGATATTAGAGCTGTACTAATTAAAACAATGTGACATCATTGGAAGACAAATTGATCAATGAAATGCAACTCAAATTTAAGAAATAGATTCACATCTAAATGTAAAACCATATACGATAAATAAGATCATTTAAATCAAAGACCATACCAGTCAGGGTTGAGTTCAGGAAACAAAAGTTGCTCTTGGTATTTTGGACAGAAGGTGACTTAATATAGGACATTAGATATTTACAACACTGTTGGGAGGGCTACAGGAGTATTATTTTTTTTAAATTATTTATTTATTTATTTATTTATGGCTGTGTTGGGTCTTCGTTTCTGTGTGAGGGCTTTCTCTAGTTGCGGCAAGTGGGGGCCACTCTTCATCGCGGTGCGCGGGCCTCTCACTATCGTGGCCTCTCTTGTTGCGGAGCACAGGCTCCAGACGCGCAGGCTCAGCAATTGTGGCTCACGGGCTTAGTCGCTCCGCGGCATGTGGGATCTTCCCAGACCAGGGCTCGAACCCGTGTCCCCTGCATTGGCAGGCAGATTCTCAACCACTGAGCCACCAGGGAAGCCCTACAGGAGTATTTTTAAGGCCGGATCTCCTCGAATGACTCAGCAGAAACAGGACTGATTCAATGGGAGCCACTGGAGCTAACTTAGACATTGCCACTGAAGCTGTGCCAGAGACAGGAAGCCTTGCCTTTGCAACTGCCTCTCACATTCAGGAAACTGGACCATGGTGTCCAAAGCTTGGTTTGGGAATAAGAAGTCACATTAAGAAGCTGTCCTTATCACATTGCTTTTTGATTCCCAGGAAGCTAGTAGATAGACCCTGGAGCACTGATGCAAGAAAGCCTCACATTTCCTGAGCTCCCTTGATAATGGAAACATTCAAGAGCGGTAGGAAGATGACTCTCTTCTGCCTTCCAAAATCTCTCATGAGTGCATCTAAATGATGGAAAAGAGTTTGCTTCCAGAACCTCAGTTTCAAGGGAGTCTGGGAACTGTTTTCTTTAGCATTCCAATCTCCCCAAATAGAAGCCAGATAAATGGTGGTTGAGAGAATTGATTTAAAGTATCTACTCATAATGGGAAAGTGCATCATATTGGGATCATTGGTCGTTCCCTCACCTTGTTCCAAACATAAAAATATTCTCATGTGATTGAAGATTGAAGTGTAAAATTACACATAAAATTACTAAAACAAAACATGGGAGAAAAGGTTTATAATCTTGTGGTAGGGCACACATGAAACCCAAAAGACAAACATATTTAATTAAGTGAAAATCAAGCAGTTTTATTTGATAAAGGACATCCTAAACAAAGTTAAAAGTAAAAAGTTGGGGAAATATTTATAACTCTTATTCTAGTTAAAGGGTTAATATTTTTAATATGTTGAGTTCTTATACAGCCAAAGAAAAAGATCAACATCCAACAGTAAAATAGGCAAAAGATATGAATAACTCATTTTTGAAAAAATCAAATGCAAATAACTTTGAAGCATGTGGAAACATGAGTAACTTCATTAATAATGAAGAAAATAACATTAAAATGAAAATTTTATACTTATCCACTGGCAACGATGGAGTGCAATAATATCCATTGTTGGGAGGAGTGTTAGGGGAATCTAGTACAAATGGATATAAACTTTAAAAGCGAATTTTGGCAGTATGTATCAGCTATTAGAAGGTCCCCACCTTTTAACCTACAATACACTTCCTAGAAATTGTCTCACAGAACTAGCAACACACTTCTCAGAATCTGTCCCACAGAAATAATCACATAAATGAGCAAAGACGCATGATGCAAGGATATTGACTGTAGCGATTTTCATACAAGGAAAAATTGGAAACAATTTTTAATGCCCGAAAGCAGGTCATTAGTTAAATAAATGATGATACATTCATACAACGGGCTACTTAGCAGCTATTAAAAAGAAGTAGCTCTATTTATATTGATATTGAAAGATGGCAATACTGTAGTAAGTCAAATAGATCTGTATAGGTAACATGATCCCACTTGTTTCTAAAGATAAAACACGTGTATTATGTATGCAGAAACTCTTGAGGGAGGCACTTCCAGTTGTTCATGGTGGTCATTTCTGGGCTACAAATGTGGGCAAAACTTTCACTTTTTATTGTATGTACTTCAAGATTTAACATCATTTGACAAAAGACATATATCTCAAAAAGACTTGTGTTTTTAAAAAATGAAGATCTGTAAACAAGCAAACTCCCAATTCAGTCATTTGACATATAAGCAGGGCAGCAAGGTGACTGATCCCCATTAAAGCCAAAAGGAGCTTAGAGCCCACTTGTTGACAGATGTGGAAACTGGGGCTCATGCCTCATTGGTCCTGAGTCTCAATGGAAGGAATTGCATTATTTCCTGAGGCCATATTTCTGAATTCTAAAACTAGAATCAAAGAGTGCTTTGGCATTTTAAAGTTGCATTACACCTTTGCACCGTCCCCCAGAGAAGCTGCTGCTCCTGGCTTAGGGTGATTAACTTTCCTTGCCAAGTTGTCTTGTCTGCAAGACCAGCATCTGCCAGGCAGCCTTGAGGCAGGCTGTGTACAGGATTTCTCTCCTGATTAACACCTGTAGTTACTGCCTCTGGCACTTATTGCCTGCCTCTTGCTTGCCCAATTTGTATATATATATATATATATATATATATATATATATATATATATATATATATATTTTTTTTTTTTTTTTTTTTTTTTGCTTAAACTTAATCACCTTATCTTGGCTTGTTGCTTGCCCCTGCAAGCTGTTGTAATTGGCCTATTGCTGTAATTTCCTGAATACAATCATAGATGTTACATTGCTTAAAAATTTCCTTTGAAAGTTTGTACTTGAACCTTTGTTCTCAACCCAGCCTCTTCTATAAACCCATTCTTTGGTTCTTTCTTACAAATGATTCAATATCCAATATGTTTCAGTTTTTAAAAAAATCATTTTATTTTATTTTTAAATTTATTTTATTGAAGTATAGTTGATTTCCAACGTGTTAATTTCTGCTGTACAGCAAAGTGATTCAGTTATACATATATATACATTCTTTTTCACATTCTTTTCCAATTTAGTTTATCACAGGATATTGAATATAGTTCCCTGTGCTATACAATAGGACCTTGCTGTTTATCCATTCTCTATGTAACAGTTTGCATCTGCTAATCCGAAACTCCCAATCCATCCCTCGCTTATCCCCCTCCCTCTTGGCAACCACAAATCTGTTCTCTATGTCTGTGAGTCTATTTCTGTTTCATAGCTACGTTCATTTGTGTCATATTTTAGTTCCCACGTATAAGAGATATCATATGGTATTTGTCTTTCTCTTTCTGACTTATTTCACTTAGTGTAATAATCTCTAGGTCCATCCATGTTGCTGCAAATGGCATTATTTCATTCTTTTTTATGGCTGAGTAGTATTCCATTGTATATATGTACCACATCTTCTTTATCCATTCATCCATTTATCAATGTACATTTAGGTTTTTTCTATGTCTTGGCTATTGTAAATAGTGCTGCTATTTACATTGGGGTGCATGTATCTTTATTGAATTATGATTTTGTCTGGATATGCCCAGGAGTGGGATTGCTGGATCATATGGCAACTCTATTTTTAGTTTTTTGAGGAACCTCCATACTGTTCTCCACAGTGGGTGTGCCAACTTACATTCCCACCAACAGGGCAAGGGGGTTCCCTTTTCTCCACACTCTCTCCAGCATTTGTTATTTGTAGACTTTTTAATGATGGCCATTCTGACCAGTGAGAGGTGGTACCTCATTGTAGTTTTGATTTGCATTTCTCTAATAATAAGCAATGTTGAGCATCTTTTCATGTGCCTGTTGGCCATCTGTATGTCTTCTTTGGAGAAATGTCTATTTAGGTCTTCGGCCCATTTTTCAATTGGGTTGTTTGTTTTTTTGTTATTGAGTTGTATGAGCCGTTTATATCAAAAAATCATTTATTTTAAATTTGTCAAAATGACTGAACCCAGTATCTGAATAGAGGCAGCAGAGTATTGATTGAGAGCATGCATCTGGAGCCGCTGTGCCACTTACCAGCTGTGTGGCCTCAGGCAAATCGCTTGACCTCTCTGGGCTTCAGTTGCCTCATATATAAATTCTGTATTGAGTGCTTATGACATTAAATAAAACATATTATGGTATTTTTGCTTAATTTTCTGATCAGTAAAGCACCTGTATATCAGACCTTCATTCATTCAACAAACATTACCTGATTAACAGTTTAAGGAGATCCTCCTGGCTATTGGGTAATGACAGATTCTAGAGGAACCAAAGTATAGCAGGAGGACCTCCAAAACGCATCTTGTATCTAACCATGTCCTTCTGTCCTCACTGCCATCACCTTGGTCCAAGCCACCTTCATCTTCACAACAACCTAACTCCATACAGAATAAAAAATAGGCTCTGGTCAGTCCTGCTTCAGTGGCTTCTCTTCATACTCAGGAAAGAAACCACACTCTAACTATGATCCACAAGGGTCTACAAAACCCTGGTCCCTTCTGTCTCTCAAATTCATCTCACACTTTTTTCTTCTTGGTCCTTAGGCACCAGTAGCACTTGTCTTCCTTCAGTTTTTAAAATATTTTAATCTCTTTCCCACCCCAGGGCCTTTGCATATGCTGTTCCCTCTGCCTGGAACATTCTACCCAATACTTTGTATGGCTTTCTCCTTCTCTTTCTTTAGGTTTAGCTTAAATATCCCCCCCCCCCAGTGATAGATGGGTGTTTTCTGCCCAGATCCCATTCCTATTTCTATTTTTTTGTGTAGTAGCACACCAAATTTCCTTTGTAGAAATGGGGCTTATACCTGGTAAGACACACAAGGTACAGCACATATGAAGATATGGAAGTCTTTCTTTTAGTTTCTCCAGAGAAGAATCCTTCAGGCATCCTGATGATGGGGCAGGGAGAAGCC
The DNA here is from genome assembly GCF_028023285.1 of Balaenoptera ricei. Classification (NCBI taxonomy): domain Eukaryota; kingdom Metazoa; phylum Chordata; class Mammalia; order Artiodactyla; family Balaenopteridae; genus Balaenoptera; species Balaenoptera ricei. Next base: position 21,815,709 of record NC_082644.1, read on the forward strand.
TGAAGAATAAAAATGACTTTATATCCAGACTTGCAACCAATACTGTCAGCCAATAGCTCCCTACTTCACCCCCACATGCCTATTGTTGATCCCGAGTCTCCCGGCATCTGCAAAGGGAAACTGAGTCCCTTTTCACTGAACTCCCTTCTATGGACACCTGTGCGGTAGCCAACTCCACTCTGCAAGCACATTTCCTCTCGCCACTAAGTTTGCTGAAATATTTCATCCTTGGATGATTCTGCTCTCATCTCCTTTGTCTTGGAGGGTTAACACCTTTAGAAACTTATCCACCTCTCGCCATTTTCCTGGAGTCTAGGGAAGGAGAAAAGAAAACTTAAGAAGAATGACCATATATCATCAAATCCAACTTCAGGTGGGTCCCTAAAAGTTCTTATTCTCTCCTGTCAGGAGATGACTGCAAACCTTTTCTGCTTTCCTCAGACCTCCTTCCTCATCACCTCCCTGCTCAGATCCAGGAAATGACCTCATGTCTTGCAATCTCACAGAGAAAAGATGAATAAACTCCCTCCATTTCCTACCACTTTCCAGCGCTGCAGCATTACCCTAATACACACACTCCTTTCTGTTTCTCCATCACCAAGGAAGAGGTGCTTCTCCTGTCTAAGCTGTCCTCTTGAGCTCTGTCTCAATCCCCCTCATCCCCCAGGACCTTGCTTGGTAACTGGGTGCTCCTGCCTCCAGCATTCAATATTAACCAGATGTCACTAGCATCTCAATTTAGAATGGCCAACCATCCTGTTTACTGCAGAATGAGAGGGTTTCCTGGGCTCATGGGACTGTCCGTGTGAAAACCAGAATGAATTTGTCACCCTATTTTCTCCCATATTTTGAACTAATCCTCCCTCAACCGTACACTCTCTCTTCATCCCCTTTCCTATATCTCTCCTACCTTCACACCCAAGCTTCTTGAAACAGGTGATTATAATCTGGTTAGGTTTCTCACCTCCTACTCACTTCAATAAAAAAGGAACAGAATCACGTGACTGAAAGAGCAGCTTCAGGAATCTACCTGCCATCCTTGCTGTAGGTTGCCCTGATGTCCTGCAGTTCTGTGGGTGGGATCCCTTTTGCCCCATTCCGCTGCCTGCTACCTTCAGCCTCACCATTTCTCTGAGAGTGTTCCTGGCAGGGTTAGCAGTACATATCCAGGCACACATCTCATCATCTTCCCACTGGATGTCCAGTCGGTGATGCTCAACACAGGTGAGCCTTGGCTTCTGTGCCCTCACACAATCTTAGTGTTCATTGACCTTTGCATCTTTCTTGCAGGGTCCATCATCTAGTCATAGAATTCCTAGGCCCTCTCCTCATTCTATACACTTACCCTGGAGAGTTCATACACTTGCCAGGCTCCACTTTGCCCTTTATATGCTGGTGAATCCAAATTTTTGTCCAGTTCAAATTTCTCTCACATGGATGAGATTGGCATATCCAGTGCCTACTGGACATATCCATTTGGATGTCTCTAAGACAACTCATACTCAACTTGTCCAAAATTAATCTCATCATCACCCCTATTTAAACCTGCAGCAATTCCTATGTACTCATCTCAAATAAGGGGACCACCATCTACCAGCTTGCATGAGCCACTGGGTATCTAACTCTCAGCCCTGACTCTTCCTTCACCTACTATGTCAGTGAAGGTTCTGAGCTGCTGGCCAGGGAAACCAACTCTGGTTAATCTGAGTCGGAAGGATTTTAGTGAAAAGACTTTCAATATCTCACAGGTTCTACAGCAAGATTGGAGAACAACCGTGCATCTTAGCAGCCACAGAGCCAGAATCAATGCCCAGTCAACGACTAGAATTGCCATTGAATCTGGGCACAGATACTTCTGTTTGCATCACTAACATTTCTGATCCTCGAACATGGATGCCACTGCTAAAATCACAATCGATGCCACTGTTAACACCTTCACCAGAACAGAGTCTGAGTAGTACCCAATTATTTTTACTGCCAGTTTACAACCAAGAAATTGGGGTGGGGTGGGGGGAAAACAGTACATTTGACTAACAGAGTATAGGTCACATGCAAGTGATCTATACTACAAGGAGAGTTGGGAAGTAAGTGTCTGGCACTTTTGGCTTTCGGAGTGAAAGTAGTGGTCTGTATCAAAAGATGGTAGATTCCCCAAACATTGGAATGACTCTCAGATACCAGGTGGCCAAAAAGAATGGACATATTATCTACATATCCACGGTCCATCCCTTGACTTCTCAATATACCCTCTTTACATTTTTACAAAATGCTTCTTAAAAAATGCTTCTTCCTAATATAGTGCAGTTCTCCCTCATTAAACACACACACACACACACACACACACGCACACACATCTGTTGTCTCTCCAAAGTCATCTTTTTCTGCATGCAGCTCCAAATACAGGATCTCTAGATAATGACCATTTCTGCCCTATTTCTAAAATGACCACGTCTCTGTTTTCTGTAATCTAAGGACTAAATAGAGCACCAACATGTCCTTTGTAAGTTGGAGAAAGAAGATTGAAAAAGAGAAAAATACCACAATATATGTAAATCAAGTAGTTATACCTTAAACTTATACATTGTCAATTATATCTCAATAAAAGAAAAAAAAACCTCTTCTTAATGGTTTAAAAGAAAAAAATAGAAAAATTATCTAAAACAATTTTATTTATGCTTGAAGCATAAGGAAGAAAATACAGGAAACTTTTATGGTCATTGCTTTTGCAACCATTCCAAAGTTCTAATAAGCAAATCTAGTAAGCGATTCCTAAAATTCTTATGCCCTTTCTCTTGTCATCCCTCAGTTAATCCTGTGGGTGGATGAAAACAGTCATCTCTGAAAGATCTGAGCCTTTGGTGGTCCTGCTTTTATAGACTTTCAGACTTTCTTTTCTATACCATTGGAAAAGAAAAGTCAGGAGTTATCAGGCATCCCCAGAAAATCCCTCGAGTCCATCCATACTCTCTACCGTCCTCCCATATGTAACACCGTCCTTCTTTCCCCTTGATAATTTAGATCAGTCCTTGCATCTAATGGCACAGCCCCTCACTTATTACCTTCCAGATATATTAAATGTTTCATATTTCCAATTGCACCATCCTTTTTTCACCTCCTGGCCTTTGCTTTAATTTTTTATGCTGCTTAGAACTGCCTATCATTCTTCTTCTCTATCTCTTCACATACAGAATTCTTATTGATCCTTTAAGAATCAGTTAAGCTATCAAATTCTCTAGAAAACACACTCTGACTACCTTATATAAAACCAGGTAGTCTCCCCCGCAACTTTTAAAGAATTCCACATTTCCATGTACTTTGACACTTATCATAGCACCTAATGTTCCATATTGGAATTATCTTTTAGTTTGTTGGTCTCCACAACTAGAGCCTCCAGCATTGTGCCTGACACATAATAACTCTGTTGGAGAGGCAAGCCACAATTGACCCTGAGTATCTTTGCATGTTCTTGCTGAGTATGCCAAGGATATAAGGCCTTGACCACTCTTTATGTGGGCCACTTCTCAGAGTTGTTTGCAGTGAGTAATCCTGAGAGATGAGGTAGTATCTCTTCCCAGACAAAGAGGAGGTCTCTTTCCACTTACTGTAATAGTGATGACTCGCCTAAGCTCTGTGTGCTTCTGTCCTATAACACAACTCATTGTACTTACAGGCATTCATCATGGACCCTTTGTGTTGGCCCTGTGTGATGTGGAGGGAATAGGGAACCCGTGTACACCCACTGCTTTTGCCATTGGTAATGAAGTCCTTGTCTCTGACCCAGGAATCTCATGCCTTCTGCTGGCAGCCAAGAAACACTAAAAGACTAGCTTGTTAGCTTGCAAGTAGAGTAAATCATAGACTATTCACAGTCCTTGATAAGCTCAAGAGATATTTATTGGCTATAAGAACAAGAACTGGAATTAACACCTGTATTAGTTTGCTAGGGCTGCCTTATCAAAGAAGTAGATACTAGATGGCATATACAACAGAAATTTATTTTCTCACAGTTCTATGAGGCTAGACATCTGTGATCAAAGAGTTGGAAAGTTTAATTCCTTCTGAGGGCTGTGTAGGAGGATCTGCTCCAAGCCTCCCTCCTTGGCTTGTAGATGGCTATCTTCTTGTGTTTTCACATTGTGTTCTCCCTGTACATGTCTGCGTCCAAACTTCCTCTTAGTAGGACATCAGTCATATTGGATTAGGGCTCACCCTAATGACTGCATACAACTTAATCACCTCTGTAAAGCCCTTATCTCCAAATATGGTCACATTCTGAGGTGCTGGATTGCAACATATGAATTTAGAGAATAATACAATTCTGCCCATAACAGCACCATAAACGAATCAGAATGCATTCATCAGGTTTTATAGCCTAGTACCCCTTTTTATATATAATGAATTATTAACAAAAAATAATTTTGGAGAGATACAAACTTGATTTTTGCCTAGATACTTCAAAACTTGTTCTTAAATCCTTGCAACTTGACATTTTTCTCATGTGGTCATACAAATACATCTTTTTGACTGTTTGAAACTATGTTTTAAAGCAGGGACATTTCTGACAGTACACTAAAGCAATTAATTATTACACATATTAATCTAAATTTTTCTATGAAATTAAAACATAGGAATAGAGTGAATTTTGTATTGGTAGATATCTAATTAAGAGAACTGATAGAATTAAACCATTATAAGTAGTTGTAAAATGAGGACAGTCTATATTGACTTGAGATTTATCTTTATAGATTGTAGTATCTCATCGCTTGTTTTGTTTATTCAGTAGAATTAAACATTAGCTTTAGCTGTGGAAAAGAGATCTCAAGTAAATGAGCCTTGAGGAATACAATTAAAGAATAGAATAATTAAAATAACTCATAACTTATGCTTCTTAAGTACAAGCAAACAAGACAGTTGGAAAAGAAGCATTATTTCTATTCAATGAACAACATATTTTAGGAAGTCTTTTTATCCCAACAGCATTTGCTGGTTTTTTGTTTTGTTTTGTTTTGTTTGTTTGTTTACAAAACACAGGGTCTTTGTCTCTGAAGAAATACTATGATAGAACCATGGTGTTTTGGTTTTATAGAAGATCCATACATTTTCTACAGAGGACCATAATTCATTTACCTCCAAAATAATAATCAAATTTTACTTTCTAAAAACTTCCATAAGAAACATCAGAATTCAAGAGGGGTCCGAGATAATTGGCAAGTAAGAAGAACCTGAGCTCATCTTCTTCCACAATCACAACAAATCTATACCTACATATAGAGCAATTTTCCCTGAAGAAGACCTGAGGGCTAACTGTAGGACCTACTGTACTCAGAAGGTCCACATAGAAATGGGTAGGAAAAAGAGAAACACAGTATCCACAGGAACACAACCCCTGATGCAGCAACCTGCAGGAGAGAGGGTTATAGCTGAGAGGTCCTAGCACACACTTGCCTGTCTGGGGCCACAGCAAAAAAATACCCCAGCAGTTTATAGGGCATCTTGACTCTACAGGAAGGAAATACATTTACTAACCTTAGAACTTCTACCAAACAGGCAGGAAATTGCTAGAGCCTTCTTTGGAGTTGGAGGCACTGGTGAGTGCCATTGTTTGAGTTCCCCCAGGACTCCCCCCAGCCTGAGTCCACTCTAACTCCAGCTACCCCTCCAAGGCAGCCTCAGTGTGGCATTCTGCAGGGACTGCCCCTGGCTAGGACCCACTACAGCTCCAGCCACCCTGCCAAGGTGGCCTTGGGCACAGTGCTCCCCAGGGATTGCTCCTGGCCCATGCCAATGCCAGCTCAGCCAGTCTGACAGAGTTGCCATGTGCAGGTAGCCTACACAGGGGATGTTCCACACAAGTCCACTCCTTCAAGATCAGGAGATGTAGCTGTTTCACCTAATTCATAGAAACAAAAATGGAAAGTCAAGCAAAATGGGGGAATATGTTTCAAATGAAAGAACAACAACAACAACAAAAAAAAAAAATCAAGAAAAAAACCCTAATGAAATGGAATTTATTTACCTGATGGAGAATTCAAAGAAATGGTCATAAGGATGCTCACTAAACTCAGGAGAAGAAAAGAGGAACTCAGTGAGAACTTCAACAAAGATTTAGAAAATAAGAAAAATCAACCAGAACTGAAGTATACAATCACTGAAATAAAAAATATACTAGAGGAGACAAGCAGCAGATAAGATGATAGAGAAGAACAGACAGGTGATCTGGAAGATAGAGTAGTAAAAATCACTCTATCAGAAGGATAGGAAGAAAGACATTTTTAAACTGAAAATTTAAGGAGTCTCTGGGACAACATCAGGCATACTAACATTCACATTATAGGGGTCCCAGAAAGAGAATAGAGAGACAGAAAACTTATTTGAAGAATTAATGACTGAAAGCTTCCCTAACCCATGAAAGGAAATAGACATCAGGAACAGGAAGCACAGAGAGTCCTAAACAAGATGAGCCTAAAAAGAGCCACACCAAGATATATTGTAATTAAAATGGGGAAAGTTAAAAATAAAGAGAGAATCGTAAAGGCAGCAAGAGAAAGACAGCTAATCTCATACAAGGGAAACCCTATAAGATTATCAGCTGAATTTTCAGCGGAAATTTTACAGGCCAGAAGGAAGTTGCAGAATATATTTAAAGTGCTAAAGGAAAAAAACTTACAACCTGGAATATTCTATCTGGAAATGTTATCATTCAGAATTGAGGGAGAAATGAGTCTTCTAGCCAAGCAGAAACTAAAGGAGATCATCACCACTGAACTGGCCTTACAAGAAATATTAAAAGGTCTTCTTTAAGCAAAAAAGGCCACACTTAGAAACAAGGAAATATATAAAAGAAAAATCTTGCTGGTAAAGGCAAATATATGGTAATGGCAGTGGATCAGTCATTTAAAAATCTAGTATGAAGGTTAAAAGGTAAAAGGGTACAATCAACTGTAACTTTGTATACACAGAATAAAAATATGTAAAATATGGCATCAAAAACATAAAATGTGGGGGGTGGAGTAAAAATGTAGTGCTTTTAGAATGCCTTTGAACTTAAGTGACTATCAGCTTAAAATAGATGGCTAGGGCTTCCTTGGTGGCACAGTGGTTGAGAATCCTCCTGACAATGCAGGGGACATTGGTTCGAGCACTGGTCTGGGAAGATTCCACATGCTGCGGAGCAACTAAGCCCATGTGCCACAACTACGGAGCCTGCACTCTAGAGCCCATGAGCGACAACTACTGAAGCCTGTGCACCATAGAGCCCATCCTCCACAAAAAGAGAAGCCACTGCAATGAGAAGCCCAAGCACTGCAACGAACAGTAGCCCAGCTCACTACAGTTAGAGAAAAGCCTGCGGGCAGCAATGAAGACCCAATGCAGCCAAAAGCAAATGAATAAATTAATTAATTAATTTTAAAAAATAGATGGCTATATATATGGGTCAATATATACATAAAACTCATGACAACCACAATTCAAACACCTATAATGGACACACAAAAAATAAAGAGGAATCCTAACATAACACTAAAGGAATCCACGAAACCACAAAGGAAGGGTCCAAGAGAAAAACAAAGAAACAGAGAACTATAAAAACAACCAACAAACAATTAACAAAATGGCAATAAGTATATAAGTATCAATAATTACTTTATTTGCTTATTTATTTATTTTTAACATCTTTATTGGAGTATAATTGCTTTACAATGGTGTGTTAGTTTCTGCTGTATAACAAAGTGAATCAGCTATACATATACATACATCCCCATATCTCCTCCCTCTTGCATCTCCCTCCCATCCTCCCTATCCCACCCCTCTAGGTGGTCACAAAGCACCGAGCTGACCTCCCTGTGCTATGCGGCTGCAACCCACTAGCTATCTATTTTACATTTGGTAGTGTATATATGCACAGGCCACTCTCTCACTTCATCCCAGCTTACTCTTGCCCCTCCCTGAGTCCTCAAGTCCATTCTCTACATCTGCGTCTTTATTCCTGTCCTGCCCCTAGGTTTTTTAGATTTTTTTCTTTTTTTTTTAGATTTCATATATATGTGTTAGCATACAGTATTTATTTTTCTCTTTCTGAATTACTTCACTCTGTATGACAGTCTCTAGGTCCATCCACCTCACTACAAATAACTCAATTTTGTTTCTTTTTATGGCTCAGTAATATTCCATTGTATATATGTGCCACATCTTCTTTATCCATTCATCTGTTGATGGACACTTAGGTTGCTTCCAGGTCCTGGCTATTATAAATAGTGTTGCAATGAACATTGTGGTACATGACTCTTTTTGAATTATGGTTTTCTCAAGGTATATGCCCAGTAGTGGGATTGCTGGGTCATATAGTAGTTCTATTTTTACTTTTTTAAGGAACCTCCATACTGTTCTCCATAGTGGTTGTATCAATGTACATTCCCACCAACAGTGCAAGAGGGTTCCCTTTTCTCCACACTCTCTCCAGCATTTATTGTCCGTAGATTTTTGGATGATGGCCATTCTGACTGGTGTGAGGTGATACCTCATTGTAGTTTTGACTTGCATTTCTCTAATGATTCGTGATGTTGAGCATCCTTTCATGTGTTTGTTGGTAATCTGTGTATCTTCTTCGGAGAAATGTCTATTTAGGTTTTCTGCCCATTTTTGGATTGCATTGTTTGTTTTTTTGATATTAAGCTGCATGAGCTGCTTGTAAATTTTGGAGATTAATCCTTTGTCAGTTGCTTCATTTGAAAATATTTTCTCCTATTCCGAGGGTTTTCTTTTCGTTTTGTTTATGGTATCCTTTGCTGTGCAAAAGCTTTTAAGTTTCATTAGGTCCCACTGGTTTATTTTTGTTTTTATTTCCATTTCTCTAGGAGGTGGGTCAAAAAGGATCTTGCTGTGATTTATGTCATGGAGTGTTCTACCTAGGTTTTCCTCTAAGAGTTTTATAGTGTCTGGCCTTACATTTAGGTGTTTAATCCATTTTGAGTTTATTTTTGTGTATGGTGTTAGGGACTGTTCTAATTTCATTCTTTTACATGTAGCTGTCCTGTTTTCCCAGAACCACTTACTGAAGAGGCTGTCTTTTCTTCATTGTATATTCTTACCTCCTTTATCAAAAATAAGGTGCCGATATATGCATGGGTGTATTTCTGGGCTTTCTATTCTGTTCCATTGATCTATATATCTTTTTTTCTGTCAGTACCATACTGGCTAGATTACTGTAGCTTTATAGTATAGTCTGAAGTCAGGGTGTCTGATTCCTCCAGCTCCGTTTTTCTTTCTCAAGATTGCTTTGGCTACTCGGGATGTTTTGTGTTTCCATACAAATTGTGAAATTTTTTGTTCTATTATTGTGAAAAATGCCATTGGTAGTTTGATAGGGATTGCATTGAATCTGTAGATTGCTTTGGGTAGTAGAGTCATTTTCACAATGTTGCTTCTTGCAATCCAAGAACATGGTATATCTCTCCAGCTGTTTGTATCATCTTTAATTTCTTTCATCAGTGTCTTATAGTGTTCTGCATACAGGTGTTTTGTCTCCTTAGGTAGGTTTATTCCTAGGTAATTTATTCTTTTTGTTGCAGTGGTAAATGGGAGTGTTTCCTTAATTTCTCTTTCAGACTTTTCATCATTAGTGTATAGGAATGCAAGATTTTCCTGTGCATTAATTTTGTATCCTGCTACTTTACCATATTCATTGATTAGCTTTAGTAGTTTTCTGGTAGCATCTTTGGATTCTCTATGTATAGTATCATGTCATCTGCAAACAGTAACAGCTTTACTTATTCTTTTCTGATTTGGAATCCTTTATTTCTTTTTCTTCTCTGATTGCTGTGGCTAAAACTTCCAAACTATGTTGAATAATATTGGTAAGGGTGGGCAACCTTGTCTTGTTCCTGATCTGAGTGGAAATGGTTTCAATTTTTCAACATTGAGAACAATGTTGGCTGTGGTTTTGTCATAAATGCCTATATTATGTTGAGGTAAGTTCCCTCTATGCCTACTTTCTGGAGGGTTTTTATCATAAATGGGTGTTGAATTTTGTCAAAAGCTTTTTCTGCATCTATTGAGATGATCATATGGTTTTTCTCCTTCAGTTTGTTAATATGGTTTATCACATTGATTGATTTGCGTATATTGAAGAATCCTTGCATTCCTGGGATAAACCCCACTTGATCATGGTGTATCATCCTTTTAATGTGCTGTTGGATCCTGTTTGCTAGTATTTTGTTGAGGATTTTTCCATCTATGCTCATCAGTGATATTGCCTGTAGTTTCCTTCTTTGTGACATCTTTGTCTGGTTTTGGTATCAGGGTGATGGTGGCCTCATAGAATGAGTTTGGGAGTGCTCCTCCCTCTGCTATATTTTGGAAGACTTTGAGAAAGATAGGTGTTAGCTCTTCTCTAAATGTTTGATAGAATTCGCCTGTGAAGCCATCTGGTCCTGGGCTTTGTTTGTTGGAAGATTTTTAATCACAGTCTCAATTTCAGTACTAGCAATTGGTCTGTTTATATTTACTACTTCTTCTTGGTTTTGGCCCAGAACGTTGTGCTTTTCTAAGAATTTGTCCATTTCTTCCAGGTTGTCCATTTTATTGACATATAGTTGCTTGTAGTAACCTCTCATGGTCCTTTGTATTTCTACAGTGTCAGTTGTTACTTCTCCTTTTTCATTTTTAATTCTATTGATTTAGTCTTCTCCCTTTTTTTCTTGATGAGTCCAGCTAATGGTTTATCAATTTTGTTTATCTTCTCAGAGAATCAGCCTTTAGTTTTATTGACCTTTGTTATCGTTTCCTTCATGTCTTTTTCATTTATTTCTGATCTGATCTTTATCATTTCTTTCCTTCTCTTAACGTTGGGGTTTTTGTTGTTGTTGTTCTTCTTCTTTCTCTAATTGCTTTAGGTGTAAGGTTAGGTTGTTTATTAGAGATGTTTCTTGTTTCTTGAGGTAGGATTGTATTGCTATAAAGTTCCCTCTTAGAACTGCTTTTGCTGCATCCCATAGGTTTTGGGTCATCATGTTTTCATTGTCTTTTGTTTCTAGGTATTTTTTAACTTCCTCTTTTATTTCCTCAGTGATCTCTTGGTTATTAAGTAGTGTATTGTTTAGCCACCATGTGTTTGTATTTTTTACAGATTTTTTCCTGTAATTGATACCTATTCCCAAAGTGTTGTGGTCAGAAAGCATACTTGATATGATTTCAATTTTCTTAAATTTACCAAGGCTTGATTTTTGACGCAAGATATGATCTAGCCTAGATAATGTTCCATGAGCACCTGAGATGAAAGTGTATTCTGTTGTTTTTGGATGGGATGTCCTATAAATATCAATTAAGTCCGTTTTGTTTAATGTGTCATTTAAAGCTTGTGTTTCCTTGTTTATTTTCATTTTGGATGATCTGTCCATTGGTGAAAGTGGAGTGTTAAAGTCCCCTAATATTATCATGTTACTGTCAAATTTCCCCTTTTATGGCTCTTACCAATTCTCTTATGTGTTGAGGTGCTCCTATGTTGGATGCATAAATATTCACAATTGTTTTATCTTCTTCTTGGATTGATCCCTTGATCATTTTGTAGTGTCCTTCTTTGTCTCTTATAATAGTCTTTATTTTAAAGTCTATTTTGTCTGATATGAGAATTGCTACTCCAACTTTCTTTTGATTTCAATTTGCATGGAGTATCTTTTTCCATTCCCTCACTTTCAGTCTGTACATGTCCCTAGGTCTGAAGTGGGTCTCTTGTAGACAACATATATACAGGTCTTGTTTTTGTATACATTCAGCCAGTCTATGTCTTTTGGTTGGAGTATTTAATCCATTTACATTTAAGGTTATTATCAATATGTATATTCTTATTATCATTTTCTTAATTGTTTTGCATTTGTTTTTGGAGGTGTTTCCCTTCTCTTGTGTTTCCTGCCTAGAGAGGTTCCTTTAACATTTGTTGTAGAGCTGGTTTGATGGTGCTGAATTCTCTTAACTTTTGCTTGTCTGTAAAGGTTTTAATTTCTCTGTTGAATCTGAATGAGATCCTTGCTGGGTAGAATAATCTTGGTTGTAGGTTTTTTCCTTCCATCACTTTAAATATGTCCTACCACTGCCTTCTGGCTTGCAGAGTTTCTGCTGAACGATCAGCTGTTAACCTTATGGGGATTCCCTTGTATGTTATTTGTTGATTTTCTCTTGCTGCTTTTAATATTTTTTATTTGTATTTAATTTTTGATAGTTTGATTAACATGTGTCTTGACGTGTTTCTCCTTGGATTTATGCTGTATGGGACTCTCTGCACTTCCTGGACATTATTGACTATTTCCTTACCCATATTAGTGAAGTTTTCAACTACAATCTCTTCAAATATTTTCTCAGTCCCTTTCTTTTTCTCTTCTTCTTCTGGGACCCCTATAATTTGAGTGTTGCTGCATTTAATGTTGTCCCAGAGGTCTCTGAGACTGTCCTCAATTCTTTTCATTCTTTTTTCTTTATTCTGCTCTGTGGTAGTTATTTCCACTTTTCTATCTTCCAGGTCACTTATCCGTTCTTCTGCCTCAGTTATTCTGCTACTGATTCCTTCTAGAGAATTTTTAGTTTCATTTATTGCATTGTTCATCACTGTTTGTTTGCTCTTTAGTTCTTCTAGGTCTTTGTTAAACATTTCTTGTATTTTCTCCATTCTATGGCCAGGTTTTGGATCATCTTTACTATAATTACTATAATTACTTTGGATCATCTTGACTATAATTACTCTGAATTCTTTTTCAGGTAGACTGCCTATTTCCTCTTCATTTATTTGGTCTGGGGAGTTTTTACCTTGCTCCTTCACCTGCTGTGTATTTCTCTGTCTTCTCATTTTGCTTAATTTACTGTGTTTGGGGTCTCCCTTTTTAGGCTGCAGGTTCGTAGTTCCTGTTGATTTTGGTGTCTGTTCCCTGTGGATAAGGTTGGTTCAGTGGGCTGTGTAGGCTTCCTGGTGGAGGGGACTGGTGCCTGTGTTCTGCTGGATGAGGCTGTATCTTGTCTTTCTGGTGGGCAGGACCACGTCTGGTGGTGTGTTTTGGTGTGTCTGTGAACTTATTATGATTTTAGGAAGGCTCTCTGCTAATAGGTGGGTTGGTGTTCCTGTTTTGCTAGTTGTTTGGCATAGGATGTCCAGCACAGCACTGTATCTTGCTGGTTGTTGAGTGGAGCTTAGTGTTAGCATTGAGATGGAGATCTCTGCAAGAACTTTTGCTGTTTGATATTACGTGCGGCCAGGAGGTTTCTGGTAGACCAATGTCCTGAACTCGGCTCTCCCACCTCAGAGGCTGAGGCCTGACATCCGGCCAGAGGACCAAGACCTTGTCAGCCACACGGCTCAGAAGAAAAGGAAGAGAAAGAAAGAAAAAATAATAATAAATAAAATCAAATAAAGGTATTAATATAGAAAAAAAATTAAAAATAAATAAAGTAAAAAGTTAAAATAAAAAAAGAGACAAAGAAAGAAGAAAACAACGAAACAAAAACCAAATCCTCCAGTGATAACAAGTGCTAAAAACTATGCTTAAATAAAAACAAAACAAAGAAAACCAGACAGTCAGAACCCTGGGACAAATGGCAAAACCAAAGCTATACAGACAAAATCACACAAAGAGGCACACACATACACACTCACAAAAAGAGAAAAAGGAAAAAAATATATATATATATAAAATTAAAATAGGAAGAGAGCAACCAAATCAATAAACAAATCTACCAATGATAATAAGCTCTAAATACTAAACTAAGATAAACATAAAACCAGAAACAATTTAGAGGCAGAAAGCAAACCCCAAGTCTACAGTTGCTCTTAAATTCCACCGCCTCAAGTTTGGGATGATTCATTGACTATTCAGGTATTCCACAGATGCAGGGTACATCCAGTTGATTGTGGAGATTTAATCTGCTGCTCCTAAGGCTGTTGGGAGAAATTTCCCTTTCTCTTCTTTGTTCACATAACTCCTGGGATTCAGCTTTGGGTTTGGCCCTACCTCTGCATGTAGGTTGCCTGAGGGCATCTGTTCTTTGCTCAGACAGGATGGGGTTAAAGTAGCACCTGATTAGGTGACTGGCTCACTCAGGCTGGGGGTTGGAGGGATACAGAATGCGGGGCAAGCCTGCAGGCGGCAGAGGCTGGCATGATGTTGCAACAGCCTGAGGCATGCCGTGTGTTCTCCCAGGGAAGTTTTCCCTGTATCACGGGACCCTGGCAGTGGTGGGCTGCACAGGCTCCCAGGAGGGAAGTGTGGATGGTGACCTGTGCTTGCACACAGGCTTCTTGGTGGCTGTAGCAGCAGCCTTAGCATTTCATGCTTGTCTATGGGGTCCGCACTGGTAGCTGCAGCTCATGCCCATCTCTGGAGCTCATTTAGGCAGTGCTCTGAATCCCCTCTCCTTGCGCATCCTGAAACAATGGTCTCTTGCCTCTTAGGCAGGTCCAGAGTTTTTCCTGGACTCCTTCCCACCTAGCTGTGGTGCACTAGCCCCTTTCAGGCTGTGTTCATGCAGCCAACCCCAGTCCTCTCCCTGGGATCTGACCTCCAAAACCCAAGCCTCAGATCCCAGACCCCACCCACCCTAGCAGGTGAGCAGACAAGCCTCTCAGGCTGGTGAGTGCTAGTCAGCACTGATCCTCTGTGTGGGACTCTCTCTGCTTTGCCCTCTGTGCCCCTGTTGCTGCGCTCTCCTTCATGGCTCCAAAGCTTCCCCCTGCCCACCTCCCATCTGCACCAGAGAAGGGGCTTCCTAGTGTGTGGAAACTTTTCCTCTTTCACAGTTCCCTCCCCCAGGTGCAAGTCCCATCCCTATTCTTTTGTGTCTGTTTTTCCTTTTTCCTTTTGCCCTACCCAGGTATATGGGGAGTTTCTTGTCTTTTGGGAAGTCTATGGTCTTCTGCCAGCATTCAGTAGGTGTTCTGTAGGAGTTGTTCCACTTGTACATGTATTTCTGATGTATTTGTGGGGAGGAAGGTGATCTCCACGTCTTACTCCTCCACCATCTTGAAGGCGTTCCAATAATTACTTTAAATGTAAGTGGACTAAATGCTGCAATCAAAAGGTGTAACACAGCTGAATGGATAAAAAAATCAAGACCCATATATATGCTGTTTATAAGAGACTCAGCTCAGATCTAAAGACACACATAGACTGAGGGTGAAGGGATGGAAAAGGAAAGAAACATGGGGTAGCAATTTTCATATCAACCACAATAGACTTGAAAACACAGACTGTAACAAAAGACAAAGAAGGGCATTACATAATGATAAAGGGGTCAATCCAACAAGAGGATATAACATTTTTAATCATTTATGCACACAACAGAGGAACACCTAAATATATAAAGCAAATATTAATAGAACTAACAGAAGAAATAGACAGCAGTACAGTAATAGTAGGGGATGTTAATACCTCTTTTACATCAATGGATAGATCATCCAGACAGATAATCAATAAGGAAACACTGGACTTAAATGACACATTAGCGCAGATGAACTTAATAGATATATATAGAGCATTCCATCCAAAAGCAGCAGAATACACATTCTTTCATTTTTCTTTAACTTTTATTTTTTTAATTACTTTTTATTGGAGTATAGTTGATTTACAGTGTTGTGTTAGTTTCTGCAGTAGAGCAAAGTGAATCAGTTATACATATACATATATGCACTCTTTTTTAGATTCTTTTCCCATATAGGTCATTACAGAGTATTGAGTAGAGTTCCTTGTGCTATACAGTAGGTTCTTATAGCTATTTATCTTATATAGTAGTGTGTATATGTTAATCCCAATTTATTCTTCCCCCACCCTTACCCCCGGTAACCATAAGTTTGATTTCTACATCTGTGACTCTATTTCTGTTTTATAAATAGGTTCGTTTGTACCATTTTTTAAGATTCCATATATAAGCGATATCATATGATATTTGTTTTTCTCTGTCTGACTTACTTCGCTCAGTATGACAATCCCTAGGTCCGTTCATGTCACTGCAAATGGCATTATTTCATTCTTTTTTTTTTTTAATTTGCTACCTTTGTTTCCCACAACTGAAAGAGAATGTTCATCCATGCAAATTGAGAAGATTGGCTTTCAGCAATTTCTTGTTAGTTAGTGGACCAATATACACTTTATTTCATTCTTTATTATGGCTGAGTAATATTCCAGTGTTATATGTACCTCATCTACTTTATCCATTCATCTGTCAATGGACATTTAAGTTGCTTCCGTGTCCTGGCTATTGTAAATAGTGCTGCAGTGAACATTGGGGTGCATGTATCTTTTCTAATTATGGTTTTCTCTGGATATAGGCCCAAGATTGGGATTGTTGGATCATATGGTATCTCTATTTTCAGTTTTTTAAGGAACCTCCATACTGTTCTCCATAGTGGCTGTACCAATTTACATTCCCACCAACATGGGAGGGTTCCCTTTTCTCCACACCCTCTCCAGTATTTAGTGTTTGTAGATTTTTTTTGATGCTGGCCATTCTGACTGGTGTGAGGTGATACCTCATTGCAGTTTTGATTTGCATTTCTCTAATAATTAGTGATCTTGAGCATTTTTTCCTGTGCTTTTTGGCCATCTGTATGCCTTCTTTGGAGAAATGTCTATTTAGGTCTTCTGCCCATTTTTAGATTGGGTTGTTTGTTTTTTTGATATTCAGTTGCATGAGCTGATTGTATATTTTGGAGATTAATCTTTTGTCAGTTGCTTTGTTTGCAAATATTTTCTCCCATTCTAAGGGTTTTCTTTTCATTCTGTTTATGGTTTCCTTTGCTGTGCAAAAGCTTTGAAGTTTCATTAGGTCCCATTTGTTTATTTTTGTTTTTATTTCCATTTCTCTAAGAGGTAGGTCAAAAAGGATCTTGCTGTGATTTATGTCATGGAGTGTTCTACCTAGGTTTTCCTCTAAGAGTTTTATAGTGTCTGCCTTACATTTAGGTCTTTCATCCATTTTGAGTTTATTTTTGTGTATGGTGTTAGGGACTGTTCTAATTTCATTCTTTTACATGTAGCTGTCCAGTTTTCCCAGCACCACTTATTGAAGAAACTGTCTTTTCTTCGTTGTATATTCTTGCCTCCTTTATCAAAGATAAGGTGCTCATATGTGCATGGGTTTATTTCTCGGCTTTCTATCCTGTTCCATTGATCTAGATATCTTTTTCTGTGCCAGTACTATACTGTCTTGATTACTGTAGCTTTGTAGTATAGTCTGAAGTCAGGGTGTCTGATTCCTCCAGCTCTGTTTTTCTTTCTCAAGATTGCTTTGACTACTGGGGTCTTTTGTGTTTCCATACACAAAATTTTGTAAAAATTTTGATTGTAAAAATTTTGTAAAAAGTTTGATTGTAAAATTTTTTGTTCTTATTCTGTGAAAAATGTTATTGGTAATTTGATAGGGATTCCATTGAATGTGTAGATCACTTTGGGTAGTATAGTCATTTTGACAGTATTGATTCTTCCAATCCAAGAACATGGTATATCTCTCCATCTGTTTGTGCCATCTTTGATTTCTTTCATCAGTATCTTATAGTTTTCAGAGTACCTGAGTTCAGGTCTTTTGCCCTGTGGGTGGCCCACACAAAAAGGTGGGGCTGAAACCACAGCTGAGCCCCAGGGGCTGTGCAACTAAGGAAGAAAAGATGAAATCTCTTCTAGCACCTGTGCAAACTGCAAATCAACACCCCCGTGACTAGCTTTGTAAACTCAGCACCTACAGAACATCTGAATGAACAACGAGTGCTCCCACAGCCAAGATAGGTCTAGCTTTAGCAGCTGCGGACTTTGTGGGCATATGCATGTGGGGGTTGGACCACGCCATAGTCTAAGCTGTCCCCTATAGCACCCACAGTGGATCCAGATCCATGATTACTGCAATTCTGGGACCTGACTTCAGTGCGTCTATGCTGGTGACCTGGTGAAAACAATGTCTGAGAGACACCAAGGCAAATTGTCAGCATACCCAAGGTTAAGGTGGGGCTGAGAGCAATGCCAACAACAGTGTAATCTGAGAACTCACACAATGGGTGAAAGATGACACAACAGAGCACACCCACAGGTGAACACCTCCAGAGGAGGATTACTCCATAGCTTCCCTCCCAGTGGGAGTGTGCCAGTCCTGCTTTCCTTGCACCACAGATCAGAAACACAGCTAAGAAACAGATCTGAGAGCCTCTACTCCAACAACTAGGGAGCAGATCCTACCTCTGACAGGGCAGTGACAACTACAGTGCCAAGGGGAAGCCCTGCTCAACACCCAGTGCAGGCTCTGGTCACCACAACATCAGTCACACCTCCTACCAAGGGGATAACGGCCAGCAATACACTGAGGAAAGAGGTGGCAGACATGTATACTAAAAACAGCCCTCACATCAAAAAATATTAAACTCACGCAGGCTACACAGGGCCGTTCTCACATAAAAATAGCCCTTCAAGACAGTCTGAGGGTCTGGCATCGGGAGGAAGAGCCCCCAGAGAATTTAGCCTTGAAGGAGAGTGGGACTTCAGTGCAGGAGATCCACAGGGTTGGGGGAACAGAGACTCCAGTCTTGGAGGGCACACACAAGGTCTCACATGCACTGGGACCCAGGACAAAGTAGTACCTCCATATGAACCTGGGCTACACCTACCTAGGGGTCTTGGAGGGTCTCCTGGGGATGTGAAGCTTGACTATAGCTCATTGTGGGGACAAGGACACTGGTAGCAGAAGCCCCAGGGAATATTGATTGGAGTGAGCTCTTGGAGGTCCACACTTCAGCACAAAGACCCAGCTCCACCCATCAACCTACAGTCTCCAGTGATGGAAAGTCTCAGGCCAAACAACCAACAAGATAGGAACACAGCCCCACCCATCAGAAGACAGGCTGCCTAAAGTCATTCTGAGCTCCCAGCTACCTCAAAACACACACTTTGACACAGCCCTGCATGTTCTTTTCAAGTGTACATGGAGCATTCTTGAGGGTAAAATACATGTTAGGACACAAAACAAGACTCAATAAATTTAAGATGATTAAAATCATAGTAAGCATCTTTCCTACCACAATGGTAATGAAACTAAAATAAACTATAAGAAGAAAATGGGAAAAACTACAAACATATAAAGACTAAAAAACATGCTACTAAACAATCAATGAGCCAACAAAGAAATCAAAGAAGAAATCAAAAAATACCTTGAGACAAGTGAAAATGGAAAACAGCTGTCCAAAATCTACAAGATGCAGCCAAGACAGTTCTAAGAGGGAAATTCATAGTGATACAAGCTTACTTCAAGAAACAAGAAAAATCTCAAATAACCAATCTAAATTTATATTTAAAGGAACTAGAGAAAGAAGAACAAGCAAAGTCCAAAGTTAGTAGAAGGAAGAAAATGATAAGGATCAGAGAGGAAATAAATGAAATAAAGATTTTTTTTTTAAAAAGAAAAATCAATGAAACTATGTTTGTTCTTTGAAAAAAATAAACAAATCAACAAGCCTTTAATCAGAATCATCAAGAAAAAATGAGAGTCCAAATAAACAAAATCAGAAATGAAAGAAGAGAAATTACAACCAACACCACAGAAACACAAAGAATCATAAAAGTATACTATGAACAAATATATGTCAACAAATTAGACAACCTAGAAGAAATGGATAAACTCCTAGAAATATGTAATCTTTCAAGACTGAATCATGAAGAAATAGAAAATCTGAATAGACCAATGACTTGAGATGAAATTGAATCAGTAATCAAAAAACTTCCCCAAAATAAAAGTTCAGGTCCAGATGGCTTTACAGGTGAATTCTACCAAACATTTCAAGAAGCGTTAATACCTATCACTGTCAAATTATTCCCAAAAACTGAAGTGGCATGAACACATCCAAACACATTTTATGAGTCTAGAATTACCCTGATATAAAACCAAACTCCAAAGAAAAAAAACAAAAAAAGAAAATTATGGTCCAAAATTCCTGATACAAATAGATGAAAAATCCTCAACAAAATATTAGCAAACAGAATTCAACCATTCATTAAAAAAAATACACCATGATCAAGTGGGATTCATTCCAGAGATGCAAGAATGGTTTAACAGCCATAAGTCAATAAATGTGATACACCACAGTAATGAAATGAAGGATAAAATCATGCAATCATCTCAATAAATGTAGAAAAAGCATTTGACAAAATTCAACATCCACTTATGATAAAAATTCTCAACAAAGTGGGTATAGAAGGAACATACCTCAACATAATAAAGGCCATGTATGACAATCCCACAGCTAACAACTTACCTAATGGTTAAAAGCTGAAAGCATTTCCTCTAAGGTAAGGAGCAAGGCAAGGATGCCCACTCTTGCCATTTTTATTCAACATAGTATTGGAAGTCCTAGCCACAGCAATTAGGCAAGAAAAATAAATAAAAGCCATCCAAATTGGAAATGAAGAGGTAAAACTGTCACTATTTGTGGATGACATGATCCTGTATGTAAAAAAACAAAAAAACAAAAAAACAAAACCCAAAGATTTTACCCAAAAACTATTAGAACTAATAAATGAATTCAATAAAGTTGTGGGAGGATACAAAATTAATACACAGAAATCAGTTGCATTTCTATACACTAACAATGAACTATCAGAAAGAGAAATTAAGGAAATAATCCCATTTACAATCACATCATAAAATAGTAAAATACCTAGGAATACAGTAAGTCCCCTACAGAGGAACCGTCAAGTAGCAAATTTCAAAGATGTGAATGTGCCCAGAGAAAGGATGAAGGGAGACAAGAGGAAAAAGAAATAACTGAAGAACCAAAGAGATTCACAATTCAGGAAATGGCAAGGGGATTTTCTTTATTTGAGAAGGCACTGTTAGTTTTTGAGGGGCAGGACCTGAATGTAGAATGGTACATGAAATTTGCAGCAGCTGTTCCGAATGCAATCCAGTGTTACCATGTCATCTATGACGAGAAAAAAAGAACTACTCCCCAGACATCACTGGATAGTTTTTTCAAGAGGGTAGATAGAATTGAATCCAGCAAGGAACCAGAACCTGGCCATCGATGTTAGGTGTGAGTGAAATTGCAGCTTGCCCTCTATCTCCTATAGAGATATCTCCTCCTGCTGATGATTGTTCAGCTCTATCATCTCCCACCTTCTCTCCCTCCTCCAGTCAGTAACTCTTCTTGCCTGTCCACTCAATGCCAGCCCCTGTATGCCAGCTGTTGTACTGTACTATTGTACTTTTCAAGGTACTGTACTGTAAGATTAAAAATCTTTTCTTAATTTTGTGTTTTTTTTTTTAATGTATTATTTGTGTGAAAAGTATTATAAACCTATTACAGTACAGTACTATATGGTCAATTGTGTTGATTGGAGACCTAGGCTAACTTTGTTGGACTCACAACAAATTGGACTCATGAACATTCTCTTGGAATGGAACTCGTTCGTATGTAGGGGACTTACTGTAAATTTAACTAAGGAGGTGAAAGACCTGTACTCTGAAAAGTATAAGACATTGGGGAAGGAAATCGAAGACAGCACAAATAAATGGGAAGATGAACTATGTTCACAGATTGGAAAAATTATTATTTTAAAATGTCTATGTTACCCCAAGAAATCTACAGATTCAAAGCAATTCCTATCAAAATACCAATGGCATTTTTCACAGAAATAGTACAAACAATTCTAAAATTTGTATGGAACCACAAAAGACCCCAAATTGACAAAGCAATCTTGAGAAAGAAGAACAAAGGTGGAGGTATCTTGCTCTCAGACTTGAAACTATACTAGAAAGCTATAGTAATTAAAACAGTATGGTACTGGCACAAAAACAGACACATAGATCAATGGGACAGAATAGAGAGCCCAGAAATAAAGCCACTCTCATATGTTCAATTAATCTATCACAAAGGAGGTAAGAGTATACAATGGGGAAAATACAGTCTCTTCAATAAATGGTGTTGGGGAAACTAGACAGCTACAGGCAAAATAATCAAACTGGACCACTTTCTTACACCACATACAAAAATAAACTCAAAATGGATTAAAGACTTAAGTATAAGACCTGAGACCATAAAACCTCTAGAAGAAAACATAGGCAGTAACCTCTTTGATATCAATCTTAGCAATACTTTTTTGTATATGTCTCCTACGGCAAAAGAAACAAAAGCAAAAATAATCAAATGTGACTACATCAAACTAAAAATCTTTTGGACAGCAAAGGAAACCACCAACAAAATGAAAACACAACCTACTGCATGGGAAAAGAGATTTGCAAATGATATATCTGATAAGAGATTGATATCCAAAATATACAAAAATCTCATACAACTCAATATCAAAGAAACAACATGATTTTAAAATGGGCAAAGGACCTAAATAGACATTTTTCTAAAGAAGACATACAGATGAACAACAGACACTTGAAATTATTTACCATCAGGGAAATGCAAATCAAAACCACAATGAGGTATAACCTCATACCTGTCAAAATGGCTATTATCAAAAAGACAAGAAACAATAACTGTTGGTGAGGATGTGCAAAAAAGGGAACCCTGGTGTGCTGTTATTGGAAATGGAAATTGGTGCAGTCACTATGGAAGACAGTATGGAGAGTTCTCAAAAAATTACAAGTAGAACTACCTTATGATCCAGCAATTCCACTCCTGGATATGTATCTGAAGAAATGAAAACACTGATTGAAAAAGATACAGGTACCACAATATTCATAGCAGTATTATTTACAATAGCCTATACATGGAAGCAATCTAAGTGTCCATCGATAGATGAATGGATAAAGAAGATGTGGTGTGTGTGTATATATATATATATATATAATATATTATATATAATATATATTATATATATAATATATATTATATATTATATATAATATATATTATATATATATAATGGAATATTCCTCAGCCATAAAAAATATGGAATCTTGTCAGTTATAGGAATATGGATGGACCTGGAGAGTATTATGTTAAGCAAAATAAGTCAAACAGAGGAAAACAAATACCATACGATTTCACTTATATGTGTGATCTAAAAAATAAAGCTAATAAGGAAACAAAACAAAAACCGAAAAAGACTCATAAATACAGAGTACAAAATGATGGTTGCCAGAGGAGAGGAGTGGAGGGATAGATGAAATAGGTGAAGGGGTTGAAGAGGTATAAACTTGCAGCTAAAATAAATGTCATGTGGATGTACACTTAAGGAATATCATCAATAATATTGTAACACTTTGTATGGTGGTAGATGGAACTGGTCTTATTGCGGTGATCATTTCATAATGCATAAAAGTGTTGTAGGTTGTATACCTGAAACTAATACAATATTGCATGTTAATTATAATTCAACAAAAAAAGAAAAAAAGCATCATAATTCTTAGTAAATGGAGCTCTTTCTTCTACTCCATTTGGTCATTCAACACATATTTATTAAACATCCTCAATGTACAAAGCATCATGCTAATTGCTAGGAGATTCAGAGGCAAACATGGTATTTAAGTTTCTATAAGGAAGTGCTGTTTCTTCTCCTGATTTTATTTATTTAATTAATAAAATCAGTATGGATGTATGGATATTTATTTTATTCTATTCAATACTATTATTTATTTTGTGGCTTAAATTGCTCTACTGGGGCCCTTAGGAGATCCTTCAGGGTGGTTCCTGTGTCGTTTTGATAAGTCTCATCATTTTTTCTTGTAAATCTTTTTCAGGATTCATTCTGAACGTATCATCTACCAGGGGTGGCTTTATTGCTTTATTTTGCACAGCATTTTTTTGGCGTTTAAAAAACTGATTTATTGATTTTAAAAAAAGATTTTTTGAGGTAAAAAAATCTGTCCCTGTAGATTCTTCATATTTTCTAAAATTTATATAAAGGAAATCACACAAATTTCTTTCTGGCTTCTTTTATCAGTATAATTATTTTGAGATCTTCCATGTTGTGTATATCAATAGTTCATTTCTTTTTTTTTTTAAATTAATTAATTATTTATTTATTTTTGGCTGCGTTGGGTGTCCATTGCTGCACGTGGGCTTTTCTCTAGTTGCGGCGAGCGGGGGCCACTCTTCACCGCGGTGTGCAGACCCCTCATTGCAGTGGCCTCTCACGTTGCGGAGCACGGGCTCTAGGCACGCGGGCCTCAGCAGTTGTGGCTCACAGGCTCCAGAGCACAGCCCCAGCAGTTGTGGTGCACGGACCCAGTTGCTCTGCGGCATGTGGGATCCTCCCAGACCAGGGCTTGAATCCGCATCCCCCGCATTGACAGGCGGACTCTTAACCACTGTGCCACCAGGGAAGCCCAGTTCATTTCTTTTTATTGCTGAGTAGTATTCTACTGCATGGGTATTTCACAGTGTTACTCCTATTCCATTTATCTGTTGATGGACATGTTTGTTGTTTCCTGTTTTTGCTTATTACAGAGAAGCTGATATGAACATCCTTATTATATAGGTTTTTGTGTGAACTGGAAGATCTTGGGAAGGGTAGGGGAGAAGGTAGAGAGACTGGGATTTTGTATACTCCATTCATGAAACATTTTTGAGAAACCACATCTGAGCCAGGAGGACTCTGAGTGGAGTCTGAGGCGTGGATTTATATGCAGGTAGTTTGAGAAGTAATCCCAGGAACAAAAATGAGGGGTAGAGGTGAGTGAGACAGGGAAGAAAGTAAGTTCAATATAAGGTGCTTTTTTGAGGTTACTGCCTTGGGGAATGGGGCTTGATTATTAACAGACATCTCATGAAACCAGAATTGCCCACCTGAAGGACAGAAGATGGGAACACCTATTCACTAGATCTTATTCCCTCATGTTCAAGGGTTTTCCCTGGAGAAATTACTCAATGCTTCTGAACTATGCACGTGCCAGAGCCCAGCAAACAGAACTTGACTCTGTAGCTATTAAACAGGGAAATAAAAAATGAGCATCTGGCTCATTATGCATGGCATATGGTGTGAGTGCATTGGGCACCCTCTGAAAAGCGTCATAAATCCAATAGTACTATTTTCCTTATATCCTGAAAGCTGCAAAAATGCCTCATCCATCTTAAGCATATGGGCAATATAGAAAGATTTAGAATAGAAATTAAACATTACATTGCAATCCAATTCCTTCTGTGTAACTCTAAGAGCAATGAATAAACTGCTTTCATCATTTTCATGCCTGGGAACTTCTACATTCAGTGCCCTCCAAGTATGTAATCTATGCTATGTTTGTAGTTTCTCATGTTTCTTGGGTGAAAACTTATTCCTGGTCATTGATTTGTGAAAGATTTACTCAGTTAGCCATGAATATGGAGAAGAACTTGTTAAGCTACATTGTGTTTAGAGCAATAAAGGAATTTGATTCTTTTGTCAGTTCCACAGTTTTACATGTTCCAATTGATACACAGAATAAAAATACATACCCTTAGGAAAATGAGGTTAAGTTTGACCTTTCGAGCTTTTTAAACTAAGAATGAAATACTGATAAAAATTCAAAAGAAGTAAAACAAAGGCAGAAAGTAATAAAACTGGAAGAAAAATTGAGTTGATATTAAAAATCAAAAGATAATTGTGTTAGTTTACTAGGGCTCCTGTAACAAATTACCATTAAACTGGTGGCTTAGAACATTGTGAGAAATTTATTTTCTCACAATTTTGGAGGCCAGAAGTCTGAAATCAAGGTGTGGACAGGGCTGCACTCCCCCTGCAGGCTCTAGGGGAAGATACTTCCATGACTCTTCCAGCTTCTGGTGGTTATGGGCAATTTTCAGCTTCCTTGGCTTGTGTTCACAGTCCTCCAATGTCTGCCTCTGTCTTCACATAACTTTCTCCTCTGTGTTGGAGTCTCCTCCTCTTTTGTCTCAAATCTTTCTCTGTCTTTCTCTTATAAAGACACTTTTCATTGGGCTTAGGGTCCACTCAGATAATCCAGGATGATCTCCTCATCTCAACATTCTTAATTACATCTGCAAGGACTCTTTTTCCAAATAAAGTAACACTCAGATTCTGGGGATTAAGATATGAACATATTTTTTTGGGGGGGGTCACCATTCAACCCAGTATAGTAATTCTTTGAAAAAGTAATAAAATAGACACATCCTGTATAACTCTGATCAAGAAAAAAAGAGAAGACCAACAGAGGAATAGTATGATAGGTAGCATAGTAACAGAAACAGAGGAAATTTAAAATTACAGGATAATGAAACATACAGCTTTATAACAATACATTTAAAAACTTAAGTAAAATTGACAATTTTCTAAAATGCTCTAATTTGCTTTTAACTTGGCTCCAAAAGGCATAACCAAATAGATCATGAATCAAAAGAGAATTTGAAATAAGTCCAATATCTTCTAAAATAGGTATTACTCAAATGGTTTTATAGATGAATTCTATCAAACTTTCAAGGAATAGAAAAATATTATCCTATATTCTAAAAGAGGAGGAGAAGAAGAAGGAGGAGGAGGAGGAGGAGGAGGAGGGGGAGGGGGAGGGGAGGGGGGAGGGGAGGGGGGAGGGGAGGGGGAGGAGGAGGAGGCGGATGAGGAGGAGAAGAAGAAGAAGGAGAAGGAGAAGGAGAAGAGAAGGAGAAGGAGAAGAAGGAGGAGGAGGAGGAGGAGGAGAAGGAGGAGAAGGAGAAGGAGAAGGAGGAGAAGAAGAAGAAGAAGAAGAAGAAGAAGGAGGAGGGAGGAGGGGAAGCAGGGGATGGGGGATGAGGAAAAAAGATCGTGTTAGTTTGCTTGAGCTGCCATAACAAAATACCACATGTTGGCTGGCTTAAAAAACAGCCACTTATAGCCTCACAATTCTCGAGGCTAGAAGTCCAAGATCAAGGTCTAAAAAAATTCAGTTTCCTGTGAGACCTGTCTTCCTGGCTTGCAGTTGTCCACTTTCTTGCTGTGTCCTCACGTGGACTTTCCTCTGTGCATGTACACAGAAACAGAGAGAAAGAGCTCTGGTATCTCTTTCTTTTCCTATAAGGACACTGGTTCTATAATATTAGACCCCACTCTTATGAATTCATTGTTACCCTAGTTAGATCCTTAAAGTCTTAATCTACAAATACAATCACATGGCGGTTGGAGATTCAACGTATAATTTTGGGGGGAGAATACAATTCAGTCCAGAACAAAGATAAAAATTAAATATCTGATTTTATGCCAACAGCATAAATCTGTTATCAAAACAGGAAAAGAACATCAGAAATATTAATTTGTATGTCAATATTGCTTACCTATGAGTATAGATGGAAAATTCTTAAAATTTTAAAATAAAATATGTATGCAAGGAATGGAGAATGTTTCAAAAGCAGAAAAATACCTGTCAAATTTTTCAATACAGTATAATATTAAAAGTCAGATTCGATATTATTTTCAACTCACACTATGATAAAAAAATAAGCGTAGTTTGGAAAAATTAGTCATAGCAGAAAACTGCCTAAACCTGGTACCTAATACAAGTTTACAGCAGATATCAGAACATTCTGATTAAAATCAGAAACAAAACAGTGGCCTGTTACTACTCCTATTTAACATTATGCTGAAGGTTTTAGTTAAAGTAATAACAAACAAAAAGAGGTATAAACATCGGGAAGGAAGAAATAACAGTATGATTTTTTCAAATGACGTAATTTCTATCTAAAAAATCTAGGAGTGTCAAGTAACAAACTATCAGTGCCAATAAGGTAATTCAATCAGACCGCCAGACACAAGATGAATCTAAAAATGCAATAGCATTCTTAGATGACCATAACCAATTACAGAGCTGTAACAGAAAAAATTATAAACAACAGCAGAATTTTAATATCTATAAGAATAAATCTAATGCAATAAGTGGAAGATCTATACAGGGAAATCTGAAAAATATTACTGGATGATTAGAAGAAAATTTAATAAATAGGGAAATATTCCCAAACTTCATTTCTAGATTCAATGAATAACAATCAAGTTCTCAACTAATACATTTCATGGAAATTAACTATCTGATTTTAACATTCATATGGAGCCATAAATGTGCATGAATATCCTAGATATTGTTAAAAAGATAGATGAGACTTTTACACAGATATAAAAATATTACAAATTTGCTGCTCCAGATGTTGTTAGTGGTATACCCAATATCCGTTCTCCCCTCTTGTTTACTAACACAGTGGTGAATTTACGTGCAGCGGTAAAATTCCCAACTTCCCAGGCTCCTTTGCTCTTTTTTAAAAATAAATTTATTTATTTTATTTATTTACTTTGGCTGCATTGGGTCTTCGCTGCTGCGAGCAGGCTTTCTCTAGTTGGGGTGAGCCCGGGCTGCTCTTCATTGCAGTGCGTGGGCTTCTCATTGTGGTGGCTTCTCTTGTTGCAGAGCAGGGGCTGTAGGCACTTGGGCTTCAGTAGTTGTGGCTCAGGGGCTCTAGAGTACAGGCTCAGTAGTTGTGGTGCACGGGCTTAGTTGCTCCGCGGTATGTGGGATCTTCCCGGACCAGGACTAGAACCCATGTCCCCTTCATCGGCAGGTGGATTCTTTAACCGCTGTGCCACCAGGGAAGTCCCTCCTCTTTAAAAAAAAAATTTTTTTTTTTGGCCTCGCTGCATGGCATGCGAGATCTTAGTTCCCCCACCAGGGGTTGAACCCGGGCCCCCTGCAGTGGAAGCATGGAGTCCTAACCACTGGACTGCCAGAGAAGTCTCAGGCTCCTTTGCTCTTGAACTGGCCTTGTGACACAGTTTTGGCCAAGGAGATTTAAGGAAAGTTTGCCTTGTGAGACTTTTGGGAGAAGTATTGTTTTCCTGACAGAAAGGAACATACTCAGATTAGATATAGCTTTTTCCCTTGCCTAACTCCCTCTCCCTTGACTATATCTATTATGATATGATGCCTAGAGGTTCATCAGCTATCTGACAACTGTGAGGACCAAAGCCTCAAGTGACAAGTGGCAGTGTTAAAACAAGAATGATTCTGGGTCCCAGATGTCTTCTTAGTCTTGCCATCCCTGACTTGGACCACCCAGCTCTGGCATTTTGGTTACACGAGAATAACTAACTTCAGTTAAGCCACTGTTATCAGGACATTGTAACGTGTAGCCACACACAGTCCTAACTGATAATAGCTATATTATGAAAGCAGTCTGCTATTGATAGTGACAGAGGCATAGACAAATTGATCTATTGAACAGAATACAAAATCCTAAATGAGACCCATGGAAGTATGGGATTTTGTAAAAAAAACAACTCTAAGTAGCATGTCAAATCAATGAAGAAAGAATGGGCTAGTAAATAAAATTAGCTACCCATTTGAGAAAAAAGAGATATTTAGCTGGTATAAGTGGAAAAGGGTAGATATTGTGAGAGGTAGGGTGAATTCACATCCTTGTTTCCCCAGGACAGCCAACTTTACCCTGTCATTGATGTGTAGGTATCAACAGCACTCCATTTCAGGCTCAAAAGTGAATTCTATGGCCTTTCTCAGCTATGAAAGGAGATTGACAAAGCTGCTGTTGAGCCTTGCTTGGTCCAGGACTTGTAGGAACCTGTGGTGCCCAGGGTGTGAACATAAATATGACTTTTGACTATTTACTGAAACAAACTGCCTGCTGGCATGGAGAATGGATCTGCAATATTCCCACTTTCACTGTAGGGCAAGGTTTCAGAATCATTCATATCAGATCTTGTTCTAGACTTAGGACCCTGGAGCACCAAGTGAACACAAAGGAACTTTTTTAAAAAGTGCAGAATTAAAACAAAACTCCAAACCAAAATTGTAAAGCACATTAAGAAATCAAATAATTGACCAGATAAAAATTTCGAAAGTAATTTACTCCATGTGAATTTTTAAAAAATAGAACATTTTAATACTTTTTAAATAAGTATGTGAGGACCCTTAAAGATATAAATGAAAGAATAATGTCTATTAAAAAGAAACAAGACATTGTAAAATACAAAGCCAGAAATGAAACAGTAACAGTTGATTCTAAAAATTAATCAATTAGAAATCTTGGAAACAAGATATGTAATCTTCTTAAAAATTAGCAGACTTTATCTTTTTAGAGCAGTTATAGGTTTACAGAAAATTTGAGCAGTAAGTACATGAAGCTCTATATACTTGTGACCTTCTCCCTACCAACAATTTCCCCTGTTATTAATGTCTCACAGTACTGTAGTTATATTTGCTGCAATTGATGAACCAATAGAGATACATATTAGCTAAAGTCCATAGTTTACATTAGGTTTCACTCTTTGTGCTGTATATTCTACGGGTTTTGACAAATATAATAATATATAATGTCATGTATCTATCATTACAGTACCATATAGAATAGTTACACTACCCTAAAAATCAGATATATAATTTTGAAATATAAAAAGAAATTGAGTAGAAAACAATCTACACGGAACACACTAAAAGCAAGAAAGTGGTAAAGCAGAAGATACCAATAAAGTATTCATTCTGTATACCTGACAGAAAGACGAGTATTTTAAATATTAAAAAGGGCAGTTAAGAAACATTGATGCTAGATTTAAAGGATCCAGACTACATCTCTAGGAAGGAGTTCCAGAAGGAAGGAGTCTAAGGCAAAAGAGAAGAATCAATATTTGAAGAATGAAAGGCTAGGAATTTCCCAGAAATTGAAGAAAGGATATGAGTCCTTGGATTAAAGGTAACTGAGTATTGAGCAGGATAAATGAAATAATTACCACCTAGATACACAGAATGAAATTTAAAAATTAAAAGTTGAAAAGACAAATCTTTAAAATTTTCAGAAAGAAAAAGATAGTTTACTTATAAGGGAGTTGTACTTAAGCTAAAAACAATTGACAAACTAGATGTTGGAAGATAATGGAATATCTTCACAGGGTTGAAAGTCATTAAAGGCAAAATGGAGACACAATCAGAATTATAAATTCACCATTCACTGACCCTCACTTGAAATACTTCTTAGGATTAAACTTCAGGTAAGAAAGAAAACCTAGAGGAAAGACATGGGATTTAGAAAACGAAAGATCACATACATTGATAAAATATATTGGCGGGACTACGGGTAAGTAATGATGCTACTGTTCTTTTTTAAATTTTTTTAACATCTTTATTGGAGTTTAATTGCTTTACAATGGTGCGTTAGTTTCTGCTGTATAACAAAGTGAATCAGCTATACGTATACATATATCCCCATATCCCCTCCCTCTTGCGTCTCCCTCCAAGCCTCCCTATCCCACCCTTCTAGGTGGACACAAAGCACACAGCTGTTCTCCCTGTGCTATGCGGCTGCTTCCCACTAGCTATCTATTTTACATTTGGTAGTGTATGTATGCCCATGCCACTCTATCACTTCGCCCCAACTTACCCTTCCCCCTCCCCGTGTCCTCAAGTCCATTCTCTACGTCTGCATCTTTACTCCTGTCCTGCCCCTAGGTTCTTCAGAACCTTTTTTTTTTTTTTTTTTTTTTAGATTCCATATATGTGTCAGTGTACGGTATTTGTTTTTCTCTTTCTGACTTACTTCACTCTGTATGACAGTCTGTAGGTCCAGCCACCTCACTACAAATACCTCAATTTCATTTCTTTTTCTGGCTGAGTAATATTCCATTGTATATATGTGCCACATCTTCTTTAGCCATTCATCTGTCGATGGACACTTAGGTTGCTTCCATGTCCTGGCTATTCTAAATAGTGCTGCAATGAACACTGTGGTACATGACTTTTTTTGAATTACCGTTTTCTCAGGGTATATTCTCAGTAGTGGGATTGCTGGGTTGTATTGTAGTTCTATTTTTAGTTTTTTAAGGAACCTCCATACTGTTCTCCATAGTAGCTGTATCAATTTACATTCCCACCAACAGTGCAAGAGGGTTCCCTTTTCTCCACACACTCTCGAGCATTTGTTGTTTGTAGACTTTTTGATGATGGCCACTCTGGCTGGTGTGAAGGGATATCTCATTGTAGATTTGATTTACATTTCTCTAATGATTAGTGATGTTGAGCATCTTTTCATGTGTTTGTTGGCAATCTGTATATCTTCTTTGGAGAAATGTCTATTTAGGGCTTCTGCCCATTTTTGGATTGGGTTGTTTGTTTTTTTGATATTGAGCTGCATGAGCTCCTTGTATATTTTGGAGATTAATCCTTTGTCAGTTTCTTCGTTAGCAAATATTTTCTCCCATTCTGAGAGTTGTCTTTTGCTTTGTTTATGGTTTCCTTTGCTGTGCAAAAACCTTCAAATTTCATTAGGCCCCATTTGTTTATTTTTGTTTTTTTTTCCATTTCTCTAGGAGATGGGTCAAAAAGGATCTTGCTGTGATTTATGTCATAGAGTGTTCTGCCTATGTTTTCCTCTAAGAGTTTTATAGTGTCTGGCCTTACATTTAGGTCTTTCATCCATTTTGAGTTTATTTTCATGTATGGTGTTAGGGACTGTTCTAATTTCATTCTTTTACATGTAGCTGTCCAGTTTTCCCAGCAACACTTATTTAAGAGACTGTTGTTTCTCCATTGTATATTCTTGCCTCCTTTATCAAATATAAGGTGATCATGTGTGTGTGGGTTATTCTCTGGGCTTTCTGTACTGTTCCATTGATTTATACTTCTGTTTTTGTGCCAGTACCATACTGTCTTGATTACTGTAGCTTTGTAGTATAGTCTGAAGTCAGGGAGCCTGATTCCTCCAGCTCCGTTTTTCTTCCTCAAGATTGCCTTGGCTATTTGGGGTCTTTTGTGTTTCCATAGACATTGTGAAATTTTTTGTTCTAGTTCTGTGAAAAATGCCATTGGTTGTTTGATAGGGATTGCATTGAACCTGTAGATTGCTTTGGATAGTATAGTCATTTTCAGAATGTTGCTTCTTGTAATCCAAGTACATGGTATATCTCTCCATCTGTTTGTATCATCTTTAATTTCTTTCATCACTGTCTTATAGCTTTCTTCATACACGTCTTTTGTCTCCTTAGGTAGGTTTATTCCTAAATCTTTTATTATTTTTGTTGCAATGGTAAATGGGAGTGTTTCCTTGATTTCTCTTTCAGATTTTTCATCATTAGTGTACAGGAATGCAAGAGATTTCTGTGCATTAATTTTGTATCCTGAAACTTTACCAAATTCCTTGATTAGCTCTAGTAGTTTTCTGGTAGCATCTTTAGAATTCTTTATTTATAGTATCATGTCATCTAAAACAGTGACAGCTTTACTTCTTCTTTTTCGATTTGGATTCCTTTTATTTCTTTTGCTTCTCTGATTGCTGTGGCTAAAACTTCCAAACTATGTTGAATAATAGTGGTGAGAGTGGGCAACCTTGTCTTGTTCCTGATCTTAGTGGAAATGTTTCAGTTTTTCAGCATTGAGAACGATGTTGGCTGTGGGTTGTCATATATGGCCTTTATTGTGTTGAGGTAACTTCCCTCTATGCCTATTTTCTGGAGGATTTTTCTCATAAATGGGTGTTGAATTTTGTCAAAAGATTTTTCTGCATCTATTGAGATGATCATATGGTTTTTCTCCTTCAGTTTGTTTATATGGTGAATCACATTGATTGATTTGCGTATATTGAAGAATCCTTGCATTTCTGGGATAAACCCCACTTGATCATGGTGTATGATCCTTTTAATGTGCTGTTGGATTCTGTTTGCTAGTATTTTGTTGAGGATTTTTGCATCTATGCTCATCAGTGATAATGACCTGTAGTTTTCTTTCTTTGTGACATCTTTGTCTGGTATTGTTATCAGGGTGATGGTGGCCTCATAGAATGACACTGGGAGTGTTCCTCCCTCTACTATATTTTGGAACAGTTTGAGAAGGATAGGTGTTAGCTCTTCTCTAAGTGTTTGATAGAATTCGCCTGTGAAGCCATCAGGTCCTGGGCTTTTGTTTGTTGGAAGATTGTTAATCACAGTCTCAATTTCAGTGCTTGTGATTAGTCTGTTTATATTTTCTATTTCTTCCTGGTTCAGTCTTGGAAGGTTGTGCTTTTCTAAGAATTTGTTCATTTCTTCCAGGTTGTCCATTTTATTGGCATAGAGTTGCTTGTAGTAATCTCTCATGATCCTTGGTTTTTCTGCAGTGTCAGTTGTTACTTATCCTTTCTCATTCTATTGATTTGAGTCTTCTCCCTTTTTTTCTGACTGAGTTTGGATAAGGGTTTATCAATATTTTTTATCTTCTCAAAGAACCAGCTTTAAGTTTTATTGATCTTTGCTATTGTTTCCTTCATTTCCTTTTCATTTATTTCTGATCTGATCTTTATGATTTCTTTCCTTGTGCTAACTTTGGGGGGTTTTTGTTCTTCTTTCTCTAATTGCTTTAGGTGTAAGGTTAGATTGTTTATTTGAGATGTTTCTTGTTTCTTGAGGTAGAATTGTATTGCTATAAACTTCCTTCTTAGAACTGCTTTTACTGCATCCCATAGGTTTTGGGTCATCATATTTTCATTGTCATTTGTTTCTAGGGATTTTTTTGATTTCCTCTTTGATTTCTCCAGTGATCTCCTGGTTATTAAGTAGTGTATTGTTTAGCTTCCATGTGTTTGTATTTTTTACAGATTTTTTCCAGTAATTGATATGTAGTCTCATAGTGTTGTGGTCGGAAAAGATACTTGATACGATTTCAATTTTCTTAAATTTACCAGGGCTTGATTTGTGACCCAAGATATAATCTGTCCTGGAGAATGTTCCATGACCACTTGACAAGAATGTGTATTCTGTTGTTTTTGGATGGAATGTCCTATAAATATCAATTAAGTACATCTTGTGTAATGTATCATTTAAAGCTTGTGTTTCTTATTTATTTTCATTTTGGATGATCTGTCCATTGGTGAAAGTGGGTTGTTAAAGTCCCCTACTATTATTGTGTTACTGTCAATTTCCCCTTTTATTGTTGTTAGCATTTACCTTATGTATTGAGTTGTTCCTATGTTGAGTACATAAATATTTACAATCGTTATATCTTCTTCTTGGATTGATCCCTTGATCAAAGTCCTTCTTTGTCTCTTGTAATAGTCTTTATCTTAAAGTCTATATTGTCTGAGATGAGAATTGCTACTCCAGCTTTCTTTTGATTCCCATCTGCATGGAATATCTTTTTCCATCCCCTAACTTTCAGTCTGTATGTGTCCCTAGGTCTGAAGTGTGTCTCTTGTAGACAGCATATATATGTGTCTTGTTTTTGTATCAATTCAGCCAGTCTAAGTCTTTTGGTTGGAGCATTTAATCCATTTTCATTTAAAGTAATTATCGATATGTATGTTCCTATTACCATTTTCTTCATTGTTTTGGGTTTGTTATTGTTGGTCTTTTCCTTCTCTTGTGTTTTCTGCCCAGAGAAGTTCCTTTAGCATTTGTTGTAAAGCTGGTTTGGTGGTGCTGAATTCTCTTAGCTTTTGCTTGTCTGTAAAGGTTTTAATTTCTCCGTTGAACCTGAGTGAGATCCTTGCTGGGTAGAGTAATCTTGGTTGTAGGTTTTTCCCTTTCATCACTTTAAATATGTCCTGCTACTCCCTTCTGGCTTGCAGAGTTTCTGCTGAAAGATCAGCTGTTAACCTTTTGGGGATTCCCTTGTATGTTATTTGTTGTTTTTCCCTTGCTGCTTTTAATATTTGTTCTTTGTATTTAATTTTTGATAGTGTGATTAACATGTGTGTAGGCGTGTTTCTCCTTGGATTTATGCTGTTCGGGACTCTCTGCACTTCCTGGACATTATTGACTATTTCCTTACACATATTAGGGAAGTTTTCAACTATAATCTCTTCAAATATTTTCTCAGTCCCTTTCTTTTTCTTTTCTTCTTCTGGGACCCCCATAATTCGAATGTTGGTGCATTTAATTTTGTCCCAGAAGTCTCTGAGACTGCCCTCAATTCTTTTCATTCTTTTCTCTTTGTTTTGCTCTGTGTTAGTTATTTCCACTATTTTATCTTCCTGGTCACTTGTCCATTCTTCTTCCTCAGCTATTCTACTAATGATTCCTTCTATAGAATTTTTTAACTTCATTTATTTTTGTTCATTATTGTTTGTTTGCTCTTTAGTTCTTCTAGGCCCTTGTTAAACGTTTCTTCTATTTTCTCCATTCTATTTCCAAGATTTTGGATCATCTTTACTATCATTACTCTGAATTCTTTTTTACATAGACTGCTTATTTCCTCTTCATTTGTTTGGTCTGGTGGGTTTTTACCTTGCTTGTTTATCTGTTGTGTATTTCTCTGTCTTCTCATTTTGTTTAACTTACTGTGTTTGATGTCTCCTTTGTGCAGGCTGCAGGTTTGTCATTCCTGTTGTTTTTTTTTTGTCTGCCCTACTGGGTAAGGTTTGTTCAGAGGGTTTTGTAGGCTTCCTGGTGGAGGGGACTTGTGCCTGTGTTGTGGTGGATGAGTCTGGATCTTTTCTTCCTGGTGGGCAGGACTGTGTCTGGTGGTGTTTTTTGGGGTGGCTGTGAACTTGTTATGATTTTAAGCCGTCTCTCTGCTAATGGGTGGGGTTGTGTTCCTGTCTTACCAGTTGTTTGTCATGGGTGGTCCACCAGTCAAGCTTGCTGGTCATTGAGTGGAGCTGGGTCTCAGCGTTGAGATGGAGATATCTGGGAGAACTCTCACCAATTGATATTATGAGGTGCCAGGAGGTGTCTGGTGGACCAACGTCCTGAACTCGGCTCTCCCACCTCAGAGGCTCAGGCCCAACACTCAGCCGAAGCACCAAGACCCTGTCAGCCACATGGCTCAGAAGAAAAAGGAAAAAAGGAAAAAAAAAAAGAAATACCTAACTAAAATAAAGTTATTTAAACAAATATTAAAATAAAAACTAATTGAAAAAACAAAGAAGAGAGCAACCAAACTAATAAAAAATGGCACCAATGACAACAAGTGCTAAAAACTATACTAAAAAAAACCCCGTACAGACAGAACCCTAGGACCAATGGTAAAAGCAAACCTATACAGACAATATCACACAAAGAAGCATACACATACACACTCAGAAAAGGGACAAAGGAAAAAAAATATATATTTTTTTTTTAAAAAGGAAGAGAGCAACCAAATCATTAAACAAATCTACCAGTGATAATAAGCTCAAAATACTAGACTAAGATAAACATAAAACTAGAAACAAATTAGATGCAGAAAGCAAACCCCAAATCTACAGTTGTTCCCAAAGTTCACCGTCTCAGTTTTCGGATAATTCGTTGTCTATTTGGGCACAGATGCACGAAACAGCAAGTTGATTGTGGAGATTTATTCTGCTACTCCTGAGGCTGCACGGAGAAATTTCCCTCTTTCTTCTCTTTTTCACACCGTTCCTGGTGTTCAGCTTTGCATTTGGCCCCACCTCTGCATGTAGGTCGCCCTCTGGTGTCTGTTCTTCACCCAGACAGGAGGGGGTTATAGGAGTTGCTGATTCAGGGGCTCTGGCTCACTCAGGCCAAGGTGAGGGAGGGGTACAGAATTCAGGGTGAGCCTGCTGCAGCTGAGGCCAGCATGATGTTGCAACAGCCTGAGGTGTACCGTGTGTTCTCCCAGGAAAGTTGTCCCTGTATCATGGGACGCTGACAGTGGCGGGCTGCACAGCTTCCCTGGAGGGGAGGTGTGCATAGTGACCTGTGCTTGCACACAGGATTCTTGGTGGCTGCAGCAGCAGCATTAGCATTTCATGCTTGTCTCTGGTTTCCATGCTGATAGCCATGGCTCGCGCCTGTCTCTGAAGTTAGTTTAGGTGGTGCCCTGAATCCCCTCTCCTCGCACACCCCGAAACAATGATCTCTTGACCCTTAGGCAGTTCCAGACTTTTTCCCGGACTCCCTCCCAGTTAGCTGTGGTGCACTAGCCCCCTTCAGGCTGTGTTCACGCAGCCAACCCCTGTCCTCTCCTTGGGATCTGACTTCCAATGTCCGAGCCTCATCTCTCAGCCCCCACCCGCCCTTGCAGGTGAGAAGACAAGCCTCTCAGGCTGGTCGGCAGTGATCCTCTGTGTGAGAATCTCTCTGGTTTGCCCTCTGCACCCCTATTGCTGTGCTCTCCTCCATTGCTCTGAAGTTTCCCCTCTGCCCACCCCCCATCTCCACCAGTGAAGGGGCTTCCTAGTGTGTGGAAACTTCCTCCTTCGCAGCTCCCTCCCAGAGGTGCTGGTACTGTCCCCACTCTTCTGTCTCTGCTCTTCCTTTCTTCTTTTGCCCCACCCAGGTGTTTGGGTAGTTACTTGCCTTTTGGGAAGTCTGAGGTCTTCTGCCAGTGTTCAGTAGGCATTCTGTGGGAGTTGTTCCACATGTAGATGTATTTTTGATGTATTTGTGGTGAGGAAGGTGATATCCAGGTCTTCCTCCTCCATCATCTTGAAGGTCCTCCCCCGATGCTACTGTTCTGTGTGCTTAATAATGTGAATTTGAAATTCTAGGCAACATTAACAAAATGTGGGATATTCAATGGATACTTAAAGCCTACTAAGGTATTTATCTTATTGTTGAGGAGGATAAGATATGAAATAACTTTAGACTTTGTTAGACAAATTCATAGGTAAATGTGTATTTTAAAACAAAGTAGAAAGTTCTAACTACACTAGTAATTATAATAAATATATTTATTTATTTCCAATCTGTTTACCTTTTATTTGTTTTTCTTGTCTTATTGCACTTGCCAGAATTTCCAATATGATGCTAAGGAAGTGATGAGAATGGACATTCTCTACCTTGTTCCCAAACTTACGGGGAAAAGTGTTTGGTTTCTCCCATTACATATGATGTTAGCTGTAGTTCTTTTGTAGATGTTCTTTATCAAGTTGAGGGAGTTTCCTCTGTTTATAGTTTGTTGAAAGTTTTCATCATGAATGGGTATTGGATTTTGTCAATTGCTTTTTCTGCAACTATTGATATGATTATGTGATGTGATGCATTACACTGATTGGATGATTTCAAATGTTGAACTAGCCTTGCATACTTGGAATAAATTCCATTTGATGGCGGTGTATAATTCTTTTCATACTTCATTGAAGTCAATTTGTTATTATTTTATCGAGGAATTTTATGTCCATAGTCATGAGAGATATTGGTTTATAGTTTTCCTTTCTTGTAGTGTCTTTCTCTGGTTTAGGTATTAAGATAATGTTTGCCTCACAGGATGAGTTGGGAAGTGTTCCATGTACTTCTATTTTCTGGAAGAGATTGGTATCATTTTTTTCATTAGATGTTTGGTGGAATTTACCTATGAAACTATTTAGGCCTAGTGATTTATTTTTTGGAAAGGTTATAAGTTATTCAATTTCTTTAATAGATATAGATTTTATTTCTCCTGTGAATTTTGGTAGTTTGTGGCTTTCAAGGAATTTATCCATTTAATCTAAGTTATCAAATTTATGGCCATAGAGCTGTTTGTATTATTCCTTTATTATCTTTTTAATACCCATGTGATTAGAAGTAGTGGCCCTTCTTTTACTTATAATATTGATAATTTATGTCTTTTTCCCTCTTATCTTGTATAGCTTAATGGTTTATCAATCTTTTTGAAGAATTAGCTTTTGATTTGATTTTTTTCTATAGTTTTTTTGTTTTGTTTTGTTTTCTTCTCTAATTTTATTATTTCTTTTATTCAGCTTGCTTTAGACTTAAATTACTCTTCTTTCTCTAGTCTCATAATGTGGAAGCTTAGGTTATTGATTTTAGATATTTTTTCTTTTCTAATATATGCATTTAATAATATGAATTCCCTTTTAAGCTTTGCTTTTGCTTCATTCCACAAATTTCTATGTTATCATTTCATTTATTTCATTAAATATTTTTAAACTTTCTCTGGGCTTCTTCTTTGACAAATGTGTTATTTAGAAATGTGTTGTTTAATTTCAAATACCTGGGGATTGTCCACTAATTTTTGTCATTGTTTACTTCTTTAATTCCAATGTGGTCTGAGAATGGCCCAGAATGTGTTCTGTCTCAGTGAATGTTCCATGCATGAATGAGAAGAATGTGTATTCTGTCATTGTTGGGTAGAATATTTTATAAAGGTAAATTAGATAATGTTGATTAATAGTGCTGCTCAGATAATCTGTATCCTTAATGATTTTCTGCCAGCTCAATCCATCAACTAGTGAAAAAGGAGTGTCAAAGTCTCCATCAGTGATAGTAGATGTGTCTATTTCTTCTTTCAGTTTTATAATTTTTGCTTCATGTGTTTTGTTGTTAGATGAAGGCACATTTAGGACTGTTGTTATTTTGGAGAATTGACCCCTTTATAATTATGTAATGCCCCCTCTTTATTCCTGATAATTCTGTCTGATCTGTCTGGAATTTATATAGCTACTCTGGCTTCCTTTTTATTAGTGTTAGTATAGTATATATTTTTCTGTCCTTCTAACCTCTCTAATGTTTATATTTAAAGCAGATTTCTTGTAAACAACATAGAGTTTTCTTGTTTTTTATCTTCTCTGACAATTTGTCCTTTAATTGCCATACTTATACATTTAAACTGATTGTTGATATAGTTGGATATATATCCACCATTTTGTTTTGCTGAATTTGCTGCGTTTGTTCTTTATTATCCACAATATTATATTAGTTTCAGCTGTACAACATAGTGATTCAAAATTTTTATAGATTATACTCCATTTATAATTATTATAAAACATTGGCTATGTTCCCTGTGCTGTACAATATATTCTTGTAGCCTATTTATTTTATACATAGTTTGTACCTCCTCAACCCCTCCCCCTGTGTTGCCCCTCCCCACTTTTCTCTCTCTACTTGGTAACCACTAGTTTGTTCTCTATATGTATGAGTCTCTTCTTGTTTTTTTACATTCATTCGTTTTATTTTTTTGGATTCCACATATAAGTGATATCATACTGTATTTGTCTTTCTCTGACTTATTTTACTAAACATAATACCCTCGAGGTTCATCCATATTGTTGCAAATGGCAAAATTTCATTCTTTTATGGCTGAGTAATATTCCATTGTATGTATATACTACATCTTCTTTATCCATTCATCTCTGATGAGCAATTAGGTTGCTTCCAAACCTTGGCTATTGTAAATAATGCTGCTATGAATGCTGGGGTGCATATATCTTTTTGAATTAGTGTTTTCATTTTCTTCAGATATACTCCCAGGAGCGGAATTGCTGGATCATACAGTAGCTATATTTTTAGGTTTTTGAGAAATCTCCATACTGTTTTTCACAGTGGCTGCACCGATTTACATTCCCACCAACAGTGAATGAGGGTTGCCTTTTCTCCACATCCTTGCCAGCATTTGTTATTTGTGGTCTTTTGGATGACAGTTATTCTGACAGCTGTAAACTGATATCTCATTGTGGTTTTGATTTGCATTTCTCTAATGATTAACGACGTTGAGCATCTTTTCATGTGCTTATTGGCCATCTGTATATCTTCTTTGGAAAAATGTCTATTGAGGTCTTTTGCCCAGTTTATAATCATGTTGTTTGTTTTTTTGATATTGAGTTATATGAGTGTTTATATATTTTGGATATTAACCCCTTATTTGTCATATCATTTGCAAATATTTTCTCCCATTCAGTAGGTTGTCTTTTCATTTTGTCAGTGGTTTTCCTTTGCTGTGCAAAAGCTTTTAAGTTAAGTTAGGTTCCATTTGTTTATTTTTGCTTTTGTTTCTTTTGCTTTAGGAAATAGATCCAAAAAAATATTTCTATGATTTATGTCAGAGTGTTCTGCTTATGTTTTCTTCTAGGAGTTTTATAGTTTCTGGTCTTACATTTAGGTCTTTAATCTACTTTGAGTTTATTTTTGTATGTGGTGTTAGAAAATGTTCTAATTTCATTCTTTTACTTATAGCTGTCCAGTTTTCCCAGCACCAATTATTGAAGACACTGTCTTTTCTCATTGTATATTCTTGTCTCCTTTGTCATAGATTAATGGACCATAAGTGCTTGGGTTTATTTCTGGGCTCTCTATTCTGTTCCATTGATCTATGTGTCTGTTTTTGTGCCAGTACCATGCTGTTTCAATTACTGTAGCTTTGTAGTATAGTCAGAAGTCATGGTGTGTGGTATCTTCAACTTTGTTCTATTTTCTCAAGAATTGCTTTGGTAATTTGAGGTATTTTGTGGTTCCACATAAATTTTAGGATTATTTGTCCTGGTTCTGTGAAAAATGTCATGGGTATTTTGATATGGATTGCATTAAATATGTAGATTTCTTTGGGTAGTATGGACATTTAAACAATATTAACTCTTCCAATCCATGAACATGGGATATCGTTCCATTTCTTTGTGTCATCTTTAACTTCCTTCATCAATGTTTTATAGTTTTTAGAATATAGGTCTTTCACCCCCTTGGTTAAGTTATTCCTAGGTATTTTATTCTTTTTTGATGTGATTTTAAACAGCATCATTTTATTATTTTTTCTTTCTGATATTTCATTATTAGTGTGTAGAAAAGCAACAGATTTTTGTATATTATGCCCTCTCTTGTTTTAATCAAGTGCTCCTCTTAGCATATCAATTATACCTCTTAAAATTTTTTTAAATTTTACATATATATGTATATAATCATAACCTCATATATTTTTACTGTAATTACTTCAAACTGTTATCTTTTAGATCAATTAGAAATAATAAATATAAACAATTTTATTTTATCATCATTCATTCCTCCTCTGATGTGCTTCTATTCTTTATGTAGATTCTGGTTTCTGATCTGAATTCATCATTTTCTTCTGTCTGAGGAACTTTTCATAATATTTTTTGCAGGCCAATTGACTAGTGATGATTTTTTTCATTCTCTTTGTCCTACAAAGTCTTTATCTCTGCTTTAATTTTGAAGGCTAATTTTGCTGGATATAAAATTCTAGGTCCGTGGTTTTGTTTTTTGACATTTAAAATATTTTACTACCAATTTTGGCTTACATGGATTCTGATGAAAAGTTTCTTATCTTCCTTAAGTTAATTCTTTTCCTTGCTCCTTTATAGGTAAGATGTATTTTTCTTCTGAATTCTTTCTTGATTTTCTCTTTGTCTTTTGTTTTCTAGTTTTAAAAAGGTCATGCCCAGGTGTGGCTTTATTAGTATTTATTCTGCTTGGTGTTCTCTGAGCTTTTTGCATCTGTGGTTTGGTGTTTGTCATTAATTTTGGAAACTTCTTGGCCATTATTAATTCAAATATTTCTTCTGCTCTGTGCTCTCTTCTCCATTTTGGTATTCAAGATATGCAATTTTTTTTACATTTTTTGAAATTGTCTCTAAGTTCTTGGATATTGTCTTTTTAAAAATTCTTTCTTCTCTTTGCTTTTTATTTTGTTAATTTTCAATTGATCTATCTTTAATCTCCATAATTCTGTTTTGCCACAATGAGCCCTTCAAAGGCATTCTTCATTTATGCTATGTTATTTTTTATTTCTAGCATTTCATTTTTATTCTTTCTTATAGTTCTGTCTCTCTCCTTACATTACCCATTTGCTTTTAAATGTTGTCTATTTTCCCATCAGAGCCCTTAATATATTAATCAGAATCTTTTAAATCACTGTCTGATAATTTCAACTTCTATGTCATATCTGAGTCTGATTGTGATGTTTGCTTTTTCTCATCATAGTGTGTTTTTTCTTTCCTTTTAACATGACTTTCACTATTTTGTTGAAAGCCTAGCATGCTCTGTGGGGTAATAGGTATGAAGATAAATAGACTTTAGTGTGAGGATTCATGCTAATCTGGGAGTTGAGGTCTGTTTAATCTTTGCTGTGGCGGTAGGTGCCAGAGATTTAAAATCCCTCTATTATCCTTTTTTAAAATCTCCCCTCCTCATTTTGGGCTTCTCTAAGTAGTCTTCCTCAGAGAGAGCCTACATCTTGCAGCTCTTTTAGTTGGAACCCACAGCTATTATACTGGAGTTCTGTTGGTGTGATGTTAGGGTGTGTGTGTGTGTGTGTGTGTGAGCATTCTATAATCATATGTTTGAATCTCAGTCTTTTTGTTGGCCTGTGTCTCTGTGCTGTGACCCTCACCAGTGTTTCTTCCATAGATTAGCTTTTTTTTCTTTTTCCTGTTCCCTACTTCTTTCCCTGGATGCTACATTTCCAACCAATTTCCTTGAAACCCTGACTACTTT
Source organism: Balaenoptera ricei (assembly GCF_028023285.1). Taxonomy (NCBI): domain Eukaryota; kingdom Metazoa; phylum Chordata; class Mammalia; order Artiodactyla; family Balaenopteridae; genus Balaenoptera; species Balaenoptera ricei. The sequence goes on from NC_082644.1 coordinate 21,859,700, forward strand.
TGATGGTAGTTTCACCTGATTCTTCCTATGAAGAGACAGGGAGGTTGGAGGGGGCTGGAGTGGGAGAAAAGGCATACCCTTCCCTCTCCTTGCTGGGCTCTGGAAAAGTCTCCATTCCTAGAAAAAGCTCTGGTGGTATTTTACAGTAATTACTCTTCCTTTTCTTTGCTCTAATCATGAGATCTTTCTCAGATCTCCACTGTAGAAACCTGCTGGGGTTCCTAGAGGGAAAGCACATGAAAGTGGGTGTCCCACCAGAAACTGTGGCCCCCAGACGTTTCTCCCTTTCACACTAGGCCACACTGAGCCCCCAGCAATTCATCAAAATTACCATTTGGGTCTTACCAGCTTGTAGCTCCAGCAGCTCCCACTCCAGGTAAGTAGATCATTTGTGACTTTTTAGATCAGGCATTTCCCAGATTGTGGGGTTGCAGTTGACCCCACAACCCCAAATCTCTGAGCAGCCCAAGAAAAACCATTGGTTTTCAGTTTGTCCAGTTTTCTCTTGTTGTGAGGATGGGAGTGTTGACTTCCAAGCTCTTCAGATGTCAGAGCTTAAACTGGAAGTACATTTTATTACTTTATTTTTATTTCATCATGGAAATTTGAAAACACTTCTAAAAGTTGAGAGGAAAGCATAATAATCCCTCAAGTTCCCCTCCTCAAGGTATGTCCTGCTTCCTTGAACAGGCTTCTCAAAGCCCTTCCAGCTGTGGCCACCCAAAAACAACATCACATGTGCAGTATTAAAGTTTATTATGGCAGCATCCCAGATATCAAACTGATGTTAGATATATATTACTGTAAAATAAAACCTCGCTTCAACCTTATCACTATTCATAGCCCACCCACTCCTTCCCTGAGATCATTTTGAAATAACCTGGAAATATTAAAATTTCACCTGTAGATATTTTAACATGTATGTCTTGATAATACAATTGTCACACCGAAAAATTATATCCAGTCAGTGCTCACATGCCCCACTCATCTTAGAATCATGTTTTAATAACTTGCCTGTATTGGGAACCAAATAAGGTCCCAATGCTGAGCTCGGTTGATATGTTTCCTTAATGTCTTTTCATTGAAGAAAGAGTTCATCTTGATTTTTCCCCCCAAATGCTTTTTGTTGAAAAAACTGGCTAATTAGTCATATAGCATTTCCCACGGTCAGGATTTTATTAATTATTCCTCTTTTCCTTATAGTCCCTGTAAAGTGGGAAGGGAGGTAAGGTTTGATCAGATTCAGGTTTCTCTTTTCACCCCCCCTTTTTTGGCATGATTCTTTCATAACTGCTGCCTAGGCTTCCACCTGGAAGTACAGGGTGCTGAGTTATCTTTCTTTTTATGATGTTTGTAGCCCTAATCCATGACTCCATTAGGGACTGCAAAACACGATTTTCAAATTCACAAAGCCATCTTCATTTCCTAACTGGAATATTTCTATAAAGAGGAACTTTCCCTTGTGAGAATGCAGCTGAGCCCTGGCAGTGGGCATGAAGTTGCCCTTCACTGATGTGCAGTCAAGTGGGCTCTGGGGGTGGGGAGAGGGAGGACCAGCAGGAACTGAGTTCTCCTGTTCTCTCTCTTTTTGTGGAGACAACATGGGGAGATTCAAAACATATGCTACTAGGACATTCCATCCAAAAACAACAGAATACACTTTCTTCTCAAGTGCTTATGGAATATTCTCCAGGATAGATCATATCTTGGATCACAAATTGAGCCTTGGTAAATTTCAGAAAATTGAAATCATATAAAGCATCTTTTCTGACCACAGTGTTATGAGACTAGATATCAATAACAGGAAAAATCTGTAAAAAATACAAATATATGGAGGCTAAACAATACAGTACTAAATAACCAAGAGATCTCTGAAGAAATCAAAGAGGAAATCAAAAAATACCTAGAAAGAAATGACAATGAAAACATGACAGCCCAAAACCTAAGGGATGCAGCAAAAGCAGTTCTAAGAGGCAAGTTTATAGCAATACAATCCTACCTCAAGAAACAAGAAACATCAGAAAAAAACAACCTAACCTTACACCTAAAGCAGTTAGAGAAAGAGGAACAAAAAAACCCCCAAAGTTAGCAGAAGGAAAGAAATCATAAAGATCAGATCAGAAATAAATGAAAAAGAAATGAAGGAAATAATAGAAAAGATCAATAAAACTAAAAGCTGGTTCTTTGAGAGATAAACACACTTGATAAACCATTATCCAGACTCATCAAGAAAAAAAGGGAAAAGACTCAAATCAATAGAATTAGAAATGACAAAGGAGAAGTAACAACTGACACTGCAGAAATAAAAAGGATCATGAGAGATTACTACGAGCAACTATATGTCAATACAACCTGGAAGAAATGGACAAATTCGTAGAAAAGCACAACCTTCTGAGACTGAACCAGGAAGAAATAAAAAATATAAACAGACCAATCACAAGCACTGAAATTGATATTATAATTAAAAATCTTCCAACAAACAAAAGGCCAGGACCAGACGGCTTCACAGGCAAATTCTATTAAACATTTAGAGAAGAGCTAACACCTATCCTTCTCAAACTCTTCCAAAATATAGCAGAGGGAGGAACACTTCCCAACTCATTCTATGAGGCCACCATCACCCTGATACCAAAACGAGAAAAAGATGCCACAAAGAAAGAAAACTACAGACCAATATCACTGATGAACATAAATGCAAAAATCCTCAACAAAATACTAGCAAACAGAATCCAATGGCACATTAAAAGGATCATACACCGTGATCACATAGGGTTTATCCCAGGAATGCAAGGATTCTTCAATATATGCAAATCAATCAATGTAATAAACCATATTAATAAATTGAAGCAGAAAAACCATATGATCATCTCAATAGATGCACAAAAAGCTTTCGACAAAATTCAACACCAATTTATGACAAAAACCCTCCAGAAAGTAGGCATAGAGGGAACTTACCTCAACATAATAAAGGCCATTTATGACAAACCCACAGCGAACATTGTTCACAATGGTGAAAAAGTGAAACCATTTCCTCTAAGATCAGGAAGGAGACAATGTTGTCCACTCTCACTACTGTTATTCAACATAGTTTTGGAAGTTTTAGCCACAGCAATCAGAGAAGAAAAGGAAATAACAGGAATCCAAATTGGAAAAGAAGAAGTAAAGCTGTCACTGTCTGCAGATGACATGAAACTATACATAGAGAATTCTAAAGATGCTACCAGAAAACTACTAGAACTAATCAATGAATTTGGTAAAGGAGCAGAATACAAAATTAATGCACAGAAATCTCTGGCATTCCTATACATTAATGATGAAAAATCTGAAAGATAAATTAAGGAAACACTCCCATTTACCATTGCAACAAAAAGAATAAAAGACCTAGGAATAAACCTACCTAAGGAGACAAAAGACCTGTATGCAGAAAACTATAAGACACTGATGAAAGAAATTAAAGATGATACAAACAGATGGAGAGATATACCAAGTTCTTGGATTGGAAGAATCAACATCTTGAAAATGACTATACTATACAAAGCAATCTACAGATTCAATGCAATCCCTATCAAACTACCAATGGCATTTTTCACAGAACTAGAACAAAAAATTTCACAATTTGTATGGAAACACAAAAGACCCCGAATAGCCAAAGCAATCTTGAGAAAGAGAAACGGAGCTGGAGAAATCAGGTTCCCTGTCTTCAGACTATACTACAAAGCTACAGTAATCAAGACAGCATAGTATTTGCACAAAAACAGAAATATAGATCAATGGAACAGGATAGACAGCCCAGAGCTAAACCCACACAGCTATGGTCACCTTATCTTTGATAAAGGAGGCCAGAATATACAATGGATAAAAGACAGCTTCTTCAATAAGTGGTGCTGGGAAAACTGGACAGCTACATGTAAAAGAATGAAATTAGAACACTCCTTAACACCATACACAAAAATAAACTCAAAATGGATTAAACACCTAAATGTAAGGCCAGATACTATATAACTCTTAGAGGAAAACATAGGCAGAACACTCTATGACATAAATCACAGCAAGAAACTTTTTGACCCACCTCCTAGAGAAATGGAAATAAAAACAAAAATAAACAAATGGGACCTAACGAAACTTAAAAGTTTTTGCACAGCAAAGGAAAACATAAACAAGACGAAAAGACAACCCTATGAATGGGAGAAAATATTTGCAAATGAAGCAACTGACAAAGGATTAATCTCCAAAATTTACAAGCAGCTCATGCAGCTCAATATGAAAACAAACAAACAAACAAACCAATCCAAAAATGGGCCGAAGACCTAAATAGACATTTCTCCAAAGAAGATATACAGATTGCCAAGAAACACATGAAAGGTTGCTCAGCATCACTAATCATTAGAGAAATGCAAATGAAAGCTACAATGAGGTATCACCTCACACTAGTCAGACTGGCCATCATCAAAAAATCTACAAACAGTAAATGCTGGAGAGGGTGTGGAGAAAAGGAACCCTCTTGCCCTGTTGGTGGGAATGTAAATTGTTACAGCCACTATGGATAACAGTATGGAGGTTCCTTAAGAAACTAAAAATAGAACTATAATACAACCCAGCATTCCCACTACTGGGCCTATACCCTAAGAAAACTATAATTCAAAAGAGTCATTTGCACAATGTTCATTGCAGCTCTATTTAGAATAGCCAGGACATGGAAGCAACCTAAGTGTCCATCAACAGATGAATGGCTAAAGAAAATGTGGCACATATATACAATGGAATATTACTCAGCCAGAAAAAGAAATGAAATTGAGGTATTTGTAGTGAGGTGGCTGGACCTACAGACTGTCATACAGAGTGAAGTAAGTCAGAAAGAGAAAAACAAATACCATATGCTAACACATATATATGGAATCTAAAAAAAAAAAAGGTTCTGAAGAACCTAGGGGCAGGACAGGAGTAAAGATGCAGACGTAGAGAATGGACTTGAGGACACGGGGAGGGGGAAGGGTAAGCTGGGACGAAGTGAGAGAGTGACACGGACGTATATACACTACCAAACGTAAAATAAATAGCTAGTGGGAAGCAGCTGCACAGCACAGGGAGATCAGCTTGGTGCTTTGTGACCACCTAGAGGGGTGGGATAGGGAGGATGGGAGAGAGATGCAAGAGGGAGGAGATATGGGGATATATTTATATGTATAGCTGATTCACTTTGTTATAAAGCAGAAACTAACACACTCTTCTAAAGCAGTTATACTCCAAAAAAGATGTTAAAAGAAGAAATCTTCCAGCAAAAAAAGAAAAACAAAAACAAAAGACCTATGCTACTGTCAGCATAATCCCCCAGAATTCCCAAATGTAATGTATTAATACTTAAAAACTTAAGCCAAAAATGGCAAAATAATAAAGTGTATTAGAATTGGGTGCTAGATATGTGGACATTTATTATATTGTTTTCTAAACTTTTCTGAATTTTAAATTATCTTATGAAATTTTTTTAAGTGTAAGAAAATATGTTCATGAACTTGAGGTAGTGAAAACTACGTAAATAATTTCTACAAGCCTATGATAATAAGAGCTTAAATAGAAAAAGGCCAAAGACATGAGCAGGAGAAAATTAAAGATGAGTAGCAAATGGTGAACAAACATGTGAATAGATTATTAACCAATCTCACCAGTCTTGAGACAGTGCAAAATTAGTTATTAGTGTAAGATGTAATTTCCCTCCTTTCATTTTCTTTCATTCTTTGGTATTTAGCAATGGAAGTATTTGGGGTCTAGACTTTTCCACTGAGTGAAACTTATCTAAGTGCCATAGGTTTTGATATGTACATTTTTTAAAAAATTACTTGTTTGGTATCATGCAATTTTGATTTTGAGTACCTCTTTGGGACAAAATTTGTTTATTGTATACTAGAGGGTTAAATATATCTTGATATTTGGGTTTTTCTGCTTGTTAATTTTCTGTTATTTATCCTCAACACATTTTGGTTCAAAAATGTTGTCTGAACTATCTCTACTTCATAGAATTTTTTTTTGACATTTCATCTGCAGCTTTATATACAATCAGTAAATATTTCATGAATAATTCAAAATAAGCTGTATTCTCTTTTTTTCCAGGTATAATGTTCAATATCAATCTATTAGATTTGCCTTATTTGGTGTGTCATTTAGATTCTCTATACTGTTTTGCTTCTGAAGTGTTGTCTGTGCCTCAGAATCATCTGGAGGGCATATGAATTTCAGATTCCTGAGCATTGCTCCCGACCTACTTGACTAGAGTTTTCTGAATGGCATTTTTAGAAGCATCACAGATAATTCTGGTGCACATTGCATTTTGAAAACCATTTTCTGTGTTCTTACTTCATTTTTCTCTACTTGATCTGTCAGTAGCTGGCAGGTGAGTTGTCTCCTGTTTTTATTGTATTTTCATTTCTCTTTGTGTTTTCCACATTTTTTGCTCTATGAATTTTGATTCTAGATCACTTGGGACAGGGAGATCAATGAGGGCTCTTCATGTGTGTTGTACCCTTTATCATTACAAACTGAGCCTGCTCATTGAATGCCCTTTGCCTCAAGTTTAATCTTTTCTGTTATTACTATTGCTACCCTGCTTTCTTCTAATTCATTGTTTGCTGTATGCCTCTTTGCCTGTCTTTTGTAATTCCAAATGTTCTGTGTCGTTTTGTCTTTGTCATGTTTTTGTTTGTTTGTTTGTTTTGGTTTTGTTTTGTTTTTATTAATTAATTAATTTATTTATTTATTTTTGGCTGCATTGGGTCTTCGCTGCTGTGTGCAGGCTTTCTCTAGTTGCGGCGAGAGGGGGCTACTCTTCGCTGTGGTGCACGGGCTTCTCATTGCAGTGGCTTCTCTTGTGGATCATGGGCTCTAGGCAGACAGGCTTCAGTAGTTGTGGCTCGCGGGCTCTAGAGCACAGCTCAGTAGTTGTGGTGCACAGGCTTAATTGCTCCATGGCATGTGGGATCTTTCTGGACCAGGGCTCCAACCCATGTCCTCTGCATTGGCAGGCGGATTCTTAACCACTGCACCACCAGGGAAGCCCCTCTCGACACCATATGTTGTAGAGACTCTTCCTTCCCAGCACGCTGGTTCAGTAGTTGTGGCTTGCGGGCTTAGTTGCTCCGCAGCGTGTGGGATCTTGCCGGACCAAGGCTCAAACTCGTGTCCCCTGCATTGGCAGGTGGATTCTTAACCACTGCGCCACCAGGGAAGCTCTGTCATTTGTTTTTATAGGTGACTTTTAGATGGGTTTTGATTCAGTCCAAAAATCATTTTCCCTTTAATAAAGCACTTTATCCATTATTTGATATTACAGATATGTTTGCCTTTAACTTTTCATTTTTCTTTGTGTCTTCTTTGCTTCTTTTGTTCTTTTTATCTCTTGATATATATATATATATATATATATATATATATATATATATATATATATATATATCTTCTCTTTTTGACTGTGTCAGTGTTTTCCTTTTGATAATTTGGAAGATTTATAGTCGATTTCATTTCTTCTAGGTTAGCTTTACAACTTAAAATAATTTACTTAAATCCTTTTTACTTACAAACTTTAATAATAGCTATTGATTCCCTAGTGAAACACGCAGTTCCCCTACCTCCTAATTTTTGTTATAATATATTCTTCAAGTGGCTTCTTTTGTACCTTTTAATGTACTTCCTCCATTCAAGCCTTCTCCCTTGGGCTCTAGATTGCCTACTTAATATCACTATTGGGTGCCTGAATAAGCATCTCCATCTTGATATGCAGAACCAAATTATGATTCTAGCTTCCCAAACATCTGCCTTTCACATTCTTCCATATTTCAGTAAAGAGATCACTCTCTATTTATTTGTCAAAGCCAAAAACTAAGGTGTCATCCCTGGTTTCTTCTTTGTCCTTATTCAACCAATTCAACCCTAAATTTCTTCTTCAAAATATGCTTGAATCCATTCTTTCCTCTCCATCCTGACCCCAACCACCTCAGTTCAAGGCACCAGCATCTTTAGTTGGAGGAGGCAGGCCTCTTGACAGGCCTTTCTTCTGGCTTCCACCACAGCACATTCTTACCCTCTGTAATCCATTCATTTGAAACGCAGAGAGAGAGAGAGAGAGCAGAGCTGTCCTGCTTTAAATCCTTTGTGGATCCCACTATCCTTAGAATAAAATCCAATCTCCTCCTCACTGTCTACAAGGCAGGCCTCTGCCATGGCGGCCACACCCAGATCCCAGGGCAGCCCCTTTTTTTCTGTATCACTCCTGCACAGTTATTAATAGTGTCCTCTTTCCTTCTCAGACCATCTTTGTTTAGGCATTAAATTATAGAATCATCTTAGCTTCTGCCTATCTTTCCCACCTCAAACTCATACCTCTCTCTCTCCCTCTCATTCTGCCCTTCTATGTTACCTCCTCAGAGAGGCCTTTCTTGACCCAGAACCTGAAGTAACCCCTCCTCTCCTTCCTTCCTCATCATGTCTCTTCATTATTATCTTTATAACGATTACCACCAAGTTATAATGATCTTGCTTCTTTGTAGACTTTTATGTTGTCTGCTCCCCTCACTAGAATGTAAGCCCTGTGAGGACTTGGCCTTGTCTGCCCAGTTCACGAATGTCTATCATGAAAGGATGCAAGCTGGAATATAATGAAAGGATGGAGTGGGATGGGAAATGTGAGATGGAATAGATGGGAGTAAATGGGACAGGGAGAAATCATAACAGTAGGATCTTAGGGCATCAAAAGTAGTGGCAGTGTGTGCTGTGTTCATTTACATGTGGGACTAAGAATCACAGAGCACAAGGACTGTGGTCATGAAATGGAAGATATGTATTATAAACAACAAGGAAACACAAATGAGCATATAACTGAGAAGATCATGGAGAAGGAAAAGATGGGGAGAGAGTAAAGTAAGCGAATTTCTCAACTTCTGCAGTAGGAAACCGTTACATACTGCCCAGATTTGATAGATGATAAAGATGGTTAAATATATTCATTCGTTCATTCAACAAACATGTTTTGAGGACACACGATGAACCAGGCACAGCTTCTGGTCTGGAATAGTCGTGAACTGGACAGACAAGGCCCAGGAAGGAAGTTTTCTCCTCTTAAATCTACCCGTTCTGAATGAACACTACACACAATATTACCTTTCTCTTTTGGAAATATGTGATTACACTTTTGTTTTTTAAAGATATCTCTTTCCTGAATTCAAAGGGAACCCGTACTTGTTGTACCAAATGCACAGTAAAAGAAGCGTTCTATTGCTGAGACAAACTGCTGTTATTATTTTGGTTTCCCTTCTTTCAGTCTTTTTTGGGTGCACATTCAGTGTGCGTATTCTATTCCCGTGTAACACATTACTGAATACGTAGGAGCTTAAAGTGATGCAGATTTACTAGCTCACAGCTCCATAGGTCTCATGTCTGGCAGGGCCTGATGGGGTCTCTGCTCAGGGCTCCAAGGATGTCCAGCTGTCAGGAAGCCAGGCTCTTATCCAGAGTCCCTAGACAAGAATCAACTTGCAAACACATTCAGGTTCTCGGTCAAATTCAGTTGTTTGCATCTGTAGGACTGAGGGCCCCACTTCCATGCTGGCTGTCAGCTCCGGCCTCTCTTAGGTCACCTGCTTTCCATCTCACCTGGCCTGTTCCATCCCCAATCCAGTAGCATCACACCAAGTCATCCCTTCAATCAGATCTCTCTGACTCTGCTTTTAAAAGGTCTCATGTGATCGGATTAGGACCATAGGGATAATCTTTCCATATTAAGGTCAGCTGCGCCATATAGCATAACAGTCATCAAGTGGTACCACATCCAGTTCACAGGTTCCAGGCACTAGGGCATGCCCAGAACACCCTAGTTGAAGGACACATGTTTAGAATTCTCCCGACCACATGTCTAGATATTTTAAAATATTTTATCTTTTAAACTAATTTGGCATTTTAAGTAACTTAAAAATGGAACTAGAATGCTACCATTTTGTAAGCTTTTCCTTAAGTATATATTGTGATATTTTTTTCCCCATCAAATGTTCTTCTAGAATGTGGTGTTTTAGGAATGCAGAGTATTCCATTGGATAGAGGTACATAATCTATATTATCATACCTGTACTACTGGGCATTTGCACTGTTTCAAAATTTTCCATCTTGTAAATCATGTACAGTGAACATAATTCAATATGTATGTCTCTTAAATTCTTGGGTATGAATTGCTGTGTCAAAGGAGGTAAGTATTTTGTGGCTTCTAGGACATATTGCCAAATTGGCCCCAGGAGAGCCATGCCAGCTCATACGCCAGCCATGTGTAAGCAGCTCACTTCCGTGTGGGTGTGCTGACATTGGATGACCCCCCTTTGTTTAAAGAAGATAACAGCAACTGGAGACTATGACGCTATGGACAAGCCAAACTTTAACACCCATGCTTTGTGACTCTGGTTGCCCATAGCATTTCCTCTCCTCTGTGCATTTTCATTGGAGAAACATTGAACACCTCAACATTCTTGCCACCCACAAGTCCACACATCAAGTGTTGTTTCATAATCAGTTGCAAAAGCTATCATCAGAGTCCCTTCCCACTGAGGGGCCTCGACAGTGAAAACCAGTGACTTGAGGGGGTGTCTTCCCTATATATCTCTTCAACATATATCACCATGGTTGTGTGGAGCTTGGCCGCTTAAGTCTCCTGGCTTCGCTCCTTATAGAAAAATCATCCTCAGTCCTTGTTGGAATAACCCCTTTACTCTTTTAGCCATTTCTATTGTACTTGGATAAATGACACTCTGCTGTGCTTTCCTGAGATGAAACCAAGCTATGCATCTCACTCAAACAATAAATCTTTCTTTAGGAGAAGTAAGAGTGGTGCCAGGGTATGGACCCAAAAGGGTGTGAACTTGGTAACCCAACCTGGCAGTCCAGATGCTATGTGTCCAGGCAAGGGCTTCTTTCACAACCAGGAGAGTGGAATCTGGTCAGTGCAGATCCTCCCATAATGGTCAAGTCCATCCAGGCCAAATGGCCGCCCAATACTCCTTAATTTGTCCTTCAATCAGAGTTCCTGTGTCAGAAGATAACATGAAGTGCTGAGTCTGGTTCCCTTAGGGGACTTCAATCTGCGAGGGTAGTTATTAATTACAATTGTTTCACATGGGTTTGGAGTGAATATGCAGTCATACGCTGAGAATGTCAACAATCACCGTAGCCTCTTCCTCTGTATCAAACTTGATAACTGGTGCCAGAGCCCCAGAAATCTCATCATGAGGGTGTCCTGGGTGACACTGCTGAGCAGGGTGGGCTCAAAGACATTTTTTTCCAAATTGATGTTTCTTCCCACCTGTTGCCATGGTGGCCCCATTGGAGCCTTTCTTTCCATGTCTTCCCACTTTAAGAGGTGGCCTTGCTCTCACTTGGCCCAAGTTCATGAAACAAACCTCTAACTGTAGACTTTTGTAGATTGCAGACCCAGTAAGAGACGTAGGCTTTTAACTGGAGCCACTAAAATTATGCCAAAGTCCACTAACTACTTGGTGTGTACGTACAGTCACCCTGTAAAATGAGACCTGTTGTCTGATAAATGGCTTTAGTACTGGCTTCTGAGAAAACTCACATTTACTATATGCACTAGTCAGTAAAGCCTTTTCCCAGGACACAACATTGATTTATAAACAATCCTCGCATGTTTATATAGCCGGAAAAGTTGCTTCAAGTCAAAACAATTCATACCAAGTTTTGGTTTTTCTAATGAAAACATTTTCTGTAGTTTTGAGTTTAGGATGCAGTGCCTGACTTGATAGAAGTGACAAAAGTTATCACATTTATTTAACTCTGAATAGTGTGACTGTTAGGTATAAAGCTCCCCAGAGGTTGAATTGATTATTCAGTGCAACACAATACATGATCACACAAAGGGTTAACAATATCAACAGCTATTCCGATCACGTATATCCATTTTTGATAACTCTGGTTTATTTCATGCAATTAAAATACAGAAGGTCGCATGATGAAGAAACACCATCACTGTTATGGATGCATTTTCACGTGCAGATTTGAGGGGATGTTCAGGGAGACTTGGGGTCATTTGAGGACCATTGGGTAGGTGAAGCAGTTGTGCTATTAAATGGCTTGGCTTCACAGGTGGCCCCACTTGAAGGCATGCAGTGCTGAAATTGGTCTGGGACACGTAAAATCAACACACAAGTCCAATACTTTACGTTTTTACAGTGAATTACAGTCATTGCAGGAAGGCATATTTTCCTTTGTGCATTATTTCTTAAATCTAGTATGCAATCTAGTATAAAGCAAAGAGAGTTGTTTTTTTAAAATACATCCAAAGGGGACTCTGCATCAAAGTGTGTGTGTTTAGTATCATTGTGGACGCCATTGCTCCAAACCATTTTGGAACTTCATTGACACTGAATTCAGAGCCAGTTTATTGGTCAAAGAAGCAGATGGATGGTCTTAAATACAGCCTGAGGACAGTGCAAATAACACTGTGTCTGCTTTCTCAACTTCCCTCCATTTCCCCATCTCTTCCTTCTTCTTCAACAGTCAGAATAAGAGCTCAGTGATACCCAGAGAGAGGTTGTATTGCTGTTCCCTGGCACTCAGCGACCTTAGAGTGACAAGGCTATGGGGGTGAAGTTGAAGCAAAAGAAGGCAAAGTGGTGGCATCAGTCGGCCCATGGCCAGGGACAGGTTGAGAACCCAGCAGGAAGTGACAACATCATCGTTACCCTCCTTATCACAGCTAACAAGCAGCTCTCTCCCATGGCACTGTGCATTTCTCACACCCCACAAAACCAGACGAGGTGGCTGTTCATTATCAGGTGGGACACTGAGGCACTGGGAAGTCAAGGACTCATGCACATTGACATTTCAGAAAGTCATGGCTTTCTCACACTTCAGACAACATCACAAGGGCTGCTTCCTCAAGCAAGCATTTCCTGACCATCTCCCCCACCCCTCTGCGATTAGAACTAGGTCAAGTGGTCCTGGTGTCCCCCCAGAACCACGTGCTTGTCTTGCCACCAGGTTTAACCTGCTGCATTGCTATGGCTTCCTTGGTTCTCTGCTCTCCCACTGGGCTGCCACTAAAGGCAGCAGAGCTTGACTGAGAGGAATTTAGACCTAAAGCCAGACTGCCTCAGTCTCAATCCCAGATCTGCTAACTGGGAGTGGTGGAACGTAGAGAAAATTACTTACCTTCTCTGTGCCTCTGTTTCCTCATCTGTAAAATGGGACTAATAATGGTACCTACTTATAGGGTTGTTGTGGGGATTAAATGAGTCAATATTTGGAAGGCCCTTAAAACAGCTCATGGTGTAAAGTAAGCACCAGGTAGGTGTGAAGCTGGTTGTGTGTATGTGTGTCAGCGATGGGCTTCAGGGGCAACACGACAGGTACTGTATCTGGACTTTTACCACTTTATCTCCAGAGCTGAGAGTGTCAAACACAACACCTGTTATGTACTATGCTCAATATATTGGTTTTGAATGTTGAATATTGCTGTATTCAGGTATGTTGCATAGCAAAAGCTGTTTTTAGTCACTATATTTACACTGCCTCTCTGAGATGTCAAATTTTCCCTAACCATAGTGGTTAAAATTACAAATTTTCCCTAACTCCAATACTTAAAACTACAGCAGATGAGTGGTATTTAAGATGCATATGGAATATTATATAGTAAAAAACAAAACAAAGGCGCTCTCAAGCCACAAAAAGACATGGAGGAAACTTAAATGCATATTGCTAAGTGAAAGAAGCCAGCCTGAAAAGGCTAGATATTGTATGATTCCAACTATATGACATTCTGGAAAAGTAAAACTATGGAAACAGTAAAAAGATCAGTGGTTGCCAGGGATTAACAGGGAAGGAAGGATGAATAGACAGAGCAGAGGATTTTTTAGGGCAGTGAAACTGCTGTATGATACTGTAATGGTGGATATGTGATATTATGCGTTTGGCAAAACCCGTAGAACTTAAAATCACAGCGTCAACCCTAGTGTAAACTATAGACTTTAGTTAATAATAAGGTATCAATATTGGTTCATCAATTTTAATAAATGTACCATACTAATGCCAAGATGTTAACAGCAGGGGGTATGGATGAGAGAGAGGGGGTACATGGAGAGCTCTCTGTACTTTCTGTGCAATTTTTCTATAAATCCAAAACTGCTCTAAAAATATATTAAAGTAAAAATTTAAAAAGCATATGAGGGGTGTGGGGGAGGGAAGGACTGGGAGTTTGGGATTATCAGATGCAAACTAGTACATATAGGATGGATAAACAACAAGGTCCTACTGTATAGCACAGGGAACTCTATTCAATATCCTGTGATAAACCATAATGGAAAAGAATATGGAAAAGAATATATATATATATATATATATATATATATATATATATATATATATATTTATTTATTTATATATATAACTGAGTTACTTTGCTGCACAGCAGAAATTAACACAACACTGTAAATCAACTATAGTTCAGTAAAATTTTTTAAAAAACATGTGAGGACTCCATCCCAATCAAAGAAAGAATAAGTGCTAACATTCATTAAGTACATAAGTGCTAAGTAGATAAGTACATTAAGTGCTAAGCACTTTCTGTTGACCTCCTTTAATCCCCACAACAATAATAAAGGAGGTATGATTCTCATGAGTAGAAACCAAAAGATGGACACATTGTATGTGTATCTCCTGATTCTTTTTCCCCAATCAGGAGGAGATTGTTTTCTTCATCTAACTACTTCTTTTCAACTATGAAACACAATATTCACCTAATTTGACTGAGTTATCCATTAGTTGGTATTAAGTTCCTTTCAAACCCACTTCTAGCACTTTTTGCTTTTTAAACACATTGAAAGAGAATATATTTTTTTTACAAAATTTTCCAAGAACACAAAGGAATATTGAGGAAGTAGCCACAGGGACTATATTCCAACTGGATAGAATATTCCAGACCCTGGGAAAGCAACTCCAGGCTCTGTTTGATCCTGGAAAGATAATAAAATATTGCTAAACTTATCCTTCCTTTTTAATCTGCTCCTCACAACAGTTCTCTGATTTAATTTACACTAATTTACCAATTTAATTACACTATCCTCAGTCATTCATGAGATATTTATTGAGCACCGACTATGTGCCAAGCACCATTCTTGATACTGAATACAGAGTGAAAGAGAAAGAGGTTCCCAATTCTCCTGCTTCCCAGCCCTTTGCCCTTACAATATTCTAGCTTGCGCACACATCCCATCTGCCTGTTTTCCAATGCTCTATTGAGGGCTTCTTCAGAGGGCAGGTGACATCCATTTCCTAATTAATTCCCAGTAAGACACATTGTCACAGTGTAGTGGAAGACTAGTGAAACATTGAATGTGACCTTCCACTATTCTGTCACTCTTGGAGGATTTATGCCACTGAGTAGAAGGACTGTTAGCTGATGACTTTCACTTGTGTATATTTCTGGCGTAAATTTTAGTTTTGTGGATTGATGGTGTGTACTCAGTAAGAATCAGTTGCTGAGGTTTGTTTTTTTTTTTTGGTCCATTTTAAATTTCCAAAAATTTTAATTATGTTGAATACTTTCTTGTTCTCAGAATCTAGAGTAGTTTGAAGGTCATGATTTCAGACTCCCTATAGTTTCCCTTATCTAACTTTGCTAAATCTTATCTCTCTCTTCCCTCACAGCATGACGAAGTTCTACAATGAGGAGACTTCACTTCCTTCAGATGTTTACCACTTTGCCAGATCTTCTATGGAGCACTTTTTCTTTTGAAATACCATCTATTGTTAGTTGTTGTGTAACACTTCCTGTCAGTGGAGCTGTTGTTTAAATAAAGCATTCCTGAAAATTACCTTATCCTAACATGCTTTTTTCACTTTCCGGATGGAGGAACTTGGAGATTTGAAGAGACCACTTGAAGGATGGGGTAACTGTGCCACTGGTAAAACCATGTCCATTTTTGACTTTGCCCTAAACATTCTGTTGTGGTTGGTAATTGCTCTGTGATAAAGCTTGTCAATCTCAAAAAAAAAAAAAAAAAGAACTTGTCAATCTCTGTGGTTGTCAAAAGGTGTTACAATTGACAGAAAGACTTGAGCAGATACCAACAGTGCACGCAAGTTCCTTCCAATGCATGTAAAGGACCACACAGTGTCCACCTAGCATAGAGAGGACCACAGCCTGCCCTCAAGTCCCCCTGAAGGTGCCCAGCTGGATAACACCGACTGCTTGGGGAGGATTCCATTGGGTGCTTCAGGAAGCTCCCCTTGGCATTCTCTGGGCTGGTTTTATCCCCTTGGCCCCTCCCTACTTTCTGGAGACTGGCTATGAGCTTGCCTGGTCCCTGGATGCAAGAGACTGTAAAATTCCTCCATTCCTGAGTTCTTCCGAGTCACTGCATTTCCCAGGTGCACAGTCCCCACCCAGAAGGGGTGAAATCCACCCTTCAATCTCCCCTGACGAAGGCTAAATACTCTAGCAGAGTCAACTTGGCATTACTGATATTTCTCTTTCTTTGAAAAACATTTCTTGCATCTGAGACAGAAAACAAAACAGATACGTTTCACTCCTGATACAATAACTATTTGAACTGAATGAAAAGAAGAAGAAAATGTATTAATTAAAACAGTAGTTCTCACACTTCTTGGTCTCAGGATCCCTTTATGATCTTAAAAAGAATTGAAGCCCCCCCCTACTCCAAAAGCTTTTGTTTATTATCTGTTTACTGATATTTACTGTACTAGAAATTAAACCTGAGTTTTTAAAACATGACTAATTCATTTAAAAAAACAATAATAAATTCATTATATGTTAATACAAATAACATATTTTCAGCAAAAATATAAATTCCTGAACAAAACAACTGTGAGCAGAGTGGCAGTGTGGACATTCTTGCAAATCTTTTTCGTGTCAACTTAGTAGGTGGATGGTGGGATCTCATCTCTGCTTTTGCTTTGAATCTGTTGTGATATCACAGGTTGTGTAGCCTCTGGAAATCTTTACTGCATGCTCATGAAAGGATGAGACAGAAAAAGACAAATACTGACTTAGCACTACGATGAAAAGATTTGACCACATGGAACACCAGGGATCTGTGAACCACACTGAACAGTCATCTGTTAAACAAACCAAGTGTTTCACTTAATAAAAACAACAACAACAACAGTGGTATAATTTGTCCCTTTGTTGGCCCCCTTTGTGATGTTGGGGGAACCCCCTACCCTCACAGCCCAGCATTAATTCACACGGGAGGCCCATCTCTTCTCCAGCACATTTGATGTAATTTGGTCCTTTTGCACATTGACAAGAACTTACAGCCTTTCACATGCCTGAATGATTCCAGTGGACCCAAATCTTTGCTTTCTTTTTAATGTTCAAGTCATCACTACTAGGACGTTCTAGTCAGGATGACTGCTGGATTTTTTTTTCCCTTTTTAACACGACTCCAAGTCCAACTGTGGTGGCATCTTTGCTTTCCGACAACAATAACGTGTTCCAGACTCATCTCTAGTTCACGCCAAACAGACTCAGTCAGCTACCTTCCAAGTCCTACTTACTCACAGTTGGTAAGAGAATTGAGCTCTAGGGGTTCACGTTTCATTTCATGAGCACTCCAACGTAGAATGGATGACATAACAACTACCAGTTGAGTGACAGAGCAGAAAGGCTACTTATTTTCAAAAGGTCAAAAATTTAAGATGATATTCTCAATTTTCTATTTTTTTACCTTGCTTTCATGTGAAAGTTTATCAATCCTATTTGCTCCTTTCCTTGCCAGCTTTGATGTACCATCGTGCATTATACCAAAGGATGTATTTAAATTACAATGATGTCCTCACATTTAGAAGTCCTTGTTTTCTTTTTCCCTTTGTGTTCTTTGGTTCAAAATCCTGGAACCAAAGTATACATATCCAAACATCTTCCTTACCACCATCCCTCGTGAAGAGAGAAAGAAATCAACTGCCCTTCAAGAGAACACGAAAGGAAAGAATTCAGTACAACAGCAGAGATGAGTAGTTTCAACAGAGGTGGTAAGGTCACAAGGCACAATGTTTACTGTTTACCGAAAAAGTTTGTTGACTTTTGGTCAAATTCATCTTTATGCATATAGATATCCAGTTGTATTGGCATCACTGAAAAACTATCTTTCCTCCATTCGTTTGCCTTTGCAATTTTGGTGTAAATGGATTGACCTAAATGTAAGGTTTAGGGCTGGATTTTCTCTCTCTTCCATTGATCTACATATCTGTATGTATAACAGTACCACAAAATTTTAATTGCTGCAGATTTATAAGACATTTTGAAACTGGGAAGTGAATCCTCCAAGGTTGTTCCTCTTTTTCAAAATTATTTTGGCTATATGGGTCCTTTACATTTCTATATAATTTTTAGGGTCAACCTTTTCTGCAAAAAAGCCTTTTGGTACTTTGATGGATAATGGCATTGAATCTATAGGTCAACTTATAGAAAATAGGTACCTTAACACTACTGTCTTCTATCTATGAACATGGAATAGCTCTCCATTTATTTAGTTCTTTAATTTTTCTCAGCAATCTTTTGTGGTTTTTAGTGTATAAATCTTGCACTTTGTTTGTGAAATTTATCCCTAAGTTTTTTATTCTTTTTGATGCTATTAAGCGTGGAATTACTTTCTTAGTGTATAGAAATGCAATTGGGTTTTGAGTATTCATTTGGTAACCTGTGATGTTGCTGAACTTGTTTATTATTTCTCATTGGTTCTTTTCATGGGATACTTAGAGATTTCTATATACAAGATTATATCGTCTGTGACTGAAGACAGATTTATTTCTTTGTTCCAATCTGGATACTTTTAATTTCCATCTTCTGTTTTTATTTTGTTTTTTCCTTATTACTCTGGCTGGAACTTCCAGTACTATGTTGAATTGTAGTGGTAAAAGTGGACATCCTTGTCTTGTTCCTGATTCAAGTATAAAGCATTTGTGGGATAAATCTCGTTTGGTCATGTTGAATAAGCATTTTTATACATTGCTGGATTAAGTTTGTTAATATTTTGTTGAGAATTTTTTGGTCTATATTTATTAGGAGTAGTGGTTTTTCTGTTTCTTTTCTTGTGATGTCTTTGTCTAGTTTTCTTATTGGGATAACACTGGTGTCATAAAATCAGTTCTTCAATTCACCTGTGAAGTCATCTGGTTTAGGAATTTTTTTGTGTGGGAAGATTTTTTTCTCTTTTTTTTGTTGTGCTAAAATATAGATTTATTTCTGGGGTCTCTATTTCATTCTATTGATCTACATGTATTCTTTTTTCCCTTCATTTGTATTACACTGACTGATTTTTGTATATTGAACTCTCCTTGTATCCCAGGAATAAATCCCACTTGGTCATGGTATGTAATCTTTTAATACGCTGTTGCTTTTGGTTTGCTAGTGTTTGTTGAGGATTTTTGCATCAATATTCATAAAGAGTATTGATCTGTAGTTTTTCTTTTCTTGTAGTGTCTTTGGTTTTGTTATCAGTGTAATGCTATATTTTTCAGCTCTGAAATTTCTGTTTGGTTCTTTTAAAAAATAATTTCTATTTCTTTGTTGATATTCTCATTTTTTTCATATATTATTTTCCTGAATTCCTTTAGTTTTTTAACCATATTTAAGAAGTTGTTTTAGTCTTTGTCTAGTAAAATATTTGCTTTTCTAACTTCTAGAAGTCATCTGTATTTCTTTGTTTGTTTTCCCTTCCTCCATCTTCAAATGGAGGCATCCATTTAAATGACTGGCATCACGTCAATCTCCGCTTCTATTACCCATCTCCTTCTACTCTGACTTTCTTTCCTTCCTCTTTATAAGGTCACTTGTGATTACATTTAAGGCCCACCCAACTAATACAGGATAATTTCCCCATCTGAAGATCCTTAACTTAATTACATCTACAAAGTCTCTTTTACCATATAAAGTAATGTTCACAGGTTCTGGGGATTAAGACGTGGATGTCGTTGGTGGGAATGTAAATTGATACAGCCACTATGGAGAACAGTATGGAGGTTCCTTAAAAAACTAAAAATAGAACTACCATATGACCCAGCAATCCCACTACTGGGCATATACCCTGAGAAAACCATAATTCAAAAAGAGTCATGTACCAAAATGTTCATTGCAGCTCTATTTACAATAGCCAGGACATGGAAGCAACCTAAGTGTCCATCATCGGATGAATGGATAAAGAAGATGTGGCACATATATACAATGGAATATTACTCAGCCATAAAAAGAAATGAAATGGACTTATTTGTAGTGAGGTGAATGGAGTTAGAGTCTGTCATACAGAGTGAAGTAAGTTAGAAAGAGAAAAACAAATACAGTATGCTAACACATATATATGGAATCTAAGGGAAAAAAAAAGAAAAGGTCATGAAGAACCTAGTGGCAAGGCGGGAATAAAGACACTGACCTACTAGAGAATGGACTTGAGGATATGGGGAGGGGGAAGGGTAAGATGTGACAAAGAGAGAGAGTGGCATGGACATATATACACTAACAAACGTAAAATAGATAGCTAGTGGGAAGCAACCGCATAGCACAGGGAGATCAGCTCTGTGCTTTGTGACCACCTAGAGGTGTGGGATAGGGAGGGCGGGAGGGAGGGAGATGCAAGAGGGAAGAGATATGGGAACATATGTGTACAGTTCAAAGATGTTTTAGCAAGTTTGCCAAGTTGTACAAATGGTTAATTTTATGTGCCAACTTGACTGGCCATAGGGTGCCCAGACATTGGGCCTAACATTATTCTGGGTGTGTCTGTGAGGGTATTTCTAGATGAGATTAACTTTTGAATCAGTAGACTGAGTAAAGCAGATCACCCTCCCTAATGTGGGTGGGCCTCATCTAATCAATTGAAGACTTGTATAGAACAAAAAGGCTGAATAAGAGAAAACTCCTGACTTTCTGACCTCTTAAGCTGTGATATCAGTATCTTTTTGCCTTGGACTCAAACTGAAGCATCAGTTCTTTTTGGTCTTGAGCCTGCCAGCTTTCAGTCTGGAACTGATGCCATTGGTTGTCCTTGTTCTATCTTCAGACTCATGCTGGAAGTACACAATTGGCTCCCCTTGGTCTCCAGCTTAGTGACTGGAGATCTTGGTACTTCTTAACTTCCATAATCATGTGAGCCAATTCCTTAATATAAATTTCTTTCTATATGTATATACATCTTATTTGTTCTGTTTCTCTGGAGAACACTAATACAACAATTATTGCCATAAATCAATTTTAGAACATTTTCATTACCCCAAAAAAGATTCCTGATGCACTGTTAATCTCCATAAACATCCTTTCTTCCACTCTGGATAATCAATAATCTACTTTTTGTCTGTATAGATTTGCCTTGTCTGGGCATTTCATATAAATCATACAACATTTCACTCTAATCTTTATTATTTCCTTTCTTCTTCTTGCTTTGCATTTATTTTGTTCTTTTTTTCTAGTTTCTTTTTTTTTTCCTTTTTTTTTTTAATCAGTCATCAATTTTATACACATCACTTTATACATGTCAATCCCAATCGCCCAATTCAGCACACCACCATCCCCACCCCACTGCAGTTTTCCCCCCTTGGTGTCCATACGTTTCTTCTCTACATCTGTGTCTCAACTTCTGCCCTGCAACCTGGTTCATCTGTACCATTTTTCTAGGTTCCACATACATGCATTAATATACGATATTTGTTTTTCTCTTTCTGACTTACTTCACTATGTATGACAGTCTCTAATCCATCCATGTCTCAACGAATGACTCAATTTCGTTCCTTTTTATGGCTGAGTAATATTCCATTGTATATATGTACCACCACTTCTTTATCCATTCGTCTGTTGATGGGCATTTAGGTTGCTTCCATGACCTGGCTATTGTAAATAGTGCTGCAATGAACATTCGGGTGCATGTGTCTTTTTGAAATACGGTTTTCTCTGGGTATATGCCCAGTAGTGGGATTGCTGGGTCATATGGTAATTCTATTTTTAGTTTTTTAAGGAACCTCCATATTGTTCTCCATAGTGGCTGTATCAATTTACATTCCCACCAGCAGTGCAAGAGGGTTCCCTTTTCTCCACACCCTCTCCAGCATTTGTTGTTTGTAGATTTTCTGATGATGCCCATTCTAACTGGTGTGAGGTGATACCTCATTGTAGTTTTGATTTGCATTTCTCTAATAATTAGTGATGTTGAGCATCTTTTCATGTGCTTTGTGGCCGTCTGTATGTCTTCTTTGGAGAAATGTCTATTTAGGTCTTCTGCCCATTTTTGGATTGGGGTGTTTGTTTCTTTAATATTGAGCTGCATGAGATGTTTATATATTTTGGAGATTAATCCTTTGTCCGTTGATTCGTTTGCAAATATTTTCTCCCATTCTGAGGGTTGTCTTTTCGTCTTGTTTATGGTTTCCTTTGCTGTTCAAAAGCTTTGAAGTTTCATTAGATCCCATTTGTTTATTTTTGTTTTTATTTCCATTACTCTAGGAGGTGGATCAAAAAAGATCTTGCTGTGATTTATGTCAAAGAGTGTTCTTCCTATGTTTTCCTCTAAGAGTTTTATAGTGTCCAGTCTTACATTTAGGTCTCTAATCCATTTTGAGTTTATTTTTGTGTATGGTGTTAGGGAGTATTCTAATTTCATTATTTTACATGTAGCTGTCCAGTTTTCCCAGCACTACTTATTGAAGAGACTGTCTTTTCTCCATTGTATATCTTTGCCTCCTTTGTCATAGATTAGTTGACCATAGGTGCATGGGTTTATCTCTGGGCTTTCTATAGTGTTCCATTGATCTATGTTTCTGTTTTTGTGCCAGTACCATATTGTCTTGATTACTGTAGCTTTGTAGTGTAGTCTGAAGTCAGGGAGTCTGATTCCTCCAGCTCCGTTTTTTTCCCTCAAGACTGCTTTGGCTATTCGGGGTCTTTTGTGTCTCCATACAAATTTTAAGATGATTTGTTCTAGCTCCGTAAAAAAATGCCATTGGTAATTTGATAGGGATTGCATTGAATCTGTAGATTGGTTTGGGTAGTATAGTCATTTTCACACTGTTGATTCTTCCAATCCAAGAACATGGTATATCTCTCCATCTGTTGGTATCATCCTTAATTTCTTTCATCAGTGTCTTATAGTTTTCTGCATACAGGTCTTTTGTCTCCCTAGGTAGGTTTATTCCTAGGTATTTTATTCTTTTTGTTGCAATGGTAAATGGGAGTGTTTCCATAGTTTCTCTTTCAGATTTTTCATCATTAGTGTATAGGAATGCAAGAGATTTCTGTGCATTAATTTTGTATCCTGCAACTTTACCATATTCATTAATTAGCTCTAGCAGTTTTCTGGTGGCAGTTTTAGGATTCTCTATGTATAGTATCATGTCATCTGCAAAGAGTGACAGTTTTACTTCTTCTTTTCCAATTTGTATTGCTTTTATTTCTTTTTCTTCTCTGATTGCTGTGGCTAGGACTTCCAGAACTATGTTGAATAATAGTGGTGAGAGTGGACATCCTTGTCTCGTTCCTGATCTTAGAGGAAATGCTTTCAGTTTTTCACCATTGAGAATGATGTTTGCTGTGGGTTTTTCATACATGGCCTTTATTATGTTGAGGTAGGTTCCCTCTATGCCCACTTTCTGGAGAGTTTTTATCAGAAATGGGTGTTGAATTTTGTCAAAAGCTTTTTCTGCATCTATTGAGATGATCATATGGTTTTTTTCTTCAATTTGTTAATATGGTGTATCACACTGATTGATTTGCGTATATTGAAGAATCCTTGCATCCCTGGGATAAACCCCACTTGATCGTGGTGTATGATCCTTTTAATGTGTTGTTGGATTCTGTTTGCTAGTATTTTCTTGAGGATTTTTGCATCTATATTCATCAGTGATATTGGTCTGTAATTTTCTTTTTTTGTAGTGTCTTTGTCTGGTTTTGGTACCAGGGTGATGGTGGCCTCATAGAATGAGTTTGGGAGTGTTCCTTCCTCTGCAATTTTTTGGAAGAGTTTGAGAAGGATAGGTGTTAGCTCTTCTCTAAATGTTTGATAGAATTCACCTGTGAAACCATCTGGTCCTGGACTTTTGTTTGTTGGAAGATTTTTAATCACAGTTTCAATTTCATTACTTGTGATTGGTCTGTTCATATTTTCTGTTTCTTCCTGGTTCAGTCTTGGAAGGTTATACCTTTCTAAGAATTTGTCCATTTCTTCCAGGTTGTCCATTTTATTGGCATAGAGTTGCTTGTAGTAGTCTCTTAGGATGCTTTGTATTTCTGCAGTGTCTGTTGTAACATCTCCTTTTTCATTTCTGATTTTATTGATTTGAGTCCTCTCCCTCTTTTTCTTGATGAGTCTGGCTAATGGCTTATCAATTTTGTTTATCTTCTCAAAGAACCAGCTTTTAGTTTTATTGATCTTTGCTATTGTTTTCTTTGTTTCTATTTCATTTATTTCTGCTCTAATCTTTATGATTTCTTTCCTTCTGCTAACTTTGGGTTTTGTTTGTTCTTCTTTCTCTCGTTTCTTTAGGTGTAAGGTTAGATTGTTTACTTGAGATTTTTCTTGTTTCTTTAGGTAGGCTTGTATAGCTATAAACGTCCCTCTTAGAACTGCTTTTGCTGCATCCCATAGGTTTTGGGTCATCGTGTTTTCATTGTCATTTGTCTCTAGGTATTTTTTGATTTCCTCTTTGATTTCTTCAGTGATCTCTTGGTTATTTAGTAACGTACTGTTTAGCCTCCATGTGTTTGTGTTTTTTATGTTTTTTTCCCTGTAATTTATTTCTAATCTCATAGTGTTGTGATCAGAAAAGATGCTTGATATGATTTCAATTTTCTTAAATTTACTGAGGCTTGATTTGTGACGCAAGATGTAATCTATCCTGGAGAATGTTCCGTGCGCACTTGAGAAGAAAGTGTAATCTGCTGTTTTTGGATGGAATGTCTTATAAATATCAATTAAATCTATCTGGTCTATTGTGTCATTTAAAGCTTCTGTTTCCTTATTTATTTTCATTTATTTTCATTTCATTTATTTCATTACACCATCTGTCCATTGGTGTAAGTGAGGTGTTAAAGTCCCCCACTATTATTGTGTTACTGTCAATTTCCTCTTTTATAGCTGTTAGCCGTTGCCTTATATATTGAGGTGCACCTATGTTGGGTGCATATATATTTATAATTGTTATATCTTCTTCTTGGATTGATCCCTTGATCATTATGTAGTGTCCTTCCTTGTCTCTTGTAACATTCTTTATTTTAAAGTCTATTTTATCTGATATGAGTATAGCTACTCCAGCTTTCTTTTGATTTCCATTTGCATGGAATATCTTTTTCCATCCCCTCACTTTCAGTCTGTATGTGTCCCTAGGTCTAAAGTGGGTCTCTTGTAGACAGCATATATATGGGTCTTGTTTTTGTATCCATTCAACAAGCCTGTGTCTTTTGGTTGGAGCATTTAATCCATTCACGTTTAAGGTAATTATTGATATGTATGTTCCTATGACCATTTTCTTAATTGTTTTGGGTTTGTTTTTGTAGGTCCTTTTCTTCTCTTGTGTTTCCCACTTAGAGAAGTTCCTTTAGCATTTGTTGTAGAGCTGGTTTGGTGTTGCTGAGTTCTCTTAGCTTTTGCTTGTCTGTAAGGCTTTTGATTTCTCCATCAAATCTAAATGAGATCCTTGCCGGGTAGAGTAATCTTGGTTGTAGGTTCTTCCCTTTCATCACTTTAAGTATATCATGCCACTCCCTTCTGGCTTGTAGAGTTTCTGCTGAGAAATCAGCTATTAACCTTATGGGAGTTCCCTTGTATGTTATTTGTCATTTTTCCCTTGCTGCTTTCAATAATTTTTCTTTGTCTTTAATTTTTGCCAATTTGATTACTATGTGTCTCGGCGTGTTTCTCCTTGGGTTTCTCCTGTATGGGACTCTCTGTGCTTCCTGGACTTGGGTGGCTATTTCCTGTCCCAGGTTAGGGCAGTTTTTGACTATAATCTCTTCAAATATTTTCTCTGGTCCTTTCTCTCTCTCTTTTCCTTCTGGGACCCCTATAATGCAAATGTTGTTGTGTTTAATGTTGTCCCAGAGGTCTCTTAGGCTGTCTTCATTTCTTTTCATTCTTTTTTCTTTAGTCTGTTCCGCAGCAGTGAATTCCACCATTCTGTCTTCCAGGTCACTTAACCGTTCTTTTGCCTCAGTTATTCTGCTATTGATTCCTTCTAGTGTAGTTTTCATTTCAGTTATTGTATTGATCATCTCTGTTTGTTTGTTCTTTTATTCTTCTAGGTCTTTGTTAATCATTTCTTGCATCTTCTCAATCTTTGCCTCCATTCTTATTCCGAGATCCTGGATCATCTTCACTATCATTATTCTGAATTCTTTTTCTGGAACGTTGCCTATCTCCACTTCATTTAGTTGTTTTTCTGGGGTTTTTTCTTGTTCCTTCACCTGGTATATAGCCCTCTGCCTTTTCATCTTGTCTATCTTTCTGTAAAAGTGGTTTTTGTTCCACAGGCTGCAGGATTGTAGTTTTTCTTGCTTCTGCTGTCTGCCCTCTGGTGGTTGAGGCTATCTAAGAGGCTTGATGGGCGGCTCTGGTGGTGGGTAGAGCTGACTGTTGCTGTGGCGGTCAGAGCTCCGTAAAACTTTAATCCACTTGACTGTTGATGGGTGGGGCTGGGCTCCCTCCCTGTTGGTTGTTTTGCCTGAGGCAACCCAACACTGGAGCCAACCTGGGCTCTTTGGTGGGGCTAATGGCAGACTCTGAGAGGGCTCACGCCAAGGAGTATTTCCCAGAACCTCTGCTGCCAGTGCCCTTGTCCCCACGGTGAAACAGAGCCAGCCCCCTCCTCTGCAGGAGACCCTCCAACACTAGCAGGTAGGTCTGGTTCAGTCTCCCCCAGGGTCACTGCTCCTTCCCCCGGGTCCTGATGCGCACACTAGTCTGTGTGCGCCCTCCAAGAGTGGGGTCTCTGTTTCCCCCAGTCCTGTCAAAGTCCTGCAATCAATTCCCACTAGGCTTCAAAGTCTGATTGTCTATGAATACCTCCTCCCGTTGCCAGACCCCCAGGTTGGGAAGCCTGACATGGGGCTCAGAACCTTCACTCCAGTGGGTGGACTTCTGTGGTATAAGTGTTCGCCAGTCTGTGAGTCACCCACCCAGCAGTTATGGGATTTGATTTTACTCTGATTGCACCCCTACTACCATCTCACTGTGGCTTCTCCTCTGTCCTTGGATGTGGGGTATCCTCCTTGGTGAAGTCCAGTGTCTTCCTGTCAATGATTGTCCAGCAGCCAGTTGTGATTCTGGTGTTCTCGCAAGAGGGAGTGAGAACACGTCCTTCTACTCCGCCACCTTGGTTAATCTCCTTTTTCTAGTTTCTTAATGTGGAGGTTTAGGATATTGATTTAAGATTTGTTTTTCTTTTCTAATATAAGCTCTTAAAGCAATAAATTGTACTCCATTATCTTTGTTTCATTTGCATAGTATGGATTTTGATATTTGTGTTTTCATTTGGTTCAAAATATATTCTAATATCTTTTGTGATTTCTATTTTGACCCATGGGCTTTTAGAAATGTGTTATTTAATTTCAGAATATTAAGGGATCTCTCAAATCTCTTTCTGTTTTTGATTTCTAATTCAATGTATTATTGTTGGAGACCATACTTTGCATGATTTCAATCTTTTTAAATTCATTGACGTGTGCTTTATTGCCTAGAATAGGGTCTGTCTTGGAGAATGTTCCATGTGCACTTGAAAAAATGTGAATTCTACTGTTATTGGGTAGAGTGTTTTATATATGACTGTTACGTCATTTGGTTGCTATTGCTATTCATGTCTTCTATAGCCTTACTGATTTTCTATATAATTTTTAATCTATTATTGAAAGAGGAGTATCAAAATCTTTGACCACAATTGTTGACTTATTTATTTTTCTTTTAAAATTTGCCAGGTTTTAGGACTCTGTTATTAAAGGTGTCAAGGTTTATAATTTTGTTTTTCTGATACTCTGACCCTTTTATCATTATGAAATATTCTTATTTGTCTCTAATATTTTTTTTATCAAGGTCTATTTTATCTAATAGTAGTATAGTACTCTGACTCTGTTATGGTTACTGTTTGCATGATATGTCTTCTTCCATCTCTGTATTCTGAAACTATTTGTGTTTTGAATTTATGGTATGTCTCTTGTAGACAGCATATGGTTGGATGTTGTTTTTTTGTTTGTTTTTCAAATGAAGCCTGACAATCTCTATGTTTTGATTGGACAGTTCAAACCATTCATATTTAAAGTGCTTATTAATATAACTGGAATTATGTGTACCATTTTTCTATTTGTGTTCTGTATGCCTCAGCTCTCTTTTTATTTCCTGTTTTACTGCCTTCTTTTGTGTTAAATTGATATTTTTTGTGTGTGTGCCATTTTATTTCCTTTGTCTTTTGTCATATTATTTGAATATTTTCTTAATTTATTGCAATCTACTTTAGATTAATGTCACATTAATTTCATAAAATGAACAAACTTTGTTCCAACATAGTTTCTTAGTGCTTTTATTGTCATATATGTGACATCTTTATATAAGCTCAACAATATAGTTTTATAATTATAGTTTTATTCAATCTTATGTCTTTGAAATCACACAAAAGAAAATAGAAAAACATATTTATAGTCTATTATATTTACCAACATATTTACCTTTTCCAGTGTTCTTTATTTCTTTGTGAGGATTTGAGTTATTCTCTGATGTCATTTGTTTTCAGCCTGAAGGATTCTTTAGTGTTTCTTGTAAGATAGGTTTGCTAACAATGAATTCTCTTAGTCTTTGCTCATCTGGAAAGGACTTTATTTTGCTTTAATTTATGAAGGATAATTTTTCTGGATATAGAATTCTTGTTTTTTTTTTTCCTTTCAGCACTTTTTTAAAAGAATTTATTTATTTTATTTATTTTATTTTTGGCTACATTGGGTCTTCGTTGTTGCCCACGGGCTTTCTCTAGTTGCAGCGAGCAGGGGCTACTCTTCATTGAGGTGCGTGGACTTCTCATTGTGGTGACTTCTCTTGTTGCAGAGCACAGGATCTAGGCACATGGGCTTCAGTAGTTGTGGCGTATGGGCTTAGTTGCTCTGTGGCATGTGGGATCTTCCTGGACCAGAGCTCAAACCTGTGTCCCCTGCATTGTCAGGTGGATTCTTAACCACTGTGCCACCAGGGAAGCCCAATCCTTTAAGCACTTTAAATATGCCATTGCAGTCCCTTGTGACCTTCATTATTTCTGTGAGCTTTTAATCATATTAATTTTCCCTTTATATGATAAATCATTTTTCTCTTACTTTTAAGGTATTTTCTTTGTCTTTGTCAAGAGTTTGACCACAGGGTGTTTAGGTATAGGTCTCTTTGTATTTATCTTATCTGGAATTTTTTGAGCTTATTGAATTTTTAAATTAATGCCTCTTAAAATCAATTAAAAAAAATTTGGGGGGGGTCATTCTTTCTTCAAATATTTTTTCTGCCTCTCTCTCTCTTTTCTCTTCTGAGACATCCTTCACACATATGTTGGTGCATTTGATGGTGTCCCATGGGTCTCTGAAGCTCTCTACATTTTTTCTGTTCATGGATCTCTGTTAATTTTTCCTTTTATTCTTTTTTCTTATTTTCTTGAACATTTTTATAATAGTAGCTTCAAAATCTTTGTTTCTTTTTTTTTTTTTTAATTTATTTATTTATTTATTTTATTTTTGGCTGTGTTGGGTCTTCGTTTCTGTGCGAGGGCCCTCTCTAGTTGCGGCGAGCGGGGGCCACTCTTCATCGCAGTGCAGGGGCCTCTCACTATCGCGGCCTCTCTTGCTGCGGAGCACAGGCTCCAGACGCGCAGGCTCAGTAGTTGTGGCTCACGGGCCCAGTTGCTCTGCGGTATGTGGGATCTTCCCGGACCAGGGCTCGAACCCGTGTCCCCTGCATTGGCAGGCAGATTCTCAACCACTGCGCCACCAGGGAAGCCCAAAATCTTTGTTTCTTAACACCAACATTTGAGCCTCCTCTGAGACAGTTTCTATCAATTGCTTTTTTCCTGAGTATGAGACACACTTTCTT
Organism: Balaenoptera ricei; assembly: GCF_028023285.1. Lineage (NCBI taxonomy): Eukaryota > Metazoa > Chordata > Mammalia > Artiodactyla > Balaenopteridae > Balaenoptera > Balaenoptera ricei. Next base: position 21,889,786 of record NC_082644.1, read on the forward strand.
GTTTCTTAGACTGTCTCATAATATTTTGTTGACACTTAAACATCTTAGATAATTTAGTATAACAATTATGATTCTCTCCCCACCTCACACCAAGGGTTGTTGTTCTTGCTCTTTTTTTTTTTTTTTTTTGCTTGTTTTTCTATTTTAGCAATTTGCTTAACTAATTCAGTGGTGTCTATGTCCTCTGTGGTATGTGGTTGCTGATGTCTCTAACTAGTCTTTCTTTCTTTCTTTCTTTCTTTCTTCTTTTTCTTTCTTTCTTTCTCTCCTCCCCCCTTTCTTTCTTCCTATTCTTGTTTTCATTTATATCCTTGATTTCTTATGGGTGGCTATGTTTCAGTATACTTTAGTGGTCAGCCAATGATTGCCCAGTGATTATGCTCAAACACATTGAATGAGTAGGGATTCCTCTCCTTGCCAATAGATCTGTCTGTGGTGGGGAACTCGTTCAAAGTTCGGTTCATTTACAAACTTGTCCTGGCTTTTACTTTCCACCCAGCCCTTTTATGTCTAGTGTGTGTGTGTGTGTGTGTGTCTGTGTGTGTAGCTTCACATTCACCCAAATATGTGAGGATTGCTAAGGTCCTCTCTGTTCTCTTTTGAGTGTGCATGTGGACTTGTGCATATGCACAGCCTTCCAAGCACAGACAGAAATATGTGGAGCTTATCAAGGTCACTAATTCTGTCTCATTCCCTGGACTTCCCAGTTAAATTCTGGCTAGTCTGCTGGTCAGCTTGCCCCAACCAGAATCATAACCTCAGGTTAACCAGAGTGCTATTCATCCCCATTTCTTTGCTTCTGGGCTTGCTACTGTGTCCAGCAATGTCCAGAGACATGAGATTTCCCCAATCTCTATTCCAAATCTAGTCATCACCCTCTGGTAGGAAAGCTTACAGTTTTCATGCCCTGATAGAAATCTCACAGACAGAGGTGGGGGTTTGGAGCAGGACCAAAAGTGCCACAAACTCTGACTGTTCTTACTTGAGGTTCTGTGGTCTTATTGAATAAACCCTTCTCAATTTGTTGTTTGCCTTTGGTTTAATTCTCTAGTCTTAAAATGATGATTTTTGACCATTTTTTCCAGTTTTATTGTTTCTATTTTGGGAAAGAACTTGCCAAGCTCCTCTTATTCCACCATTGTGGAAGTCCTGCCCCCAGCAATCTGTGTGTTAACAAGCCCTTCATGTTTTTCCTTTTTTTAAAAAATAATTTATTTATTTTTAGCTGTGTTGGGTCTTCGTTTCTGTGCGAGGGCTTTCTCTAGTTGCGGCGAGCAGGGTCCACCTTTCATTGTGGTGCGCGGGCCTCTCACTATTGCGGCCTCTCTTGTTGCAGAACACAGGCTCCAGACGCGCAGGCTCAGTAGTTGTGGCTCATGGGCCCAGTTGCTCCGCGGCATGTGGGATCTTCCCAGACCAGGGCTCGAACCCAAGTCCCCTGCATTGGCAGGCAGATTCTCAACCACTGCGCCACCAGGGAAGCCTCCCTTCATGTTTTTCTGATGTGCATTAAAGTATGAAGACTAATGTCAGAGATGAATTAACTCTGCTTCTACCTAAAACCAAATTTTCAACTGTGCAATAGATTATCCCCTCTCACATACTCAAGAACAGCAGTGTCAGTGCTGTTTCTCAAGCCTGAGTCCATCTGAAGGCCATTTCACTGCCTTTTCCATCTGCCGTACTCTTCTCCTAGTTATTAACATGACTCACTTCTTCACCTTCTTTAAAGTCTGTTCAAACCTCATCTTCTCAATATGTCATTCTCTTACTACCTAATATAAAATTTTAAGTTGTCTTATTTATTATACTTATAATTTTTGTTTGTTTCTCATTACTAGAATGTATGCTCCAAAAGGCAGGAGTCCTTGTCAATTTGTTTGTTGATGTATCCCAGGTGCCTAAAACAGTCTCTGGAGTATAATGAATTCTTTTTGAATGAATGAGTATAGTACCTAAAAATGTACCATGAGAGGAAACATTGTGTTACTTCATTTTATGTCATTTAGCACATAGAGTTTAATAATTTCCTTAAGAATGGGATATTGTTTTGTCAAAATTCTAGGAGGCCATACAGGCATTGGGCTTCTTGGCTGAACCTTGGCAAAGTCAGGGAGAAGGAAGTGAAGGGACTGCAAATTATTTTCAGGTATACCTTACCTCTGCAATGCTCAGGAATCTCACTGCTTTGATTTATTTTACTCTTGGAGGCTGATAATAACAGAGTTTCTTTTTCTGTTTTCAGTTAGCATCTGATTGTAGGAAGGAAGTACCTCTCACCCTGAAGGCTCTGTATCATCTCATCCTTACAACTTCTCTGCCTCCAAGAAAAGCACCAGACATACTGGATAGAAAGGTCAAGACACCGTGAGGCAGGAGTTGCTAGGCTCTACTTCACTGGCTCCCAGCACATGGATATTATGCCATTATTTACCGCTATGATATCTGAGCTTTTGAAAGTAGTGATTGTCTTGTGCCCCCATGATTGGCACACATTCCCATAACAGTCAGTATTCACTCTCTTTTCCTCCTCTGCAAAGGTTTATGGAAAACCTGGATATTAAATCCTCCATCATTTCATAAGCCACTGATTTAAATATTTCTTCTTGAAGAGCAAATGGATTATTTAGTGTTTTCAATCATTCAGTTTACATTCATTCAACTCTGAAACCACCAAGAATCAACAAGTGACTGATATAAAAAACAAAGGAACAAAAGATAAACCAAAGAAAAAAATTTTTAACTTCTTGTTTTGAAATAAGTATAGACTCACAAGAAGTTGTAAAAAGAGTTCAGCTAAGTCTTGTACATGTCTACTAGCTTCTTCCCATGGTAACAACATACATAAAGAGACTACATTATAAAACCCAGGAAATTGACATTGACACAATATAATTGCATGCCAGTTTTTACAGGCACTTATCTAAAACAAAATTTTAAGTGATAAAATAGTCAAATTCTAGAAAATATTTGCTTTAAATTTTATGGTTTTTAAAATGATATCCATGATTTAATTAAGTGATGACAGAGGATGAAATAAATCTGTACCATATTTATATAGAAAGGAGGCATATTAGTTTCTTGTTGCTACAGTAACAAATTACCACAAGCATGGCTTAAAACAACAGAAATTTATTGTCACATGATCCTGGAGGCCAGGAGTTCAACATCAGTTTCACTGGGCTGAAATCAAGGTGTTAGCAGGGCCATGCTCTGCACGAAGGTTCCAGGAGAGGCTCTGTTCCTTGCCAACTTCTGGTGCTGCCAGCTTTCCTTTGCCTGTGTTCACATCACTCCTTCTTCTGACTCTACCTTCACCTGGCCTTCTCTTCTTCTGTGTATGTGCCATCTCTCTCTGCTTCTTCTCATAAGGATACATGTGATGGAATTTAGATCCCACACAGATAATCTGGGATAATCTTGTCATATAAGATCTATAACTTAGACATATCTGCAAAGACTCTTTTTCTTTATAAAATAACATTTACAGTTTCTAGGGATTAGGACCTGGTATCTTTGGGGCCACTATTCAGCCTACTTTATAAAGTAAATTCAGCAATCAAATGAGGAAAGACCAAGTCATCTATACAGCTATGAGGTTTGTCGCTGGAACATGCTCTCCCTTTAGTTTAATCAGAAACCTTTTCGAATTCCTAAGAAGAATTGAAAACTGTTCTTTCATTTGCATTGTATTAAGTTGTGATTACTTTAAAATTGAGAGATGGGCAAGATTTTTCCCATTTCAACCTCAATTCTTTTTACACATCTTGCTAATGGGCTGAAAGACACAGTGGAATTAATTATTTTTCCATAAAAAGAAATTGTAGTTTTTATAAAATTTGTAGTTTGCATGTCTGAAATACAAATAGCTTCTCTCTTCTTTTTAGCCAGAATAACTGCTTCTTAATTTATAAACCAGGCCTTGAGTCTGGTTTGAGTCACTGTCATTTTCTTTTATTGTAACTGGTCATTTTGATAGTGAAAGTGCAGAACAACTTGGGGCATGTGGGCTGATCCCAAGCTGGCATTTAGATGCTTGATAAGACGAAAAGGAAGAAAGCATGGAAACGAGTGTGCTTGATTACTCTCCCCCACCCACAACTCCTCCCCCATCATCCACTATGAATCACGCTGGATTAACATCATTTTTTGAGACAAAGACATTGTATTATATTAGCATTGCTTGCAAAGAAATGACGTTAAATGTCTTCATTGAAGTCACTTCAGAAAAGTCTCATCCTATGAACCAATCTTCATCTAACAAAACGAGAGCAAGGGTCACATAGAAACAAAGAATGTTTTTGTGGCATACTGCAGCCAGTGCAGAGTTTAATGGGCAGATGTTCATCCTGCCACACAATGCGGATGACTTCACATGTGGGGGAAGCCACTCACCATTGCAATGGCTTGTTTTCCTCCAGGACTACATCATCACCACTTCTTAAAGGCAGTTTTTATGAGCAATGTAGAACACTGAGAACACAGCCATGACCGTTTGTGTTTTTAACCAGTTTTGTTTCTCTGAAGCAATCCCAAACTGATTTTTTGTTTTGTTTTGTTTTCCAAATCTAAATTTCTAATGCATGATTAAGGAATGATGGGTTTTTTTTTTGCATTTTTATTCATCATTTTTGTACCTTTCCTTTTATTCTGGGCCTCATAATTTGTGTTGTTAATTTCTTACTAATTAAGATATAAAAAAATCTTCTACTATGTGGTTGAAATGCTAAAGTAAATAGGACTTTTTAAAAGAATAAAATGTAAACAGCTTGTTAAAACTTATTTCAGGATTCCGGTCCAAGTTCACTTCCCTCCTCAGAGGCCAACTTAAAATAACAAAAAGAATGAGCAGTAGAGAAGAAAATACCATTTTCATTGAAAATATATGCAAAACCCAAAAGTTACAAAGGATAGCTGCCAAATACAACACATTTTGTAACAAAGTGAGACATGAAACCAAAAAAAAACATATGCATGCCCCACCCCCACAGGTCTTTTCTAGCCTACAGTTTTCCATTAAAGGGTGACACAACCCTAAGGGATCCAACCGAAGGTCCTAGTCTGAGGTGTCCACACCTAGCATTACAGGTAAACCAGGGCTGGGAGGAAACTATCAAGATGCCCAGTCTTTCTGAAAAGCACAAGAGGTCAGAGAAGGAGTCCTCATGGCAGTCAGCTTAGTATTAGTTGCTTTAATACCCCAGATACCCCGGAACACCAGGGATTGCTGTAAACAACAGGCCTGCTGAGCATGGAATGAACCACTGAGATTTGTGAGTGGACCCCATCCCTTCTCAGAGGACACTGAGTCATGAGAAAGTCCTCCCAAAAGACACACTTGAGTTAAAGCTACTGCTCTTGGGGCTTCCCTGTTGGTCCAGTGGTTAAGACTCCGTGCTTCCAACACAGGGGGCCCAGGTTCAATCCCTGCTCAGGGAACTAGATCCCACATGCTGCAACTAAGAGCCTGCATGCCACAACTAAAGATCCTGTATGCTGTAACAAAGATCCCACATGCAGCAACGAAGATCCCGTGTGCCACAACCAAGAACCAGTGCAGCCAAATAAATAAATAAATAAATAAAATTTAAAAGCTACTTCTCTTCCCCTTGATCCATCCTTTCCCCACATAATTCTTAGCAAATAGCTAATCCAGAGAGAGCTGTCCTCATTAAAATGAGTAATTCTCCTGCAAAAAGAGGACAATAACAACCAATAGAGGCAGATGAAGAATATCCAACAGAAGCAAATGAAAAATGAGAATGAACATTTCTCCATGAGCTTGAGAAAGTTAAAGAGAACATACTCTCATTGAAATAAGAACCCAAAGGAGATACAGAAGATGTCAAAGAAGAGATAATAATACAACAGAAGAAAATAAAATGTGGGCTGTGAAAAAATGGAGAAGAAGGATCAAAACAGTACAGAAATGAAGGTCTTTTCAGAGGCAACTGTCACAGGCTGGTTCCCCAGGAAGTAGACCCTGAGGTGGAGAGTGGCATGTGAGAGATATGTTAGGAATGCTCTTGGGATCAACACTTTGGAAGGGAAGGGAAGGATGCAGGGGATGAAGATGAGCTGCAATGCAGTTCTGTGTCAGTTTGGTCTTCCAAGAAGTGGTTTCCAAGAAGAGTTAGACACACAAGGGATTTATTGGAGGAAATAACTCTGATACTCTAAATAACTCAGATAGCTTCCCTTATTCAGCCTTTCATTCCTGCTCCCTTGAAAGCATCCTCTCATCCCACGTGGACTCCTCAGTGCTTGCTGGTACCTGCTGACCAGGTTTTGCAGCTTCCTGTGGTACAGTTGCCTTCCTCCTTTTCAGGCCCAGCAATGCCAGGATGGTTTGTGATGTGACTTAACCTGAGTTACTGGCCTGGAAGCCAGGAGGGAAGGTAGAGGCAGGTCCTGAGAGAGGCATATGGGTTTTGTGGAGGAGAAGACCCTGAATCACCTTCAACAGGGAGCAAATGCTATCCCTCAACTGGCAGGAGAGCCATTTATGCAGGCTCAGAGGTTGGGGGAATCTGGAGATTCACAATTTGGGGAAGCATTCATCCAGATGTCCCCATCCTGTATGTCAGGGCTCCATTCTTTCCCAGCCATGACTTGACTTTGGCATAACAGTTCTGCCTTGATTGGGAGTTTACCCTTACCTGGTGCTCTGGTACTCTCACAATTAAGCCCTGGTCCTGATTCTCAGCTTTCTCTGCTCTTACACTGCAGGAGATGAGAATCTTTTTATTCACAAGAAACGTTTTCATGCTCAGCTTTTAGTTGCTAATTGATCTCCACTTTTCATTATCTTTCCCAAAGGCCAATCAACCCAATACCATTATCATTATAGTTACTATTTCCCCAACTTTTCTCAAACCCCTGATATATGGCCTCAGTTAATGTGCTGCCTTCCTACAGTCCACCACCAATGGAAGCTTTAACACCTGCACCACTTCCTTATGCTGGGCTGTCTGTGCCTCACCTACCTCCAGCAATGGAGTCCTCATTGCCAAGCAGGCAAGGGGGTGATCCATCCCAGTGACCACTTTTCTAGCCTACTTCTGATACTTTTTGCCATAGATTGGGGTCCCTGGGAAAGAGAGTCTGAAAAAAAGAGTAGCATGTAGGAGGTTTATTAGGGAAAGCCCTTGAGATCAACCACTGAAGAAGAGAGTTAAGGAAGCAGGATTGGGCAGAGGGAGAAATTGAGCTCCCATGCAGTTCCAGTGATGGTGTGAGCTAATCCTACAGGTATCTTTGGAACTGGGATGGCCCTTCAGAGTTGCCTGAGCTGGAGTGAGTAGGCTGGGTCTTTATTCCCCAGCATTGATCAGTCAGTGATTGTGGCCTGCCCCTGGAAAGAGACATGACCTTGGGCCAGGCAGTTTCTTCAACTGAGTTAGTCCCCAAAGAGTGCTGACAGCTGAGAGTTTTCTTCTCATTGGCGCTCCCAGAGGCTGGGGGAAACCAGTTATTTTGACAGCTGACATTTCAACAGGAACAATGGAAGCAGAGTACATTGGAATGATTGCTTTACTGAAATGAGAGAACAACTAACAACATGTAATCCTATACCCAGTGAAAAGATCTTTCCAGAATAAGGGTGTATAATTCATTTCAGATTGATAGAGTTGGCTGCCAAGAGATCTGCACTAACTTTCTACATGTTGATTTTTTGGTGAAAGAAAACAATGCCAGATGGAAGGTCAGAGATGCAGGAAAGAGTGAAGAGCAATGAAAATGGCAAATGTGTTGTTAAGTCTAAAATAACATTGACTTCATAAGGCATTAATCACAATGTCCCAGATGGTGAAAAATTCATTCAAGTATGTAACAAAAACAGCATGTAAGAATGAATGGGATAAATGGAGTTGTGTTCTAAGGTCTTGCATTAGCTAGGATCAGAGCATAAGAACAACTTATATTAGACCTAGGTAAGTCAGCAATACATTTTGTCATTTTAAAGTAGCTGTTCAGCCATTAAAAGAATAGAAAATGAGTGTATAACTTTGCAACCACTAGAAGGAGGAAATGGAATAAAAAATTCTTGGTCACTACAAATAAGGTAAGAAAGGAATGAAAATAACAGAACAGGTGGAAAAACAGAAAGACATATTGCAAATATAAGGATACAGAAGGGTTGAAATAAAGAATGAAAAAAGAAGTGCAATCTAGTGCTAAACAAAATTAAGTTGGTATAGCTTATACTAATATCGGGCAAAATATACTTTGAGGAATAAAGCACTATTAGAGACAATAAGAGTCACTATATAATGACTGAATTATTGAATTCACCTGGACAACTTAGCCTCAAAATATGTAAAGCAAAAGTTGATAGAACTACAAAAACCCAAATCACATTGGGAGATTTGAATATGTAGCTCTCAGTAATTGACTGAATAATAAGCAACCAAAAATCCAGAAGGGAAAGATTTGCTCAACATGATCTTAACCTAACAGGCTATGTGACATATTTCCTCGACTCTAAGAAGTCATTGACTCTAACACCTGCAATTACTTGATGGGCCACTAAGAAAAAAGAAAACAATGTCAACTGTGACACAGTGAGTCCTCATCACTTAGAACTGTTATTCCACACTTATTGAGAAAGCTCTTTTACATTTAATTATGTTGTTCTTATGCATATATAAAAAGAAAAATATATGAGAAATAAATTGAATAAGGTATTTCTAAAACATTTTTGAGAATTCTTTTCTTTAGAATCTGTTTAAAACTCAGAATCATCCAATGATCATGTGTCTTCACATATTATAACCCTCTGTGTTATCAGAGGGTTGGAGATTCCTAAGAGAGAGGTCCTTACTGTCTATCCAGTGATAGTGCTTCTAAGTCTCTGATGCTTGATCTTCCCTGAAAGTGACAATGGAATATTTTCCATTGGGGATGCACATTTCCTCCCCAAATGGTCCTTGAAAGATTTGTCTACAGAAAGTTAACATGCTGTCGTTTTTCAGTGATACCCCCGTATATACACACATTCACATATGCACAGCAATGACAGCAACATCACAGATTGTCACTTGTCCCTCTCTGATTATAAAGTGCATCCTTATTTTCACAAAATTAAGATGTGGAAAACATATGGCTCAGAATCATTGAAATACAGTAAAAACCTCACCTAGCAACTCCATAATATACAATATTTTCCAGCACATGTGGAAAATTTACAAAAATTGCCCATATAATGCACCTTAAATGTAGTCTCAACATAATGGATTGTATAATTTACATAATGTTTTCTCTTATCACAGTCCTATTATGCTTGAAATCTATACCAAAAAGGAAAGCTAAAAAATTCCCATATACTTGAGCATAAAATTATACTTCTAAATAACCAATAGGTCAAATAAAAAATTATAATGACAAAAAATATTTTAAAATGAACTTTAGAGAAACAAAATTTCATTTTAAATGAACATACTGTGCTAGGCAGGAAGAAAAAATAAAATTAGGAAAATAACAGAAAAATAATCCCAAAGAAAGTATGAGGAAGGAAATGAAGATAAGAACAGTTATTAATGAAATAGAAAACAAATATGCCAAAGAGATGAGTGATCCAAATCTGGTTCCTTGGGTATGTAAACCTCTGATGAGAAGGATCAATGATGAATACCTCCTGGGGCCTGCATTTCAGAGTTTGTTGCTGAGATATCTGCCCTGAGGGGAAGAGGCCAGTTCATTTTGTCCCTTTCACATGACTTTCTTAATTCAGTGGAGAGACCTTATTTTCCCTGAGATATCTTGACCTTGCTCCAGTCTTCCCTTGGGCTCTGCCTCAGGAATAGGGCTAGCCAGAGCCCTGCACAGGCTTTGTGTCACTGTTCTTAAAGAATGGACACAGGCCTGTAGCCAAAGCACCACCTGGAGGCTTGTTAGAAATGCAGAGTCTCAGGCCCAGACCAACAGATTCAGAATCTGCCTTGAAGCAAGATCCTCAGAAGATTCCATGGACAGTCAGGTATGAGAAATTCTCATCTCAAAAGATCACCAGGAGAGGATGCTTACTTCTCACCTGAGCTTACAGGTAGACAGAGGCAGGTGGTCCCCACAGCCCCTAATCTCCAGCCAGTGAAGATCATGAAATTGATCCCCACCTCCACCTCCTGCTCCTCATTTCAGCTTGTGGTACTGGAAGATTTTCTATTTTTCCTTGTTCTTTTCTTTCTTATGTATGAGTTGGCTAATCCCTGAAGAGGTGAGGATAGAAAATGCCATTTGCTGACATGCTATCAGATAACTTCATTTAGTTATATTTGTACCTATAGAATAGAAACCCTCTCCCTGTGGGACTGATAAATAATTTTAACACTGACTGCACTGCCCCAAAAGGCAAATGGGACCACATCAAGCTCAGAGATGAACAAACAAAAGTGTTAAAAGGAAGTCAAAAGAGGAAGAGAGAAAACGGGTCACGTACCCTCCAGACAGGCTGATCAATCACCCCTAACAAGAGGGATGTACTAGCAGCTGGACATGTTGGCATGTGGGCTGTCATCCCATCATCCTGGGCATCTTCTTGAGCTTTCACAGACTTTTCTACCATAAGCACTGTCTGGGCATCACCTTCAGTGTGGGATAAAGAACAGCTCCCTTTAAAAATCCACTGGGTTATTTTTGCCTTTTGGAAGTTTATTCTGGGCAGTCTGGCTCCTTCTTTGGGTGGCTTTGGGTGGGTTATACTAGAGCATAATTTCATAGGAACATTCGTGTTCATCTCTTTTTTTAAACTATGAATTACTTTAGGTCAGGGAAGTAGTTGAGTTTTGTCTGAGGAGGGGTTCAATTGATGATAGAGGAATAGAAAGCAAATGCAAATTTGTATCCTCTTGAGGGTCCACTTAGGGATTCTTGCAGGTTTTATTATAGACTCCACACACATCAGACATTGCATACACCACAGGGCGCTCAGCTCCAGAGCCCAAGAGATGTTCAGCACTGTACAAGTCAGGGTTAAGCGGGATATAGTTTACTTGTAGAATCCGTGGTAACAGTGAGGACCACAGTGAACAGGCAACAATTGTGTGTTCATGGAGTCTTTTAAAAGGAGGAGACTTCAGCTGTATCTTGCATACTTGCTTAGCCTGTGGGAACATCGCTTAAAGTAGCCATGATGTTCAAAGAAATTCCTGTCCTGTTAGAAGAGGAGGGTATTCTCCTGAGAAGCTGATCTGCTTTTACTTTTAGCTTATGTTTTCAAAAGAATCAACATGCAAAATTTCTCCCAATATGGGGTCTTTTGACCCTTTAAAGTGCTACAGTGGTAATTTGAGTATTTCTGTGACTTATTTTCAAGGCTTCCTAAAGCTTAATAGAAACCAAACATTTACAAATAATAAGCTCACAAAGGTTAACTGGAATGACCTGTTTCTTTTCACGTGCCTGAGATGTAGCTAGCTTAATGTTATTTTTATCTTGGTTTACTGCTGTGAGTTATCATTTTTGCTGCCACTGATTTTTATCAACATTTGTAGAATTTACTTGTTTTTCCTTAATGAAAGCAATCAGGTTAGTAGATGAAATCTTTTTTTTTTTTTTTAATTTATTTTTTGGCTGTGTTGTGTTTGTCTTCGTTTCTGTGCGAGGGCTTTCTCTAGTTGCGGTGAGCGGGGGCCACTCTTCATCGCAGTGTGCAGGCCTCTCACTGTCGCGGCCTCTCTTGTTTCGGAGCGCAGGCTCCAGATGCGCAGGCTCAGTAGTTGTGGCTCACGGGCCTAGTAGCTCCACAGCATGTGGGATCCTCCCAGACCAGGGCTCGAACCCGAGTCCCCTGCATTGGCAGGCAGATTCTCAACCACTGCGCCACCGGGGAAGCCCCAGTAGATGAAATCTTTTAATGCTTGAAGTACATGGGTAGAAATATTACTATAGGACTCCTTGGTGATTAGAAGGAGCTGCTGGCCCAAATGACTGCTCTTCTCGTGGCCATCATAGTTCCTAAACCTAGAGAAAAACCTGATCAGACCAGGAAGCCCAGAAGGCAAGGAGTCATACACCTGCTTCCAAACAACTTGAGGGACATGTTCTCATAAAACTTTAAGGGACAGACTATTGCTCATGTTTTTTCTTATGTTTGTGCATATAAAAGGGGAATTTTTCTTTTTAACTCTGATTACAGAATCTGAGGGAAATAACATAGAAAATTAACTATAAAATGATTGCACTTTATGGCTAGTGGTGCAAAGGTCTTAAATATATGTTATCAAATCCAGCACACTTAGGAAAATATAACAAACTATGATCAAGTAAGTTTATTCTAGGACGGTTCTACCCTGGGAATTTCTACAAATATATTTTATGTTACTAATTTATCACAAAATAAGAAAAAAAAAATCTGTAGAAACCAAGGGGCATTTTGCAAAATTTCACATCCTGATTTTTTTTTTTTTAAAAAGGAACATTTTAGTGTACTAAGAATGAGTGGAAATGTCCTTAAGAAAGAGTATTTACCAAAACTAAAGACAAATATCATATTTATTCATCTTTATCACACAGAACACTCATTAATTCAACAAACATTAACTGAGAATGTTCTGGGGATTTGAAATCCTTCTTTGGAGTTGTGAGCTCTGTGACCATGTACATAAAAGCAATGGTTTGCCTTGAGTTTGCTGTGAAACTCTTAGATATCCTAGTCTCACCAGCTATGGGACTTTTAAGCCTTCCTCCCATCCCCCACTACTGTTAGATAAATTGCACAGACCAGAAATGGTGCATCTCATATTTGTATAGGTTTACTTCCCCTCCTTCTACAACTAACCTGCAATGTATTCCTTGATGGCTGAGAGTTTTTATCGTGATTGGGTGTTAAATATTGTCAAATGCTTTTTCTGCATCTGGTTTTGCTCTTATCCAATTAATGTGGTAAATTACATTGATTGCTTTTAAAAATATAAACAAATCTTAACTTTCTAGGATAACTCCTATTTAGTCAAGATGCATCTAGGTTTGATTTGCTAACATTTTTGTGAAGGATTTTTATGTCTATGTTCATGAGGGATGTTGATATCTGTAATTTTCTTGCAATGTCTTTGTTTAGTTTTTGTTCAAAGTTATGTTGACCTCATAAAATAAAGTCACTCTCTCTTCCTCCTGAAGTATTCCGTCTGCTCTATTTCTGGAGAAAATAATTTTCGGATTCTAGCTGTGTCCCCTCTGGTTGAAGAACTCTTTAGTATTTCTTATAGTGCAGTTCTGTTGAAGACAGGTTTTTTTCTCTAAAATGTCATTTTTATTTTTGAAGAATGTATCAGTCAAGGTTTAACCAGAGAAGCAGAGCCAGTCCTTCTGAAAGTTTCCCTCCCTACTGGTTCTCATCCACAGGAGACTGGTGGGTACATCAGGAGTGTGAGAGTGAAGGGACCCACATGTGTAGAGGAGGATATACCTGACTGAGTGACCCTCAATCTCCCCCCGTCCTCATATCCACAAATTAGTTCACTTCATGTTTCTTCCATGGCTCCTGTTCCTTTGTATCCATTACTGATTAAGTTGTTCCACACTCTTGGGTTGGCCCCTGGGTGTGTTCCCTTAGCCTGAACTTCCCAAAGAATAGTCTTTATTCAAGCATCCTACTATTCTAGCTCACCCTCCTTGTAAGCTATGGAACCATTCTGTCTAGTCTAACATTTGAGCATACATACAATAAAACTTTATCACAGAGACAGGGTTTCAAACCTGGAAGCAATATGAAATATTTTCAAAACTATGTTTCCTAGTTTTACCTACTGAATTATTGGAGTAAGAGTAGGTGAATTATGGTGACATATTTTATGTTCATTGAGAATCCTAGAAAAGAGGGCCCTAAAGGCTTGAAAAGAAAATTGGGGTACAAATTCCCTCATTCAGTAATCAGAGGCCCAAGATATTCATGGGTGAAATACATGGTCATCTAATTTCTTAGCATGGCATTCCATCAGGGGTGGGGATCATCTCTTTGGGAACATAAGTCAATACTAAACCCAAATCTTCCCTTCCATACATAAGTTCAGCATCCTTATACAAGAATTCTCATCAACCTTCTTACATGAGCCTCAAACCCTTCCTTCGAACAGAGGAATTATAGCTTCTTCTATTTGAAAAGAAGATTCATAGCGTTTTTTTTTTTCCATGGAGAGCTGCAGAGCAAGAAATAGCTTCCTCTACTCAGCTGCCCACTTTATCTCCTCCCCCTTTTATTCCCTTGTGGTTCTTAATTTGGTCTTTTTGGGTTTTCCCAACAGTGCCCACATCATTTTTGTGCTTCACATATGAAGTAAAAGCTGGGGACTCCTTCCTTTCTGAGGATCTGGATTGAATCTTTTCTGGATGATTCAAGTGATGTGGTAGTCTGATACATTGGGGCCCCCAATACATCTCACTGCCTGGTATTCACACCTTTACATAGTTTCCTCCCCTTGAATCTGGTGTCCCTGTGACTCGTTTTACCTAAGAAAATGCAGTAGAAGTTACACTCTTCCAGGTCCAGGCCTGAGCCTTATGAAAGCCTGGCAGCTTCCACTTTTGGGCTCTGAGGGAAGTTAGCATCCTTATACCCTGAGAACCCACCCTGGCTGCAAGGAGGGGCCACATGGAGGAGGATGGAGGTTGATAGCCCTAGCAGAACTCCCAGCCAATAACCAGCACCAACTGGCCATCTTGGAAGTGGATCTTCCAGCCTCCTTTGAGCTGTCCCACCTAATGTTACAGGGAGGAGAGAAAGCTGTCTCTAGCCCTACCCAAATTGCAGAATTATGAACAAATTAATGGTTGTTGATGTTTAAATCACTTAGGTAACTGAAAAATGACTTAGTAGGAGCACAGATATTGAGCTGTGCTGGGATTGCACCAACCTTAGAAAGAGTGCTGGGGAGTTCATGTAAGTATATGAACTGTATATATACATATATGTGTGTGTGTGTGTATATATATATATATATGAATATATATATGAATATATGAACTATATGTATAAACACATAGGAAGTATAAGGAAGTTCCTGTGATTTGCTTCTTGTGGTTTTTTTCTTCTGGGCTTGCCTAGGAGGTCAGCTATCATTTCTTGCTGATGTTGAGATGCTCTCATTATAAAAGGGACCTTTGAGTCTTTGGAAGAGCTGGTAAGTGGGTATGAATGAGGGGATCAAATGAGTGTGAGAAGAAAGCAGCACTGTGAATGGTTGCTTCTGAAAACTGGAGAGATGAATTTTTAGTGTTGATGAACACAGGGGAAAGAGTAAGGAAGAGCCTTAAGAAGACTCATTCAGATATAAGTGTTATTAGTCAACAGCAAAAACTTATGAATAAGCTATTAAACACCTGCATCCTGGCTATTTAACATGATCATCTAGAAAATAAAAAAATCAGTTATGAAATTTATTCCAGGATATGTACAGTTAAGAATAGTAAACAAAATGCATAGGAATTAATTTTATTGAAGTTTTCAATAAATGACTAGGTATAATTTTATATAGTTACAAGCTTGAGGGTTTTCTTTACTCTCATAAATATCTTTGGAATATTTTTCATTAGAACATACTTACTTGTTAATTAGTCTAAATAATTAGGCTCTGATGAAAACCACTGACAGATGCCTTCTCCATTGACAATCCTGTGGTGTGTAGAGGCCTCACTTGGAATTCTCTGGATATTTCAACCCTCAATTATGGTGGAAACATCATCTATGAAAATTGTTAATTCTCTATGCCAAACATTCCATCATCATGAGGACTTAAGAGCTTAATTGTTTTGTAAAGCAAAATTTGAGACTCCTTCCTTATTTCTTCACCAATATGCAAATGGCCCATTAAATGTAAATAGATCAAAGTTTGGGTTACTAAAGAGCCAGATGTGTGCTACATGCAGTTTGGGCAATTTGGTCACTATGATCATGTGCTGAATTAGCTCTTCTGAAAGGTTTTATCACCTCTTCAACTGTACACTCCACATTTGTTATCTACACATGGGAAAAGCACTTGTGGCTAGGAATCTTTCAGTCTTAGTTTTTACCCAAGTGGAGGTGAAAATGTAGGCACCATTAATTCATTTTAAAAAAAGAGTGTAGTACTTACTGTGTGCAAGGCCCTGCCTTAGAATCTA
Organism: Balaenoptera ricei; assembly: GCF_028023285.1. Lineage (NCBI taxonomy): Eukaryota > Metazoa > Chordata > Mammalia > Artiodactyla > Balaenopteridae > Balaenoptera > Balaenoptera ricei. The sequence continues at coordinate 21,905,881 of NC_082644.1, forward strand.
AACCTCCTTTACTAACTTACCACTTACTTCTTATTAACATCTACTCTTGATTCCTGCCAGTGATATTATGATCTACTTGAAATGATAAAAATCATGCAATTCGTACACATAAAACCACATTCCATAGATTAATGTGTCAAGTGTAGCTGTACAGCCATCAGCTGGATTTCCCCCATTTCTTTTAAAATATTTCAAACTCACAGAAAAGTTGAAATAATTGTGCAATGAACATCTATAAACCCTCCTTCCAAATTCACCAATTGTTAATATTTTGCCACATTTGCTTTCTCTCTCTCATTTACCCCTGTCTCTCTCCACACACACACACACACACACACACACACTTTCTGCTAAACCATCTGAAAATAAGCTACAGCCATCACCTGTACTTCAACATTAATGTACTTCAACATTAATGATCTACATTAAGGTTTTTTTTTTTTTTTTTTTTTTAATTCAGAATGCTATCAAAGGCCATGCATTCCATTTGGTTACTGTGGCTCTTTAGTCAGCTTCAGTCTACAACAGCCCCTCCACTTTTATTTGCTTTTCATGACCTTGGCATTTTTTAAGAGTCTAGGCCAGGGTCTTATAGAATGGATTTGTAAATTGTTTCTCTTGATTAGATTAAGGTTAAACATTTTTAACAAGAAAACTACTCAGTGATGTAGTGTGTTTCCTTTAACATCATTGGTTGTCCAGTGATTGGGTGATGCTGCCTTTGATCTCTTCTTCAAAGTGGATCCTTTTCTCCTTTGTATTCATAAATAACCTGTGTAGTGATGCTTTGAGGTTGTGTTCCTCACATCTCTTCACCTGATGACTTTAGGATTCACTGATAATTCTTGCCTAAATCAGTCATTAGCATGGTGGTAGTAAAATTGAATTGTTGAATTCCTTCTACATTTATTAATAAGTATTATTCTATAAAGAAGAGCTTTCTTCTCTCCATTTTCAAGATGTTACTAAGGACTTGAAGATTCCTTTTGGTCAATGTGTTATAACCCCTTTTTATAATGCCCAAATTGTCCAACTATGATCAGTGGAAGTCCCTTTAAGTGAACACCTGTGTCCTTTTCACATGTCCTATCAGTTTGTTTAAGTACTTTTCTTGCTTTATGGTAAAGCAATGTGCTCCCACCTCACTTTGTATTTGTTTCCTATGGTTAGGCATTTACATTGCTTCCACCCTTAGCTATTACTAATCATGGCACAATGAATAACTTTGTGCATGAGTTGATCTGTAATTGTGGTGGGGCATCTGAAAAGAAGACACTACTGTTTTTCCTCTACTCTGTTCTCAGAACACTTCTGACACCAGATATGTGGTTTTTTCCCACACCAAGTAATTCTCCTGTCCAGGGCAGACACCAACTGGGTGTCCTACAATTTAACTCAATTCTGACACGATCTACCTGGAGATAGCGTCAGATTCCACAAGTTAAGGGCTCAGTCCCACAAGACCCCACCTTTTCAGATGCCAATCACAAATCCAGATTGTCATTTGTGCTTTTGACAGACTGGGTATAAATTCAAGGTACCCACAACCCCCTCCTCAATTCAATAATTTGCTAGAATAGCTCACAGGACTCAGGACAACAGTTTACTTGCTAGATTACCAGTTTATTATTAAAAGACACAACTCGGAAAAAGATGCATAGGGCAAGGTATGAGGGGAGGGTTGCAGAGCTATGGTGACGTCTCCAGGCATGTCACCCTCCCAGTACCTCCACGTGTTCACTAACCTGGAAACTCTCCAAAGCCTTTCATTTAGGATTTTTTATGAAAGCTTCATTTCATAGGAACAGATGATTAAATCACTGAGCATTGGTGATTAATTCAACCTCCTGCTACTCTCCATTCCCTGGAGGTTGGAGGGTGGGACTGAAAGTTCCAACTCTTTAATCACAAGGTTGATTTCTCTGGCAACCATCCCCCCATCTTAAAGTGCTTTCCAAAAGCCACCTCATTACCATAAACTCGGATGTGGTTGAAAGGGGCTTGTTATGAATAACAAATGATACTCCTTTCACCTTTATTACTCCAGAGCTGGTTTCAAGGGCCTAAGGCAAAAACCAAGTAGGAAATTACACGGGTTTTATGAGCTTTGTGCTAGGAACTGTAGATGAAGAACAAAATACATGTATTTCTTATTTTATCACAGTATCACAGTTATCTCAAGGGAAAATTCTAAGAAGTAAGGTTGCTGGATTAAAAGATAAATGCCTGTGCCATTTTTCTAGAACTAATCAAGTTCCCCTCCAGAGGAGTTGTAACATTTTGCATGCTTACTAGCAATAGATAGGAGTTCTAGCTTGATATTTTTATAATCACATTTTGAAATAAATTTATCCTTTAAAGCAGTCAATATTTTTGCCACTCCATTTTTACAATTACTTTAAGTCCTTTCACTGCAATCTTAAATGTTTTTATTCTTAGCAAAGCTTTGTCATGTGTGATTATATTTGAGGATATTTTTATCCCAACTTTTATTTCATTTTACTTACTATAAAAATAATAGGAGTGACATCAGCAAGTTGGCAATATAAGAATTCTCTGCCATTTTCCCCCCATAGAACATCAATTTTGGCTGTTGCCCACAGAAGAGAATGCCTTTGAGGAGGTCTGAGAGCCCAATGGAGAAGTTCCAGCATACAATTAGAGGGAAAAAAAAGTCCAAGAGTATACACACTGAAAAAGGTAACAGGTCCAGTTTCACTTTGCCTGCATCACCTCTCTCACAAGGTGGCTCAGTGCCAGGAAAGACCCTTTACGATTTCTCCCACTGGGGAAAGTGAGAGTGTGAGTGAGTGCCTGGTTTCCCCAGCTGTGTGGGATGTTGCCTAGGAGGCCCACTTCTTTATTTGTCTCACCCAGAATACTGAGGTAATCTTCATGGCTGGGGTTTAGGAGAGGCTGGGAGCACAGCAGCCAGGGCTCAGAATTCATCAAAGAGACACTAATAACCACTTTGTGGTTCATCTTACTAACTGACTCTTGGCTGGTTCCTGGCACATACTGCTGTGGATGGCGAGGGCAAGCCTTTGCAGATAGCTAGTGAGCAAGAGTAGAAACCCCTCTTGACTCTTCAAGATGGGGAGAAGGCTCACAAACCAGAGCATTTCAGGACACTACCCTAGGGAAAACATATGGGAGGCTCTCGGTACCCATTTTGGTTTTCTGAGGTTGAGAGAAGGCATATAATTAAGAATTCCCCAAGAGGGAACAAGAAGTGTGGAGTGGGTGTAGCCATAGAAAAGATCTGAGAAAGCCTCAGAATCCCTAGCCAGGTTGACGGATGAAGGTGTGTCTTTTGTGAAGTCAGTTAGCAAAGACTGGAGGAGGTGATTGCTCCTTCAAATGCAAAGACAGCAGTGAAAGCCTTCAAGAAACACTAAAAAGCAAGGAAACATGACACTACTAAATAACTGACCCCAGAGAAATAGAGATCTACAAATGGTCTGACAAAAAAAATTGAAATAATTGTTTTACAGAGGCTCGGTGAGCTACAAGAGGACAGATAGATAACTCAGTGAAATCAGGAAAACAATACATGAGCAAAATGAGAAGTTCAACACAGAGATAGAAATCATACAGAAGAACCAAAGAGAAATTCTGGAGCTGAATAATATGATGAATAAAAATTTTAAATGCAGTAGAGAGCATCAACAGCAGACTTGATCAAGCAGAAGAAAGAATCTTTGAACTCAAAATAGGTTATTTGGAATTGTTCATAAGAGGAAAAAAAAACAGAATGAAAAAGAGTTAATAAAGCCTATATGAATTATGGAATACTACTAAAAGAAACAGTATTTGCTTTATGAGAGTCCCAGAAGGAGAAGAGGGGTAGAAAGAGGCAGAAAGCTTATTTAAAGAAATAATGACCGAAAACTTCCCAAATCTGGGGAGAGATGCAGACATTCAGATAAATCAAGCTCATAGGTCATGCAGATTCAACCCAAAGAGAACTTCGTCAAAATATATTATAATAAAATTTTCAAAAATAAAAGACGAAGACAAAATTGTGAAAGCAGCAAGAGTAAAGAAACATTTCATACAAAGGAATCCCCATAAGAATATCAGCAGATTTCTCATCAGAAATCTTGCCAGCCAGGAGAAAGTGGGAGGATACATTCTAAGTGCTGAAATACAAAAATTGCCAACCAAGAATACTTTATCCAGCAAAGCTGTCCTTCAGAAATGAAGGAGAGATACTTTCCCAGAAAAACAAAAGCTGAGAGAGTTCATCACCACCAGATATGCCTTAGTAGAAATGCTAAATTGAATTCTTCAAGTTGAAATAAAAGGATGTTAATGAATAATATAACAACATCTGAAAGTATAAAACTCACTGACAAAGGTAAATATATTGTCAATTTCAGAATACTCTGATACTGTAATGGTAGTGTGTCAATTACTTATAACTTTAGTGTAAAGGTTAAAACATAAAAGTATTAAAAATAACTATAACTACAATAATTTGGTAATATATATACAATATGAAAGGATGTAAGTTGTAACATCAAGAACATTAAAAAGGGGGAGGAATAAAGTGCAAAGTATTTGTATGCAATTAAAGTTAAGTTTCTATCAGCTTAAAATAGACTGTTATGACTATAAGATGTTTTACATAAACCTCATGGTAACCATAAAGCAAAAACCTATAGAAAATACACAAAAGATAAAGAAAAAAGATCAAAGCCTATCACTACAGAAAGTAATCAAATCACAAAGGAAGAAAGCAAGAGAGGAAGAAAGGAACTATAAAGCAGCCAGAAAACAATTAACAAGTTGTCAACAGTAAGTACTTACCTATAATAATTACTTTAAATGTAAAAGGATTAATTTCTCCAATCAAAAGACATAGAGTGGCTGAATGGATTAAAAAATGAGACCCAACTATATGCTGCCTACAAAAGACTTATTCAGCTTTAGGGACACACACACACACACATACACACACAAATGAAGTGAAGGGATGGAAAAAGATATTCCATGCAAATGGCAACCAAAAGAAAGCAGGGGAAGCTACACTTATATCAGACTAACAGACTGTAACAAGAGACAAAGAAGGTCATTATATGATGATAAAGGGGTCAATTCATCAAAAAGATATAATATTAGTAAATATTCATGAAGACAGCATAGGAGCACCTAATTATATAAAGCAAATATTAGCAGATCTGAAGGGAGAAATAGATAGCAATACAGTAATAGTAGGGAAATTCAGTACCCCACTTTCAACATTGGATAGATCATCCAGACAGAAAATCAGTAAGGTAATGATGAATTTGGCTACACTTTAGACTAAATGAACCTCACAGACATATGCAAAACATTCCATCCAACAGCAGCACAAAACACATTCTTCTAAAGCACAGATGGAAAATTGTCCAGCATAAATCATATGTCAGGTCACAAAATAAATTTTAACAAATTTAAGAAGATTGAAATCTTTTCAAGTATTTTTTCTGACCACAATTCACACTCCTGAACAATCAATGGCTCAAAGAAGAAATCAAAAGGGAAATCTTAAAAATCTTCATACAAACAAAAATGAAAACACAGCATGCCAAACCTATGAGATAAAGCAAAAACAGTACTAAGAGGGAAGTTCATAGTGATAAATACCTACCTTAAGAAAAAATAAAACTCTCAAATAAATAACCTAACTTTACACCTCAATAAACTAGAGGAAAAAACTAAGCCCAAAGTTAGCAGAAGGAAGGAAATAACAGAAATAAGAGCAGAAATAAATGAAATAGTGATTAGGAAAGGAATAGAAAAGATCAACAATTAAGAGCTATTTTTATAAAATATCTAAAAAATTGACAAATCTTTAGCTAGACTAATTAAGAACAAATAAATAAAATTAGAAATGAAAGAGAAGATATTACAACTGATACTGCAGAAATACAAGGTATCTAAGAGAATACTATTGGATAACCTAGAAGAAATAGACAAATTCCTAGAAACACACAACCACCAAGCCTGAATCATAAAGAAATAGAAAATCTGAATAAATAAGGAGATTGAATCAATAATCAAAAACCTCCCACTAAAGAAAAGCTCAGGGCCAGATGGCTTCAAGGGTGAATTCTACTAAACATTTTTAAAAATTAATGCCAATTCTTGTCAAAAAATGGAGAGGAGACAATACTTTCAAACTTACTTTATGAACTCAGCTGGACAAGGACACTACAGGAAAAGAAAATTACAGGCCAAAATAAAATATTAGAAAAATGAGTTCAAGAGTACATTAAAAGCATCATACACCATCAAGTGGGATTTATCCCTGGGATACAAGGATGGTTCAACTTCTGCAAATCAATCAATGTGATACACCATATTAACAAAATGAAGGATAAATATTACATGATCATTTCAACAGATGTAGAAAAAACATTTGACAAAATTCAACATCCTTTCATGATAAAAGCTCCCAACAAACAAGTATTGAAGAAATGTACCTCAACACAGTGAAGGTATATATGACAAGCTAACAGCTAACACCATATTCAATGGTAAAAAACTGAAAGTTTTTTCTCAGAGATCAGGAACAAGACAAGGATGCCCACTCTCACCACTTCTATTTAGTAGAGTACTCAAAGTTCTAGCCAGAGAAATTAGTCAAGAAAAAGAAATACAAGGCATCCAAACTGGAAAGGGAGAAATAAAATAGTCTGTTTGCAGATGACATGACCTTATATATGTATAAAATCCTAATGACTCCACCAAAAAATTGTTAGAACTAATAAACGAATTCGTTAAAGTTGCAGTGTACAAAATCAACATACAAAAATCAGTTGCATTTCTACACATTAACAACACATTGTCTAAAAGAGAAATTAAGAAAGCAATCCCATTCACAATAGCATCAAAAATAATAAAGTACTTAGGAATAAAGTTAACCAAGAAGGTGAAAGATCTGTCCACCAAAAACTATGGGACATCAATGGTAGACATTGAAGAGGACACAAGTCAATGGAAAGATATTCCATATTCTTGGATTGAGAGAATTAATATTGTTGAAATATCAATACTACCAAAAGCCATCTGTAGATTTAATATAAAATTCCAATGGCATTTTTCACAAAAGATAAAACAATCCTAAAATTTAGATGGGACCACAAAAGACCCCAAATAGGCAAAATAATCTTGAGAAAGAATAACAAAGCTTGAGACATCACATTCCTGATTTCTGACTATATTACAAAGTTTTACTTATCAAAACAGTATGGGACTGTCATAAAAACAGACACGTAGACCAATGTCACAGAAAATAAGGCCCTGAAATAAACCCACACATATATGGTCAACTAATCTTTGATATGGATGCAAAGAACACACAATGGGGAAAGGATATTCTCTTCAATAAGTGGTGCTGGGAAAACTTGACATCCATATGCAAAATAATGAAACTGGACCACTATCTTATACCATCTACAAAAATTAACTCTAAATGGATTAAAAACTTAAATGCAAGACTTGCAACTGTAAGACTCCTAGAATAAAATATAGAGAAATATGTTATTAACACTGGTCTTCACAATAATCTTCTTGTTACAGCACCAAGAATACAGTCTGCAAAAGCAAAAATAAATGGGACTATATCAAACTAAAAACTTCTGTACAGGAAAGTAAACAATAAAATGTAAAGGCAATCTACAGAATGGGAGAAAATATTTGCAAACCATATACAAGATAAGGGGTTAATCCCTAAAATATATAAGGAACTCAAACAACTCAATAACAAAAAACCAAAACTATCCAATTAAACATGGGCAAAGCTCCTGAATAGACATTTTTCCAAAGAAGACATAGAAATGGCTATCAGATTCATGAAAAGACCTCAATTATCAGGCAAATGTAAGTCAAAACCACAATGAGATATCACTTCACATTTGTTAGGATGGCCATTATCAAAAAGACAGGAGATAACAAATGCTGGTGAGGATGTGGAGAGAAGAGAAGCCTTGTACACTGCTGGTGGCCATGGAAGACAGTATGAAGATACCTCAACAAATTAAAAATAGAGTTACCATATGATTCAATAGTCCCACTTCCTTACATTTCCTGAGGAAATGAAATCAGTATCTCAAAGAGATATCTGCACTCCTATGTTCATTGCAACATTATTCACTATAGCCAAGATAAGGAAACAACCTAAGTGTCCATTGATGGATGAATGGTTAAAGAAAATATAGTACACATATACAGTGGAATGTTATTCAGCCATGAGAAAGAAGTATATCCTGTCATTTGTGACAATATGGATGAAACTGGAAGGCATTATGAAATAACGAAATAAGCCAGACAAAGACGAATACTGTATGATATCATTTATGTGTGGAACCTAAAAATAAACAGATTAAACTCATAAAAACAGTGAGTAGTATAGTGGTTGCCAGGGCTGGGAGTTGAGGGAAATGGGAAGATGTCGTTCAAAGGGTACATGCTTTCAGTTATAAGATGAATAAGTTTGGGGGATGTAATGTACAACATGGTAACTATAGTTAATAATACAGTATTGTGTACTTGAAATTTACTAAGAGAGTAGATCTTAAGTATTCTCACCACATACACACACACGGTTAACTATGTAAAGTTATAGATGTGTTAATTAACTTGATTGTGGTAAATATTTCACAATGATTGTCATGTACATTTTTAATAAATACAATTTTCTTTGTCAGTTAGATCTCAAAGTTAGAAAAAATACATGCTCAGTTATTTGATTTTTTAGAAAGTTTCAAAATTTAGAGCAAACATCAATATAATTTTATTTTACACAGCATTTGCAAACCAAGTAAAATCATTTTGGTTTTGTTATTGCAGTTCAAGGGACTGGCCACAAAATAAGATAAATTTTATATTTTTAAGTCCATTCCCAAAGAGAAACTCTATTTTAAGCAATTTCAACATCATTTGAATAATATATGGCCTCCCAAAGTAATACTTTAGAAGACAACATGCTTTCAACTACATCAATATCATTGTATAACGTTTTCCTTTAGGAAATAATATTTCATAGTCACTTTGGTTTTTGTTTGTTCCTGACAGGTGTAATTATATAAGTCTTCCCTAAGAATAAATAAAATAAAATATTTTATTTAAAAGAAACAAATTCAGTTGCATGCTCACTAAAATATACTCAGTGGCTAAAATGTTTCATCCTTGAGTTGTACGCAAAACAAGAAAGAAACTTCAAACTAGACAGGTATTAAGCTATGGGGTGGTGATGTCAACTGCTTATTCAAGTATTAAGAGTTGGTAAGACATATTTTCATACCATAATTAACAAATACTTTCAGTACATTTCAAATTAGTACTAACTTAGTAAATGATTTAATTAAATGAACTCAAAACATTAGTTTAAGCCAAATTATAAGTTATGTTGAACATGCATAAAAGTATCAGCTGAGAAGGTGGTTCAGTTAACTAATGGATATAAAGATTTTTAGGCAATACCATTTCCACTACTGGCAACCAGTAAAAATATGTTACTATTGTGGGTGGTTTGAATATTTGCTGTCACTTTTCCAGTTTGCATTTGCAAACCCAGTACTTCAAGAGTGGCACCTTTGCTCTCATAGTCTGTTAGCAGATGTCCCATCTATAGCTACATGGACTATCCCAGGTAAATATCATTATGAATTTTTAAAACATGTATAGATAAAGTAGAGGTTCAATATATAATCCAGCTTCTTATACTGAACACACACACACACAGAAATAAAGTGATATGTTGTTTATATTATTATACAGCTTTGTTTGTGTTGAATGCCTACCATGTGCCATTAACTGAGTTTCACTCTTTTATGTAAAGTCTAGATAATTTCACATAGAATCTACTTAATGTAATCTAATCCAGAGGGGAGGGTACCATCATTCCCTGGCACAGATGCAGGTGGTGGATCTCAAAAGATTAAATACATGCTGATGATCATCAGAGATAATATATTAGCCATGCATCTCTAATTGCTAAGTAACATTAAATATAATACAGTTGCCTAGGTAAAAGCAGACCTTTTCTCAAAAATCTCAAATATGCCTTAAGTGACTTTGATTTTCCTTACTGCATGTCTCTGCATGATGGTGACATCATCCCTCTTGTCGCTGTTGCCTGGGGTGGGGGGCACACTGTTGGCTCCAACCCAACTGTAATTCCACGCACATGCTCACTGCTTTGATGACAGAGGTTGCCTTACACACAGGCTGGAAATGCCAAGGAGCTTTTCCAGCTTCCCTTGAAGCTAGTGTGTGGGTGTAAAGCAATCCTGGCCACTAGGAAGTCTGCTGGGGTCTGAAGAAGGGAAAAGTTTGTACGTGACAACAACAGAAGCACTTGTGTGAGGATGTGACACTTGCTACCAGGAAGAGAGAAGCTCCCACTAAGGATGGCAGGAGGGAAGATGGGGTAAGTCTGGTTCTTGTTGGAATCGCAAGCTGCTGCACCAACCTGGGAACATCCAGTCTCGACTTTTTGGTGTGCAATACAATTATGATCCTGGCTTTTAAACGGTTGCTACTCAAACTATGGCCCATGGGTCAGCAGTATCAACACTACCTGGAGCTTGTTAGAAATTTGGCATCTGGGGTCCACTGAGACCTGCTGATCAGCATCTGCATTTTAACCAGATGCCCTGGTGAGCATATGCAAGTGTGAGCGTCTTCTACTGGCTTAAACACTGTTGAGTATTCTGTAACTTGCAGCTAGAAGCACCCAACTGACCCAGATGTGGTTCAGCATCCTGTGTGTCTACCTGCCTGTACTGTGCAGCTCCACATGGCATATTGTTAAGATAGTCTACCCTTTAAATTCTCAGAAGCTCCTTCAAACTAACTGCATGATGCTCTCTGAACCCCTTTCCTCAGATGAAAAGAACTTTTCATCAGTACAAGTCATATGCCTGAACAGTACCGCATCAGAAGGCTGAGAGGTTTGCAGGAATGTCCGATGCAGCCTCAAACTCAGCGTGAGGTTTCTCCAGGGCTGACCATGCTGATTCATTATGACTCGATAGGCTGCTTCGCTTTCTTTCTCTTTTATTTTTTCTTTTCTTTTCTTTCCTTTTCTGTATCAAGTCTTCCATTCCACTCTTGCAAATTCCCCTATTACTTTAAGAGGTACATTTTAATAGAACATTAAAGAGAAAAAGAACTGTCTTAGAATGATCATGATAATAAGTTGGCAGAGTAATAGGAATAGAGGTATTTGGATACTACTCTTTTTTCCCCATTTTAATTCTCCTTTAGTACACTTTAAAGAAATTAGATAGGCATATCTTAATGGATAACTTCGTAATGTTTGTGTATGTGTGCACTGGAAAATGCTTTTAATAGATTATAGATTTAAATAAGAAATCTTAAGCAACATCTAGTATAACCTAATTATTGGCACTTAGCATCAAAAAGTTAGTAAATGTAGAGAAAGTCAAGATGTTTTCCCAGTTCCCAGAACATAATTTTCTATCATGGGAATTATTTTGACAGTTTTAGCAAATGGGAGCTTTTTCCCCTCTTGTTTCTGGACATGAAACTGGACCTTTTGGCTCTTACACAAGTGATTATTAATCTTTCCAGTTTTCCACTTTTTAAAAAGATCCATAAAGTAGTTATGTGGAACACAACACTGTAATTGAACACAGTCTGAAGACAGATGACTAATTTCCTAAACTATTTCTAGATTTTTCCTTTTCCTACTTGTAGCCTCCAGTAGAAAATTTCACCATGAAGAGTTCTCTCCCCTCCCCTGCCAGCCCCCTCTTCCCTTGAGAGGTAGAAAGTGAAAGGTTAATAATGGAATACTTTAAAAATGATTCCACTGGGCCCTGCCTGCTATTCACTAGTAAGGAATGTGGTTGTACTTATACGGCCAAGGTTAGTCTAAAAGAATTTTCATAAACCACCAGTTGCATTACATCAATGCATCATCTTAAATCCCATGGTGATTTTCCTAAACATAACTAGCTCACTGGCTTCAAACATATTATCTCTTCTTGTCATTGCAAAAACTTCTCTAAATGTTTATATTCTTGCAGGGCTATACTAAAATGGTCAGTTAGCTAATGTGGAATACTAAGGGAAAAAGTATTGCATAACCTGTCAAGAAATAAGGCTGAGATGGAAAATATAGCCATCAAGCTAAACTGTCAGAATATCATGCGTCCCGTAAAACCTGTGACACGAAGCTTTCCAGTAACTCCTTTGTCTCTATATATTTCTCTATTGGGGCAGGATGGGTGGAGGAGACTTTGGTATAGAAAGGAGAGGGGTTGGAAATAGGTAAGCAGTAGAGCGACTGCAGAGCCCTATTTTTCTTTCTAAAACACCATATGACAAAAATGCCCTCCACCCCCTGCCCTGGCCTCTCTCCTGAGCTCCAGATGCAAACATCCAGCTGCTTCCAGGACATCTACACAGGGCTGTTCCACAGGCACCTCACGATGACCTGGCTCTGCCCCGGGCTGCAGGTCACCATCCAGAACCCCTGAGGACCGCCTTGCTTGGCACCATGCTGTTCCCTTAGCTCAGGCCTCAGGGGTGGGCATGTGGAACTGCCAGTCTGCCCATCACTGTGTGGCTCATGGTGCCCCAACCATCACCCCAGAGGCTGAACAAAGGATCGGACCTTCTGATGGGAGAGAAAGGGAGTAATTAAAGAGAATGATAACGTGCTTGGGGGAAGCATTTAAAACTGAGTGCTACGGCTTCCCTGGTGGCGCGGTGGTTGAGAATCCGCCTGCCAATGCAGCGGACACGGGTTCAAGCCCTGGTCTGGGAGGATCCCACATGCCGCGGAGCAACTGGGCCCGTGAGCCACAACTACTGAGCCTGAGCATCTGGAGCCTGTGCTCCGCAACAAGAGAGGCCGCGATAGTGAGAGGCCCGCGCACCGCGATGAAGAGTGGCCCCCGCTTGCCGCAACTAGAGAAAGCCCTCGCACAGAAACGAAGACCCAACACAGCCAAAAATAAATAAATAAATAAATTAATTAATTAAAAACAAAAAACAAAAAAACCTGAGTGCTAAAAGGACTATCTGAGCATCCAGGGGAAAAGTCAAAAAACCCCAAACTTCTCCCAAGGTGGCTTGTGGGCACAGCCCAGAGCCTTTCCCCTGCCCCCCTTCAAGCTGCAACAGTGTGACTCCCAGCCCCTTAGGGAAGCCCACCCAGATTGCTCTCACTGTCACCCCTTCTCCAGCCCCTTCTAGGGTCCTTTGCTCTGGCCATGCTGAGTTACTTGTTCTCTCTCCAAAGGCCTCCAGCTGTTTCACCTTCCCTACCTACACACTTATTCTTCCTGGACTTCCTTCATCTTTTAGGTACTGTTTCTGGCTCCTTCTAAATCGCTCCAGTTCTTGTCTCAAGCCTCCCCTTCCCTGAAACCTCAGCTGAGTTAGAGGAATATCAATATCATTGCGGGTGCTGTACCCTCACACCTCCCTGTAACGCTCGACCCATCTGCTCTTCCCTGCAAGTCCTCTAACTCGGAGGATTTGCCTTCTCAGCGCTTGGCACGGCATTTGGCACATAATATTTCATCAATACTTTCTGGAATGCTGTAAAGAACAGCATGCTTGTGTCCAAGACCCAGGAGCAATGTCCCACTTTGCTGTTTACAGGTGTGTGTTTTCGCTGAGATAGCTTAACTTCCCAAACCTCAGTACTCTTGTCTATAAAATGGGGATAATAATATATTCTCTTTCTTATCTTGGTGAGGATCAGCCTCACAATGGGAGTTCATAGCAAACTCAGAAGTGTTATCCAAATGTCATCTTTTAAAAAGGGAAAAGAGAAAATAACAAGTAGAATAGCCCAAACTTCCATAGCTCATATGAGGTGCCTTACACTGTTCATTTAATCCTTGTAACCATCTCAAAACAGAGGTTATGTCATTTGCCTAGGAGCATAGAGTTAGGACGTGGTGGAGATAGGATGTGAACCCAGGCAGTTTGGTTCCAGAGTATACATGCTTAAAAGCCACCGATGATAATAATGATAAAAGCTAACATTGACCGCATGTTTTCTATATGCTAAACTCCATGATGAGCATTTTACAAGTATTCTGCCCTATACTCTCTGCAGCCCTACCGTATGGGCCCCAGGGGTCCCAATGAACAGAGGGAAAAATGGGAAAATTGAGGTGTAGTCACTCGACCAAGTGGTGGGGCTACTGTCCAGACCCAAGTGTCCCATACACAGAGCCCACTTTCTTAACACAGCAGAGAGGACACGGGAGGATTGAAACCAGGGACCATGGCACCCAGGCATGAGGATCCACGGAGGGAGCTGAGTCAAGGGTCAAGGATGACGCTGACTGTGATGCAGTTTTGACTCTAAACTCAAAGTGTTTGATGGTCTTCAAGCTTCTGCAGGAAAAGGAGGATGTGAAACAAGGAGTTAAAGCCGAGGATTGTTGGGAAATAAGTGGGCTAGCAAGTTCCTCTTGAGTTTAGAGGAAGGGCCTTCGCAGACAGAGCCAGGAAAGGTCCTTTCAAGCTCGGAACGTGCCTCAGTTCTGCCAGGCTCGCCGGGTAAATGGGGTCGCCTGGGAACGACTCTCCTCTGAGCCTTTGTTCTAACTTTCCTCACATTGGGTTAACATTCTACTGTGTTCAGTTGGATGTTCATGACAGATTCAGGTTATGCATTTTTGGTGGAAACACAACAGAAGTAAAACTGTGTTTTTCTCAACGCATCACGTCAGGAGGCATCTGAAGTCAGTTTGCAACAATGTGGCTGATGTCGACTTTGATCGCCTAGTGAAGGTGGGGTGTGAAGTTACTGTTTTCTCCTTTGTAATCAATAATCATTTGGTGGGGAAGTGTGTACTTATCCCACTGAGGCGATACTTGTCCCCACATTGAGGGGACAATGTACTTATCCTCTTCCCTTATCAAACTTTCACCCACTCTACTAGTTCTAGCATTGATTGATGGTTATCTGAATCCATTATTACTATGACCATTGCCAAAAGGTGACTTTCTAATTAATTCATTCTTTAAACACAAACTTAGGGACATGTTTACAAGTAACTGGCTTGTACTCCTCAAAACTATCAATCTCATGAAAAACAGGAATGGTTCCAGATTAGAGACTGGGAGACTAAACAGACATAACAACCCTGAACAAGGGTTTTTTTTTTTTTTTTTCCTTTTGCTCTAAAGGACATTACTGGGACAACTGGTGAAATTTGAATAAGGCCAAGAGATTCAGTAATATTATTATATCAATGTGAATTTTCTGATTTTGATCATTGTGCTTATATAATGTAAAAGACTGTCCTTGTTTTCACGAAGGACACATTGAAGCATTTAGGAATAAAGGGGATTTGGGGCTATAACTTTCTCTCAAATGGTTCAGGAAAAAAGTAGTATGTATCTATAGCAAATGATAAGACAAATGTGGTAAACTGTTAACATTCAGGGAATCTGTGTTCAGAGTGAATGGGAGTTGCTTGTACTATTCTTGCAAATTTCCTGTGAAATTATTTCAATATGAAAAAGTTTTAAAAATATACCATGAGTCTAAACTGAATATGTGTGCTTGGCTCGATCTGACAAGGAGTGGGTAGAATCTGTACCCTTATGGGGAAGGTGGTCGGGGTGCTCTCGTCTCTGGGGACAGATTGGAGGACAATCTACTCCATCCCACTCTGACAGATGCAGACCCACCAGAATATCTGGTAAAAAAACAGCCTTCTCTATTGTGCTGTTTGTGGAGGGCAAAGCATTTGGGTCAAATCAACAAAGACTAGTTTTCTAGAAAACTTACTATTAGCCCATTGCTTTTGTCTCCAAATTCCAATTTCTGGGTGTGACATTGCTACTATCACATAACACCATTCTGTATCAGGTCTCCTGAAATAGATGATTACAGAGGCTGTGGCTTCCATATGACTAAAGGTTTCACATGGTAACAACAAAAAGATCTTTAGCCACTAAGCCCTACAATAAAGGACAAGCCCACCAAGTAATTAGTCTTCACCAGCACATGAATAAGCTCCTGTCCCCACAGAGCCACCAGAACACAGGCTATGAGCCCACATGCCCACCCTTCAGACAATGATTTCAGCTTCCAAAGAGAAGAGAGAAGTGACCCCCAAAATAGATCTTTTAAATCCTCCATCGTTTTTTGTGACAGCACAATTTGCTGTTTCATTTCAGTCTCTTATCAGGAAGCCTACTGAATCAGTGCTCTATTTTGAGCACAAAGTCAAGATTTCTGTGGCCTCAGCCAAAGATGTTCACGTGGTGAGATGCTGAGCTGGCTCGCTGATTCAGGCCCTGACGATTCCTAAAGTCCTTCTGGGTGAGTGGGAAAGGGTTCACCCGTAATAGCTTTTTCTTGGCCTTTCTATCCCTTTCGCACCCTGTCCACTTAGCATTCCACTAGAGAGAACATAAAATTGAATACAGGCCAAGAAAATGGACACACTCCACATACATTAATAGCTTTACTATATTCGTAGCCTGCCAAAAGTCAGCTATCTCCCTAGGGCATCTTAGTGTCTCCCCTTGTGAGTGTCTATTTTTTCTTTCTTTGTTCTTCCTTTTCCCTGGCCTTCTTACAGAAACAGAAGGGTCATTTACAGGTAAGGTAGCCAGTTATAAAACTTGTAATGGGGCTCCCATCTAGTGATCCCTCTCAGTTACCGAGTTTCTACAACGTGAGTGCTTTACATATGCCATCCCATTCAAAACTACAAGGTAACTTAGTACATCCTAATTTTTCAGGTGAGAAAACAGAAATTCAAAGAGGATGACTATCATGTCCAAAAATCCATGGCAAGTACGAGAGGTGAGGCTTAAACTCAGTTCTATTTGTCTAGAGAGTGCCAGTATTCCATTCTGCTATAGCTGGATGGTAAGTAGAAAGATACTGTGGCCTCCATCTCCATCTGCTTGTGGAAAGCCCCAAATTCTTTTACCAAATTGGCTTTAGTGCCTAGATTGTGTAAAAACTCATTACCTTTAGCACCTTTCCACTTGCAGCTGCCTCTTCGGTAACCCTGTTTGGCAAGAAAGTACATATATTCAAGATTTTACTAGGGTTGGGGCATTCAGATTTCTCCCCAGCGTGTGACCTGGGACTCTTCAGAATGCAAAGCTGGGGCAGGGTCACCATGTCCTCCCCATGCTAGTGAGGTAGCTGCAGTAGCCAGTAGCTGTGTGTTCAGCCATCTACTCTAGTTTCTAATCTGTCACTTGGCTTTTTGTGAATTGTGTGATATCTGGGCCTAAGAAAGAAGATGTTCCCACTTCTCAGGGGACCTGAAAGTCTGCCCTGGATGCAACTATCCCTTCATGGTAGGATCATTAGACAAGAGCATCCCTAAAATAATGCTTCCAACGAGTGCCTAAGATGACATCTCTTGTAGCTGACTGAGTCAGTGTCCCATAGCACTCACCGAAAACGTGCACACTAGTGGGTTCTTACAGAAGCATGCACACCTCTCCATGCGAGGACCCTCTGTCCTCTACCCACACATAGGACTGGTCCGAAGGGATGGAGGGTTGAAGACCCCAAGAATAACCTTCAAGCCATGAACCAACAGGAGTTGGTAAATTAAGACCCTGGGTTCTTTGACCTTTGGGTGGGAGAAGTCTAAGGTGTGTTCTATACTTTCCTCCCATCTTGAGACCAGTGGGATTGAGCCACCAATGTCTACAGCAGTAACTTCAATAAAACCCTGGACTGGCTTCCTTCTCATCTGTCTCAATTCCACTCCCTAGTCAAGTGTTTCCTGGAAGCAACATCTAGTACCTCCCTTGCACTCAGAGTCTAGTCTCAGGGTAGGCTTCCGGAGGAGCAAGCCTTAGACACCCATCAGGCCTCCTTCCCTATGTCCCTAGTGCAGTCAACCCACTGTTGAGTCCTCCAGGGTAAAGTTGCTGACAAAGGTAGACAGGAGGGTGGACAGCACTGGACTCCACAGTTAGACTTTTCCAAGCCAGAAACCATCCAGAGTTTCTGGAGGATTCATGAGGATAGGGCTCAGGGCGGGGAACCATACCAGAAATGTTAGTGAATTTTCTGTTCCAATGTGCCTACATTGAAAGACAGGCCGCTTCTGTTCCGAATCTAAGTGGAATGAGGCTCATAAACAAAAAGGAGTTTCTATCCATAAGGAGAGGAAGATTTCGTCTTTTACAGACTCACAATGTTTCAGGAGAGAAAGAAGACTAAGATGTTCCTTCTTCCTCCTTGAAGATCTCTTCCTTTTCTCTCCCAGGTTGCATGCTCCCTTAAGTCACGTGAATGATTTTGAGGGTGGCGTGATTTCATGGACTCCACTTCTGCTAGCTGACACTAAGAGACCCACGAGGCGCCGATCTCAGAGCACCTGGTGGTGAGGCAGTCGAGTGTTTCCGTTTCCTCCAATCAGCACGGCATCCAGGAGGGGGCCCACTCACTCCCTCACAGTGATTGGGTCAGCATGGGGCACGTGACACCCTGAGACCCAATGAGGCCTCTCGGGACTTCTGGGGAGGAGCCCTTAGCTGTTCCACCCTGGATTCCCCCAGAGGAGGCTGCAAAGCTGCTCCCTTGAGAGCAGTTGGGGGTGGGATAGGCGTAGAGCCCACAGGCAGAGTGACACTGAGTCCTTGTGACGTTAGCAATGGAATCTACCTGTCCTCCTCTGGGCCTTTAGTAGTTGAGCCATTTAATTTCTTTTCTTGCTTAATCCAGTTTTAGTCAAGTTTTCTGGCACTTGCAGCAAAGAGTCAGTCCTAAGTGATGCAAGTGGAAGAGAGCGGTTTTCTTAACCTGCTTTTGCACCACGACCCGAGATTCTTTTCTGCTGTCCTCTGTGGCGCAGTGTGGAGACCAAAGCATGTGGCTCTGGATGGATGCCCCTCAGCATTCGTGTGTGCAGAACTTTTATTCTTGAAATCCTCATGGGCTGCAGAAATGTACTGATTCCTCCAGAAACGGATGACTACACTTACAAGGAATTTGCAGTTGAGATGCCCAAGGGTCTGATTCTGACATGTTGAGGTTTTATCCCAAAAGTTAAGATTTCATTGACAAATAAGTTTACACAGAAACACTTGGGTAAATTAAACTTTAAGTTCAAGCACAAAATATATCCAGTTTAATAAATTGGGACCAATGTTTTGAAAAGGAGAAAAAAGTTATGTTGAAAACAAATGAAATCAAATATACAAGATAAGCAATATTTAACCTCTAGATCTTTTTAAAAGCTTATAGACATGGTCATTCTTTCATGAAGAGTTACTCTTATTACCTCATTCAAATAATCCTTTAATTTCTCTCCAACCTTTTGTTATGAAATACTCAACCTACAGAAATGTTGCAAAAATAATCAAATGAATATCTACATGTCCTTCACCTAGATTCACCAATCGTTAGTGCTTTGCCATGTTTGTGCTATATACATATATATGTGACACACATCTTCAGGCAAAACTCTTATTTTATACACACACACACACACACACACTTTTTTGATGAACCATCTGAGTTAATCGCAGACATCATGACACTTCACCTTTGAATACTTTATCATTTATCTTCTAACAAAAATCAAATAATTATCACACTCAGGAAAATTAACATTTAAACAATACTATTTTTTCCCTATATATTTGGTCCAAATTCAAATTTTTCTATCTGTTCTTCAGGGATAATTTTTGTTGCTGTTGATCCAGGATCCAACCAAATATCATGCGTTACATTTACTAATATTTTACTTTTAAACATTATTCTACAGTCTTTTTTCTTGTTCTTAATGAAATATCTTGGGTTATTGTAAAACCAATATTTATTCCACCAATTACTTATTTACTATCAATTTCCATTCATTCCATTAACTACTTGGAAAATCAAAGTAACACAAAGAGGCTTGGTGGCAAAAGGTATGAGGATATTGATGACTGGTAATGATGATGATGATGATGTTGAAGAGAAAGAGGCGGAGGCAGAGGAGGAAGAAGAGGATAGTGGTGATTTTAAGTCAGGTTAACTAAATAAAAGTTTTGCCTGAAGATGGATGTATTTGTGCTCTTTTGTATTATGAGTGTTTGTTTGCAAAAGGGCAAAAGCATATCGTTATAATATCTCCTGGAGGCGTAAGCCATCTCCTCCATGATCATCACCTTGACTTCATTCTCACCAAATCGCCACATCCCAAAAGCACAATGCTAAACATTCTGTGCACTACCTGCCACATCTGGCTGCTTTACTTGAGTACAGTGCTGTCCAGCAGAACATTGTCCAATGATAGGAATGTTCTAAACATGCACCATCCAGTATGTGTGACTGCTGAGGACTTGCCATGTGACTAGTGAGATGGAGGACATGAATTTTAAATTTTATTTAATGTTAGATAATTTAAATAGCCACATGTGACTGGTGGCAACTCTATAGAAGACTGAAGCTATAGGTCATGACTGCAAACACCATTTGTGCCCTCAGGGCTCCCAATTCAGAGTCACAGTTATCACCTCTTGCAGCCTGTACACCATGTAGAGTTCACCACCAAGATTATGTTGACATCAGAAAATAATTTAGATGTGACCTTTTTATTTAAAATTAAAAATCACCCCTCTCCCCAGCCTACCCCATGCGAAACTCTCTGCTCCTCGCCATTGGTTTATTTTCTCCACAGCATTTAATCACTATTTGGCATATTATATATTAAAATTATTTAATTGTTTATTATCTATCTCTGCTCACTATTATGTAAGCTCTGTGAGAGAGAGGATTTTGTTTTATTTCCAGCTGCATCAGTAAAAATTTGGGAATGAGGCAGGAGTTGGAGATTATCACCCCAGGAATTCCTACTTCTTGTCAGTATCATGTGCCTTGCATCTCACACATGTCAGGTATGTCCACACATTTTCAGCAGAGCGTTGATGATGGGAAGTCAGCAGAGCAGAGTGAAAAAGGGGGGGTAAAAATTGGGGCCTAAACAGACCTGAATCCCAACTTTATGACTAATTTTATTATGTAACATAAAAAAAATTGTACTCTTTTAGCTAGCTATGTTACAAAAAGTAGAAATACCTATGTAAATAATCTTCACAATGCCAGAAACAGAGGAAGGGCTCCATGCATACACAGAATTTTATTAAAGCTTTTCCAATTATGTTTTCTTATAAATGAGCAGGCAAAGTATGTTACCAGTAAAGAAATAATAATGGCAGCTAATGCTTCTGGAGCACCTGGGTGCTGAGTATTTCAAATGTGGTAATCCATTTAAGTGTAGTTATTAGACCCATTTTCAGTTGAGAAACTGAGGCTCAGAGAAATGTCCCAGATCATCATGGTTGTGGCTGGGCTTGAACTCACTGAACTGGTGCAGTCTGGTTCCGGAGTCTGTGCTGGGTGGCTCCAGACAGTGACATGCAAAAGGCTAAAAGTAATGCAACTGGAATGAAAGTCCCTCTTGTCATTCATTTAGACTGAAGTCCATTCTCATGAGCATTTAATGGAGTGAGAAGCAGGCGGTTGGTTAGGAGGACAGCTGCCCTCTTCTCCACATGCTCCAGGAAAAATCTCTGATGAGCCACACAGAGAATGAGATATTTTTATTTTAAGATACGTTTGGGGTCTTTAAAAGCCTCTTGTTTGCTTCCTGCCTGGAAAGGCTGAAGGGCCGCTCATTCTAGCTCCATGGGGGTCCCCATTTCAAGGTCAGAGGCTACAGAAGTCTCTTCTGTAGATCTACATCATGAGTTTCTAGTGCCCAGGCTCGGAAATTATTTTTAGTCACCAACGTCACCCCAGAATGTTGTGGTTCCAGTGATCACCACCCAGGCAACACTCAGGCAGACAGCTGAGTAATGTGGGCAGCCAGCACTTGACCTGCAAGGGGGACAGTAAGGACAGAAAGACTACTCAAATGCCTCGTGTCTTCATTTCAGCTGACTGCGTGGTCCCAGCACCCTGATTCCTCCTGGTTCCTGCCACCATGAACTTTTGCTGGGGTCCTTCTGCTCTAGTCTCCATGCTTTCCGATTTTGAGTAGGGCAAGTACTTTGGTCCCCAGATTCTGTTTTCATCCTGTTGGTGCTGGGCCCAGCTCTAGATATGATGGTATATTCCAGCAGGTTGGTCATGGGCTGGTCAGGAAAAGAAAGGACAGGAGGGGAAGAGGAGAGAGAAGGAGACTGCAGCTTCCTAACTTCTGTACCCATGGGCACCGGGAAGAGTGCTGGGATGCCTCATGTCAT
Organism: Balaenoptera ricei; assembly: GCF_028023285.1. Lineage (NCBI taxonomy): Eukaryota > Metazoa > Chordata > Mammalia > Artiodactyla > Balaenopteridae > Balaenoptera > Balaenoptera ricei. Next base: position 21,928,090 of record NC_082644.1, read on the forward strand.
CTTTGCAGAGAGCATAACCCAGAAGAGGACCCAGCAGGTGAGGACTCCCTGTGGACACTTTTGGAAAAGAGACAGAGGAGAGAGAACAGGGACCCGGACTTAGGACAATAGAGCTTCTAGCCAGGAGGTTGCGCCAGCCTGGACCCTACAGCCCTTACGTGGTGAGGCAGTGGTCCTATCTGCAGGTGCTGTTCCCATGTTCCCCTTGGGGTGATGATGAAGCTCTCCATGCTGTGTAACCTGTGCACAGGGTAGAAGCCCTTCACCCGACTCTAGGTTCAAATTCATTCGGCTCTTTAAAAAGATTCAATTACAAAGTAATCTGTGCTCATAGTAAAATCATCATCATCATCATCATCTAAGCTCGGATTTTTTGAATTAAGGTACCACCTCCCAAGACTAACAGCCAGGTGTGCCTTTTTTCACACCTTTCACAAATTTCACACGAATTAGAGATAATATTTTACAAAATCGTTTTATGTTTTACAAAACTGGACTCATACTACATACGTTTCTCTGCAAATTGTGTTTCACACTTCTTGTAGTTTTTTTGCCAGGCCAAAAAGTGCTGCCATAGACATCCTCATTTTATAGGATAAATTCCGAGAAGTGAGATTGCTGGACCAAAGGGTGCGTGTATTTTAACTGTTTAATAGATCTTGCCAGATTGCTTTCCAAAATAGTTGTAGTTATTCCAAAGTATGCAAAGTGCCCTTTCCCCTAAATCCTTGCCAGCACTAGGATGTCATTGTTTTTCTCATTTTTGAACAAATATACTGGATGAAATTAGTATCTTACTATGACTTGAATTTTCATTTCTCTGGGTAATAGTCAAATTAATCAATCATATTTTCATATCTTTATGGATCATTAATATTTCCTCTTTTCAAAACTGTCTATTCCTATTCGTTGACTATTTCACATTGAGATTTAAAAATCTTTTTCTCATTAATTTTTAAGAGTTTTTGTATGTTGTGGTTATTAACTATTTGTCAAATTTATCTCTTAATCATTTATCCTTTGACTTACAATATTTAATTTGACTTAAATATTACGATATTTGCCATGCAATTTTTTACATGAATAAGTGTCATCAGTATTTCTCATGTTGTTTGCAAAAAAGTGTTTAATTACAAAATCAGAAGGAAAATAATTAGAAAAGAGTGCAAAGATATATACAGGCACGTATCAATTATAAGTATTGTTTACCATTAAGAATGGAAATAACCTGAATGTTCCAATATTAGAGGTATAATTTAGTTAATAGTGTTGTGGATGTTTTACATTTTTATTGTTTTTCTCATTGTTATTGTTTTTCTGTCTGAATTGCCAATATTGCTGTGGTTTCATTTTCTATACTTTTCATTGCAAATGCAGAGTGTTTTAATTACATATGGATTGAAAAGTTTCTTATGGGCTGGTTGGTGATACCAATGACCAGCTTTAACACTGTTTCTATAGGAAAATGAATTCCACGTGAAAAGGAACAAACTTAGTAGTTAAGTTTTAGAATGTGTGAAATGAGGCTGCCTCTGTGCCATAAAATTTAGATGGAAGATGATAGATACAAAACAAATAGGCCAGCATTACTTGGGACCATGTCTACCAACTTTTTCTTAGTTGGGTTTTTTGGAGGGGAGGGGGTGTGTTGTTCTTTCTTCCTCTCTGCCTTTTTTTTTTTAGATTGCTTGATAATAGCTTCTATCAGTTTCCCTACATCTGCCAGCAATTGGCATAATTCCATTTTGTTTCAATAATTCAGTAGCATTGCTTCTTGTGGAAATAGCTGCTTCTGGCAAAACTGTTTAGTTTATCATTTAATCAAAACATTTGCGTAGTTCCACTCAGAAAGCAAAAATGGGGTTGATCATTTTTGCATAAAGACAAGTCAAATCAAGGAATGCTTTAAACCATGAAATGAAATTTAATTAAATATTGGAATGACAAACATTTCACCATGAACAGGCATTCTTAAATAATGGTTAAATGATACACAAAAGAAATTACAGTTTTATATAGAAAATATTTAGTGGTGACTTAATAAATGTTTCCCAGGATCTTCAGTGCATGTAATCAATGTGTATCTTACTCATTTGGGGAGTTAGTTGCTCTATGAAGATGCCTTGGATGGAGTGTCTCAGACTTTGCAACTGAAATATCCTCAGTTGTAGTAAGCAGTGAGCAAGTTGCCAGGGCTTGGCGGAAGAGGCTTCCTGCATTCAGGCCCTCCCACCTCCTGCTTTTATGTGCACAGTGCACTTTACCTCACAACTATTTGGCACATGCGTGTTTTCGTGTTAGAGTAATACTATCCGCTGAAAAATACCTTTACATACAGTGATGCTCCAGGGTGGTACACTCTATTCTGTGCCTTCAGAAACTCATGTGGTCACTAAATACCTACTGCAGGATGTGCACAGTCAAGTTTGAGAATAAGACCTGGGAGGAAATTGGAGAATCTATACCCTACCCAACACAGAGCTGCTCAGAGGTACTGAATGTCACTTGAGACTGAGGGACACTTGGAAGTCTGACTAGATCCTGTAGACCTTCAGGTTAAAGAAAGGGCCTATTGTAAGGAAAACAGGAATGCTTCTAAGGTCTGCATCCTCAACTATAAAAGAGCTGTGTAAGAGGTCATCTAAGCTTTGGGAAACATCTAACAAGGAAGCCAAACTATTTGGTTTGGGATCAAAATCAACAAGCTTGAGACCTCTGTAATGTTTTCTCCTAAATAACTTCATTAAGATACAGTTCAACATGGTACAATTCACCTACTTAAAGTGTACACTCAACGATTTTTAATATATTGACATAGTTGTACAACCATCACCACAATCTAATCTAACTAGAATATTTTCATGCCCCCCCAAAGAATCCATATATCCATGAGTAATCACTCTTCATCCCAATTCTACTCACCCACATGCCCTAAGCAACCACTAAACTACTTTCTGCCTCTATAAATTTGCTTTTTGTAGGCATTTCATATACATGACATCATATAATATGCAGGCTTGTGTGACTGACTTCCTTCACTTAGCATAATATGTTCAAGGTTCATCCATGTTGTAGTAGGTATTGGTACCTCATTTCTTTTTATGGCCAAAAGCATTCCATTGTATGGATATACCACATTTTACTTACCCAAACATCAGTTGATGGACAGTTGGGTTGTTTCCACTGCCATAAATAATGCTGCTATGAACATTTGTGTACAAACTATTGTATGGACATATGTTTTCAGTTCTCTTAGGTATAAACCTAAGTTGCTGAATCAAATAGTTTAACATTTTGTGTAACTACTAAACTGTTTTCTATAGTGGCTTCACTATTTTACATTCCTACCAGCAACGGAGAGGGTTCTAGTTCCTCCACATCCTTGCCAACACTTATTATTGTCCGTCTTTTTGATTATAGTCATTCTAGTGGGTGTGATGTGGTATCTCGTTATTGTTTTGATTTGCATTTCCCTAATAATTAATGATGTTGAGCATCTTTCATGTGCTTATTGGCTATTTGTATATCTTCTTTAGAGAAATGTCTATTCAAATGTCATTTGCTCATTTTTAAATTGGGTTGTCTTTTTATTATTGAGTTGTAAGAATTCTTTATGTATTCTGGATACAAGTTCCTTATTAGATGTATAATTTGCAAATATGTTTTTCCATTATGGGCTGTGTTTTCACTTTCTTTATAGTATCTTTTGCAGCATAAATTTTTTTAAAATTTTGTAGTCCAATTTATCTGCTTCATATTTATTTATTTATTTATTTATTTATTTATTTATTTATTTAGGCTGCTTTGGGTCTTTGTTGCTGCACGCAGGCTTTCTCTAGTTGTGGTGAGCAGGGACTACTCTTCATTGCGGTGCGTGGGCTTCTCATTGTGGTGGATTCTCTTTGTTGTGGAGCATGGGCTCTAGGCACACAGGCTCAGTAGTTGTGGCGCATGGGCTTAGTTGCTCCACGGCATGTGGGATCCCCCAGACCAGGGCTCAAACGCATGTCCCCTGCATTGGCAGGCGGATTCTTAACCACTGCACCACCAGGGAAGTCCCTCTCTATTTGTTTCTTTTGTTACTTGTGCTTTTGGTGTCATTTCTAATAAATCATTACTTAACCAAGGTCATGAAAATTTACTCCTGTGTTTTCTTCTAAGAGTTGTGTTATTTCCGCTTTTACATTTGTGTCTGTGATCCATTTTTAGTTAATGTTTGTGTATGGTATGATATAGGGATCTACTTTATTCTTTTGCATGTGGTTATTATCCAGTTCTTCCTGCACAGTTTGACTGTTCTTTCCCCCAATGACTTATTTTGGTGCCCTTGTTAAAAAACCCCATAAGTGTATATTTCTGGACTCCCAGTTCTACTCCACTGATCTGTATGTTTATCCTCATTCCAGAACCACATTGTCATGATTACTATATCTTTGTAGTAAGTTTTGCAGTCAAGAAGTGTGAATCCTTCAACATTGTTTTTTTTCAAGATTGTTTTGACTACTCTAGGTCCCTTGCATTTCTATATGAATTTTAAGATCAATTTGTCAATTTCTGGAAAAAAGTCACTTGAGATTTTGAGAGATATTGTGTTGAATCTGTAGACCAACTTGGAGAGTATTTCCATCTTAATAATTAGTTGATGACAATGTCACCTCTTCCATTTATGTAGATCTTCTTTAATTTCTTTCAACAATATATTCTAATTTTCATTGTAAAAGTCTTGTATACAAGAATACTTTTATTAAATTTATACTTAAATATTTTATTATTTTTTATTTTATTGTAAATAGAATTGTTTTCTTAATTTTTTTGTCAGAATGTCCATTGTATAGAGATAGAAGAAATTTTTGTATATCTTTTGTCTTGCAAACTTAATCAACTCATTTCTTTTTTTTTTTTAATTAATTAATTAATTTATTTATTTATGGCTGAGTTGGGTCTTCGTTTCTGTGTGAGGGCTTTCTCCAGTTGTGGCAAGTGGGGGCCACTCTTCATCACGGTGCGCCGGCTCTCACTATCGCGGCCTCTCTTGTTGCGGAGCACAGGCTCCAGACATGCAGGCTCAGCAATTGTGGCTCACGGGCCTAGTCGCTCCGTGGCATGTGGGATCTTCCCAGACCAGGACTCGTCAACTCATTTCTTAGTTCTAATAGTTTTTTTTTTTTTTTTGGAAGAGTCATTAGTATTTTCTCTATACAAGATCTTGTCATCTATGAATAGAGATAATTTAACTTCTTCCTTTCCAATCTGGATACTCTTTCATTTTCTCTTCTTTGTCTCTAATTAACTTTTAGTACAATGCTAAATAGAAGTGGCAAGGACAGACATTCTTATTTTGTTCCTAATCTTAGAGGAAAACATTTTGTCTTTCACCATTAAGTAGATGTTAGGTGTGGGTTTTTTTTTTTTTTTATTGAAGTATAGTTGATTTACAATGTTGTGCCAATCTCTGCTGTATAGCAAAGTGACTCAGTTATACACATATATACATTTTTCAAATATTCTTTTCCATTATGGTATCACAGAATATTGAATATAGTTCCCTGTGCTGTACATTAGGACCTTGTTGTTTATCCATTAGTTTGCATCTACCAACCCCAAACTCCCAGTTCATCCCTCTCCCTCCCCCCCCCCACCCCCTTGGCAACCACAAGTCTGTCCTCTATGTCTATGAGTCTGTTTCTGTTTTGCAGATAGGTTCATTTGTGCCATATTTTAGATTCCATATATAAGCGATATCATATGGTATTGTCTCTCTCTTTCTGACTTACTTCAGTTAGTATGATAATTTCTAGTTGGATCCATGTTGCTGCAAATGGCATTATTTCATTCTTTTTTTATGGCTGAGTAGTATTCCATTGTATGTATGTACCACATCTTCTTTATCCATTCATCTGTCAATGGACATTTAGGTTGTTTCCATGTTTTGGCATTTCAAACAGTGCTGCTATGAACATAAGGGTGCATGTATCTTTTTGAATCATAGTTTTGTCCAGGTATATTCTCAGGAGTGGGATTGCTGGATCATATGGTAATTCTATTTTTAGTTTTCTGAGGAACCTCCATACTGTTTTCCATAGTGGCTGTACCAACTTACATTCCCACCAACAGCATAGAAGGGTTCCCTCTTATCCATACCTTCTCCAGCATTTGTTATTTGTAGACTTTTAAATGATGGCCATTCTGACCAGTGTGAGGTGGTACTTCATTGTAGTTTTGATTTGCATTTCTCTAATAATTAGTGATGGCATCTTTTCATGTGCCTACTGGCCTTCTGTATGTCTTCTTTGGAGAAATGTCTATTAAGGTCTTCTGCCCATTTTTCAGTTGGGTTGTTTGTTTTTTTGTTGTTGAGTTGTAGCTATGGGTTTTTTGTAGATGACCTTTATCAGGTGAGAAAGTTCCCTTCTATTCCAAGTTCCTTGAGAATTTTTATTATGAAAGTGAGCTGGATTTTTCAAAAGCCTTTTCTGTGTCTATTGTCCTTTTTCTAATAATATAATTTATTGCATTAATTGAGCCTTCATAATGATTCCTATGTTTGCAAACCACAGGTAGTGATTTGTAGCAAACCCCTCATTACAGTAAATTTTGATAAAGAACTGAAGAAGTTAAAGAGGCTGAACTTTAGTTTAAAAGCACTTTTTCTGATAGAGGGAAGTAGAAATGCAGAAAACTAATGACAGCTACTCTAATTGTGAAGGGAAAGCGATTAGAATCCATACAGACAAGAACTATATGGCAGGGGCTTCCCTGGTGGCACAGTGGTTAAGAATCCGCCTGCCAATGAAGGGGACATGGGTTCAAGCCCTGGTCCGGGAAGATCCCACATGTTGCGGAACAACTAAGCCCATGCACCACAACTACTGAGCCTGTGCTCCGCAACAAGAGAAGCCACCACAATGAGAAGCCCGTGCACTGCAACGAAGAGTAGCCCCCACTCGCCGTAACTAGAGAAAGCTCACGTGCAACAATGAAGACCCAATGCAGCCAAAAATTAAAAAAAAAAGAACTATATGGCACAGACACATTGGGTACATTGAGTAGACTTTAATAAAGAAGCTCTTTACAAAAGTGAGCAGGGAGTGGGTAGCATAGTGCAGTCCCCTGAGGGTAGAAACAGCAGGCCATTGCCATCCCTAGGCTTGGAAAGGAAAAGCAGCCAAGAGTCCTGAGGACAGGGATCCTAGCTTCCCTGGAGGGATGGAGCTAAAGGTTTACTAAACAGCCATCAGTCCCTTCCTTTCCTCGCTGCTCCACTGCCCTTGCTTTCCACTGTAGAGCCCAACAGGAAGCCACTTGATGTAGTCCATACCTGTCTCTTGGCGTATAGAACAATGTAGGAAAGGGTGATGGGTGAATCTGGTGAGACAAAGGGGCAGTTCCTGTGTGTGCAAAGGAAGAAAAAGGCATGTGGGAATTTGACTATGTCATGAAAGTGATCCCTGGGGATTTTACAAACTGCACAATAAACCTCATCCTGGATTTCTATAGCTTGTCACTAAAAGGCCTCTGGATTATGGTCCTTTTCCAAATTATATTTACAGAAATAAATATCAAATCATCACTAGGTAGGTAAGCCATCAAAACCAGAGACACAGATATATACACATAATGTTAAAATGTAGAAGGCAATACAGGGTTGCTATGATTACTGGTGGGAAAGATCTCTCCAAACACAGAAGAAAAGGTAAGTGGGAAAGAAACCATTCTTTCAAAAATCTAAGAGGAGAGTTATAGGGAAGCTAGTGTATGTTTAACAAATAAGTACCCTTTCAAGGGAAAACAGGTAGATAATTTGGAAATAACAGTCAAGACAGTAAATATTCAGGTCTGAATAAGGTAGAGTGGATTCTGGAGCCAGCCTGCTTGAGTTTTTTTCTTGGCTCCATCACTAACTCTCTGTGAGACTTGGAGCAAGTTACTTAATTTCTCTGCCTCAGTTCTTCATCTGTAAAATCGAGATAACAATAGCACCTCTCTCAAATGACTGTTTGGGGCATTAAAATGAGTTAATTGTCATGAGGCACTCAGAGCAGACCCAGTAAACAGTCAGTGCTCAATACATGTTAGCCCTTCTTGCTATGTTTTTATTTCTGTGTCTAACTGAAGGACCACTGGGGTATATAGGTATGTTAGGACCTGATTTGCAAGTTATCCCAGTACTCTATGTGTATAAGAAAGCAGTTTGTGGAGGGGGGGATGTGAGGAAGATGGGTGGTAGGAGGGAAGACAGAGAAAAATTTAAAACTGCTTTCAAAACCTGCAATTTCTGAAATACAAATAGGTCTGGAAGGATGTTACTATTGCAGGTAGCTACCATACATCATTTTTGAGAGAAGGTGAGATATAAAAAATAACATCCTAAAGATATTGCATTTTCTCAGATAATGTTCAGGGGCTCCACAATTTGGGTTGTTCAATGCAACCCAGGCCCTGGGTAGCAAATTGCCCTCAGAGTCGGAAACTCTCTGTGATACTGCAGGCAGCTCAGAGACAGCTTCTCCCATTTACTTCCCTTCCCTCCAGAGAACTGTCCCCACAAGGGACTGTGCAGCCCCATTGTGACTACAGGGTTGGGAGTGGCCCTGCCACCACAGTGAGAGCACATCAAACAGTCAACCACTGAGGTGGCTACAGCAGCCTCTAGACTTCTAGCAGCCACCATCACTGGGACCACTTCAACAAGGGCACCCACAGAATGTCAGGCCAGGTGGACTTTGCTGCTCAGAAGTCCCTGCTCCTCCAGCACTTCTGAAGGGAGTGTGCTGAGGGGAGAGACAGGACACTTCCCTCCAGGAGCTGAGGTTGGACCACTGGCCCCTCAATTCTGAGAGATCCTAAAATAACCCTGTTCCTATATTCCTGGTCAAGAAAGTGAGGCCCAGGTAAAGAGACACCCTCAGCTATGAATTGTGTCTGTACTTTCTTCAGAAAATCATTATCAGTGCTGGAAATTTAATACTGACATCGAGGAAAGTGGTGGCCAGTTGTTTTCTCATTCCTTAGAGAACACAACCAGAGCTGCTCACAGTGGTGTGCTGGGCTGACTTGTAGAGCCAAAGGTTACATCTGCAGGAATTTTATGAGACTGGTGTTACATAGTCCTTGTTAAAAATAATCTTATGTGAAATTACAATTAAATAAATTACTTTATAAATAATAGTAATGTCTTAAAACTCATCACTTCCTAACTATTTTACTACATTTTACTATTCTCTATGTCCTTATAATTATTTATGTCTATTGTATCTGAGTAGTGGAGATACTATATACTCATGTGCTATTGTGAGTCACTTCTCAAGTCTGTGTTCAGTGGAATCAGAGTTGTAGGTTGATTAAGCCACCATGGGAGTATTTACTCCACAAAAATCAGTAAATGTTACAACTTTTTTTGTTGAGCTAGTTGTTAAGCATTTACTAGGATGCCACACTGACATGTACAAAGGCATGCATGTTAGCACAGGGGAAAATTCATACAATATTTTAGATAGGAATGCTAAAGAAAAGTGTGTAACTCCTTATTGTTTTTTCCTGGGAAGAATTAAGAGCAGGATAAATTCAATTCAGGAGGGGTTTATTGAAGAAGATTTCTTGTATGTTCATCACTAGAGTAGATACTCAGCCTGAATGCTTAAAATTATTTATGCAAATGATGCCTCTTATGGAGACAGGATTAAATGATTCTTCAACAAATCTTCAACGAATCTATTAATCTATAAAGAAATACTTCATATAAAGCCTAGTAGCCAAGATAATTGTTTTTCTCCAGATTGTTGAACTGCAGCATCATTTCTTCTGTTTGCCATTCAAAGCACTCAGGCCATTCAATGGGTCTGTTTGAGCTGTTCCTGAGACATAAACAGATTTCGAAATGTAGATATTTGATGTTTGATGCAGCCCTTTCCTATTGCTTTAACAATTACTTAGAGTACTCACATAAATTAATCTTCTTTTCGGGGATCCAAAGCAATTGTCTTTCATTAAGCCCCATGCTTATAAGAGCTGCATAATTCAGTCTCCAAGTTGGCATTCCTACCTCCTTCCACTGAGCTACCAATGTATGTATCAAAACACAGGAGGAAAATCCCAATCATGAGAAAAATTCTTCCCTTCATTATAATCTGTCTTCTTTACCAAACAATGACATAATCTTAATAGCTTAATCTTTCATTTTATTAGAAAGACTCTGTCTGTGTGCACAACTGTGGAAAGGGTTTGGAGAAGCTGCTGTTGATGTGAAATGGCCAAAATCTCTTGGTAGTGTTTATAAAGGCCAGGGAATGGGCAGAGGCAGAGAGTCTGTCATCAGGGAACCATTCAAATAGAGATGCTAGGTGGATTTAACATTTGAAATTCATGTAACTCACTATATTAACAGAAAAAGAAAAACAATGTGATCATGTCAAAAATGCAGAAAAAACATTTGACAATGAAAAAATCAATAAACATTTAGCCAGACTGATGAAGATAAAAAGATAAGAGGCTGTTAATTACCAGTATCATGAATCAGAGAATGGACATCATCACAGATTCCACAGACACAAAACATAAAATACTGGAGTATTATAGAAAACTTCTGATAATAAATGTGACAACTTAAATTAAGTGGAAAAACTCCTTGAAGGACATAAACTACCAAAACTCACTCTAGAAGAAATAGATAATTTGAATGGTGCTATATTTGTGAAAGAATTGAAAATTGAATTCACAGTTAAAATCTCCCACAAAGATAACCCCAGGCCAGATGGCATCACTAGTGAATTCTACCAAACATTTGAGGAAATAAAAATATCAATTCTACATAAACTCTTTCAGAAAATATAAGACTAGGGGAAAATTTCCAACTCACTTTATGAGGCCAGTTTTACCCTATAACAAAACCAGACAAAGACATTATGAGAAAATAAAATTATACACCAATTCCCTCATGATCACAGATGAAAAATACTTTTAAAAAATCTAGCAAAATGAATCTAGAAATACTAAAACAGGATAATACATCATTTCAAAAACAAGAATGTCTATTCTCATACCTCAAAATCTACATTGTACTAGAGATGAAATATGGCAAGAAAAAGAAATTAAAGATATACCAGTTGGAAAGGAAGATGTAAAACTGTCCTCATCTGGAGAAAACATGAATGTTTTTGTAGAAAGTCCTATGGTATGCAGAGAAAAAAATTCTAGAATAAATACGTAAATTTAGTAAGGTTGCAGAATATGAAGACAACACACAAAAAAATCAATTGTCCAGTCTCTAGTCCAGATAAGACAGCATAGATTCCTTTCTTCCTGCTTCTACCTACTGAGGACAACTAAGAACCCTGTAAATAACCAAAGAGGACACCAAAAGAGAACTCTGAAATATGGTAAGAGTAAGACAGATTGGTTTGGGACCCTAGGACGGGAATAATAATATTACAGCAGGGTGTTTTATGACCCCTCCCTCCACCCAACAGAACAAAGTGACCCAGACCTGGCATTCTCCAACCTTCAACTTAGTAACACAAGGAAGTCCTGGTAGACCCATTCCTCTTCTGGATTGAATGAGATTCCCACCAATAACACCAGGTAGTTTAGTAACACCAGTAAGGGAGATCAATCAGGAGTCCACCTTTAAAATGGCTAAAGAAATTCCTTCAAACAGAAAGAAAATTATAAAAGCAGGAATATTGAAAGTTCAGGGAGGAAGAAAGAACAGTTGAAATAGGAGAAAATGGTTACATAAAATATACCATCTTCTTCATGAATTTTAAACATTACATTGATAAAACAAAAACTGTAGGGAAGTTAAAAAGACTTAAATGAATGTGAGGTATCTATACTTCACCCAAGGTAGTAAAATGCGGATACCAGAGAACTGCAATAAGTCATATACATATATTTTAATACCCAGAGCAACCACTGATAAAATTATACCAAAAAAACCCCTCAAACACACTATAAATAAACCAATGTGGAATCCTAAGAATGTTTAATCTATGGGAAAGCATGAAAAGGGAAATAAGAAAGAAGGGAACTAAACAGGAAACAAACTATAAAAATATAATAATGTAATGTAAAAGAGGTAAACATATGCCCCAAACGGCAGAGGTTGAGCAGATTAAAAAGAAACATTATGTGTCTGTTTACAGAAACTGTGTGTCTGTTTACAAGAAACTTATCTTAAATTCAACATATGTTGGTTGCAAGTAAAAGGATGGAAAATGATATACCATGTAAACATTTCTAACAAGGCATGAGTGATTATATAAATATCAGATTAGGCAGATTTCAAAGCAAAGAAATTTACTAAAAATAAAGAGGGACATTACATAGTAATTAAAGTGTCAATCCACCATGAAGACAGAACAATCTTAAATGTGTGCTCACAAGAAAACAGAGCCTCAAAATTTATGATGCAAAACAATAGTGTTGGAAGTTGAAAGAAGCAAATCTTAAAGTATGGGGATTCTTCAACCCCTTCTCAGCAACTGATAGAACTACTAGAGAAAAAATCAGCAAGGATATAAAAGAATAACACAATCAACTAACAGGATCTAATTGACATATATAGAATGCTCCACCCAACAACAGCACAATACACATTTTTTCCAATTGCCCATGAAACATTCACCAAGACCATATTCTGGGCCATAAAACAAGCCCCAACAAATTTAAAATAATTATAATCATACAGAATATGTCTTCTGACCATAACAGAATCAAACTAGAAATCTATAACAGAAAGAAAACAGGAAAATCTCTAAACACATGGAAATTAAGCAACACACTTCTACATAATCTGTGGGCCAAAGAAGAGGTTCAAAAGAAATTAAAACTGAATGAAAATGAAAATAAAACATTTCAAGATATGTGGGATGGAGCTCAATAGTTCTGAGAGGAAAATTTATTGCACTAAATGCTTACACTAGAAAAAAGGAAAGGTCTTAAATCAATAACCAAGTTTCTTAATTCAGGAAGAGCAAAACAAACTCAAAGCAAGCACACGGAAATAATAGATAAGAGCAGAAGTCAATAACTGAAAACAGGAAAATGATAGAACAAAATCAATGAGACCAAAAACTGGTTCTTTGAAAAGACTGGTAAAATTGACAAACCTCTATCAAGACTGACAAAGAAAAAAAGAGATAAAGACACAAATCTGTAATAACAAAAATGAAACAGAGGGTATCACCATTGATCCTTCTCTTAGTCTGTTTGGGTCATTACAACAAAAATACCCTAGACTGGGTGGCTTATAAACAACAAACATTTATTTCTCTTAGTTCTAGAGGCTTAAAACTCAAGATCAAGGTGTTGGCAGATCCAGTCTGGTGAGGGCCTACTTCCTGGTTCATAAGTGACCTTCTTCTCACTGTGTCCTCACTTGGCAGAAGGGGCAAGGGAGCAATCAGGGGTCTCTTTTATAAGGGCATTTTTCCCATTAATGAAGGTTCCACCCTCATGACCTAATCACCTCCCAATACCATCACATTGGGGATTAGAACTTCAATATATGAATTTGGGGTGGGACACAAACTTTCAGTCCATTATAGTCCTGAAGACTTCAGAAGGGCAAGGGAAAGCCACTAACAACTTATATGTTAAAACTGACAACTTGCATGAAATGGACCAATTCTTTGAACAGTACAAACTACCACAACTCGTCCAATATTAAATAGATAATTTGAATAGCTTTACTATGAAGGAAATTGAATTCATAATTTAAAATCTACTGAAAAAAGGAAAAAAGGCCCAGTTGGTTTAATTGGAGAATTCTACTAAATATTGTATAAACCATTCTTTTCCATAAAACAGAAGAGTGAACACTGCCCACCTCATTCTATGAAGCCAGTATTATCTTGATGCCAAATGTAGACAAAGACAATTCAAGAAAAAAAAAACACTACAGACTAATACTGCTCATGAATAAAGATGTAAAAATTCTTGACAAGTATTAACAGAGATAATTCATCAATATACAAAAAGAATTATACACCATAAGCAAGTAGGATTTATTCCAGATATGCAATGTTGGTTCAATATTCAAAAAGCAATCAGTATAATCCACCATGTTACTATACTATAGAAGAAAAATCATATGGCCATATCAATTGATGTGGAAATTCCCCAACCAATTATGATAAAAACTGTTAGGAAATTAGGAATAGAGAGGAACTTCCTCAACCTGATAAAGTACATGAATAAAAACTTACAGCTAATATAGTCTTTCATCATACTTAATGATGAAAGACTAACTACTTTCCCCTAAAATTGGGAACAAAGCAAAGATGTCCAATCTCACAGGTGCTCAAAGTTCTGGGCAGCACAGTAAAGCAAGAAAAGAAAAAAATGCATACAGATTACAAAGAAAGAAGGAAAACTGTTTCTAGTTGCAGATGACACAATGGTCTATGTAGAAAACTCCAAGGCACCTCCCACCTCCCACTGCTAAAAGAGAGAGAGAGAGGGAGAGAGAGAAACAGCTAGAACTAATAAGTGGGTTCAGCAAGTTTGCATGATACAAAAAGAACATAAAAATCAATCATATTTCTATATACTAATAACAAACATGTAGAAACCAAACTTAAAATACAATAGACTATATAGTCCCTCAAAAGTAAAGGAAATACTTAGGTATACATTTAAGAGTGTATAAAGATTCTACATGCTAAAAATTATAAAATGTTGATCAAATAAATCAACACATATAAATGGAGAAACATATTTATGAATTGGAGGATTCACATAGTAAAAATTTCAGTTATCCCCAAGTCAATCTACACATATAATATTATTTTTATCAAAATCCCAGCAATTTTTTAAGACATAGACAACCTCATTCTAATATTTATATGGAAAGGAAAAGGCCCTAGAATAACAAAACAATCTTGAAAAAGAAGAGTAAAGTGGGAAGAATCACTCTTTCCAATATTGACTTACTACATAGCTACAGTAATCAAGACAGTGTGGTACACTGAAGAGATAAACATATAGATCAATGGAACAGAATAGAGAATCTAGAAATAGATCTACAGAAATGTGCTCAATTAATTTTTGACATAGGAGCAAGAGCAATTCAATGCAGGAAAGATAGACTTTTCAGCCAATGATGCTGGATTAATTGGACATTCATAGGCAAAAAAATAAACTTCAGCCTAAATCTCACATGTTATACAAAAATTAACTCAAAATGAAACACAGACTTAAATGTAAAATATAAAATTGTGAAACTTCTAGAAAAAAACAGAAGAGAGAATCTTTAGGATCTAGGACCAGGAAATAGGTCTTGCACTTGAAACCACAAGCATGATCCATAAAAGAAGAAAATAATACATTTGACCTCATCAAAATTTAAAACTTTTCCTTCTCTAAAAGGACTTGATAAAAGGATGAATCCAGACTGGGAAGAAATATTGCAAAACACAAATTCAACAAAGTACTAGAATCTAGACTGTATAAAGAACTCTCAAAATTCAACAGTAAAAAACAATCCAATTAAAAATCAAAGACATGAACAGGCATTTCACTTAAAGAGTAAATACAGGGGCTTCCCTGGTGGCACAGTGGTTGAGAATCTGCCTGCCAATGCAGGGGACACGGGTTCGAAGCCGGGTCTGGGAAGATCCCACATGCCGTGGAGAAACTGGGCCCGTGAGCCACAATTACTGAGCCTGCGCGTCTGGGGCCTGTGCTCCGCAACAAGAGAGGCCGCGATGGTGAGAGGCCCACGCACTGCAATGAAGAGTGGCCCCCGCTTGCCACAACTAGAGAAAGCCCTCGCACAGAAATGAAGACCCAACACAGCCATAAAAATAAATAAAAATAAATAAATTAAAAAAAAAAAAAGAGTAAATACAGTTGCCAAATAAGCTCATGAAAAGTTGTTCAACATCATTAGCCCTTAGGGAAACATAAGTTAAAATCATGCGCTATCACTACACACCTATTAGAACAGCTTAAATAAAAAAATAGTGACAGCACAAAATGCTGGTGAATAAAAGGAGAAACCAGATCACTTGTACATTGGTGATGAAAATGTAAAGTGTCACAGCCATTATGGAAAAAATTTAGCAGTTTCTTAGAAAACTAAACCTGCAATTACCATATGACCCATCAATTGCACTCATGTACATTTATCCTCGAGAAATGGCAACTTATGGTTACACACAAAAATGTGAACAGAAATGTTCATAGCATCTTTATTCACTATAGCTCAAAACTGGAAACATTCACATGTCCTTTAATGGGTGAATCGTTAAACAACTGTGGTATATCCATACCATGAATTAATATTCAGAAACAAAAAGGAAACTATTGATATACCCAACTTAGATGAAGCACTAGGGATGCTGAGTTTAAAAAGTCATTCCCAAAAGGTTACATACTATAATTTTATTTTAATAATATTCTTAACATAAGATTATAAAGATGGAGAACAGATTACTATTTGTCAGGGGTGAGGGTTGGGGGATCCTGGGGGAGGTAGGTGTAGTTATAAAAGGGCAATACAAAGGAATCCTTGAGGGCAATGAAATTATTCTGTACTTTGACTGTGGTGATGAATACACAAATCTACACATGTAATAAAATTGCATAAGACTAAATACACACGTGCACATGCACACACACACACAAACACACATGAATACAAGTGAAATGGAAAATCTCAATAAGATTTGTGGTTGTCTCCGACTTCTGTCTTCTGGGAGTTTTTTAATCACAGTTTCAATTTCAGTGCTTGTGATTGGTCTGTTCATATTTTCTATTTCTTCCTGGTTCAGTCTTGGGAGATTGTAACTTTCTAAGAATTTGTCTATTTCTTCCAGGTTGTCCATTTTATTGGCATACAGTTTCTTGCATTAGTTTCTTATAATCCTTTGTATTTCTGTGGTGTCAGTTTTGATTTCTCTTTTTCATTTCTAATTGTATTGATTTGAGTCCTCTTCCTTTTTTTCTTGATGAGTCTGGCTAAAGGTTTATCAATTTTGTTTATCTTTTCAAAGAACCAGCTTTTAGTTTTATTGATCTTTGCTATTGTTTTCTTTGTCTCTATTTCATTTAATTCTGCTGTGATTTTTATGATTTCTTTCCTTCTACTCACTTTTGGTTTTGTTTGTTCTTCTTTCTCTAGTTGTTTTAGGTGTAAGTTTAGGTTGTTTATTTGAGCACTGTTTACAATAGCCAAGACATGGAAGCAACTTAAATGTCCATTGACAGAGGAATGGATAAAGAAGATGTGGTACATATATGCAATGGAATATTACTCAGCTATTAAAAAGAATGAAATAATCCATCTGCAGAAACATGGATGGACCTAAAGATTGTCATACTGAGTGAAGTAAGTCAGAGAGAGAAAGAGAAATATCATATGATATGGCTTATATGCAGAATCTAAAAAGAAATGATACAAATGAACTTATTTACAAAAGAGAAACAGACTCACAGACTTAGAGAATGAACTTTTGGTTACCAGCAGGGAAGTGTAGGGGGAAGGGATGGTTAGGGAGTTTAGGATTGACATGTGCACACTGCTATATTTAAAATGGATAACCAATAAGGACCACTGTATAACACAAGGAACTCTTCTCAATGTTATGTAACAACCTAAATGGGAAAAGAATTTGAGAAAGAATAGATACATGTATATGTATAACTGAATTCCTTTGCTATTTACCTGAAACTATCACAACATTGTTAATCAACTATACTCCAATACAAGATAAAAAATTTAAAAATTAAATTAAATTAAATTAAAAAGTAAAAAAAAAAAGATTGGTGGGTTATCTCAATGTCGATATCCTGGTTGTGGTATTGCACTATAATTTTGCCACATGTTTCCATTGAGGGAAGCTGCGTAAAGGATAGAAAGAATCTCCATTCTCTTTCTTTCCATTGAATAGGTATCAAAACAAAAAGTTTAATTAGAAAGTCAACTTTTTCATTTTATTACCAATGAACAATTGGAAATTTTAACAAAATATTTCGGTTTGCAATAGCATGAAAATATGAAACAGGAATATATCTAACAAAAATGTGCAAGGTATGTATACTGAAAGCTACAAAACATTGCTGAGAGAAATTTTTTAAAGATCTAAATAAAATGGAGACAGAGACCATGTTAACTGGTCAGAAGATTCAATATTGTCAGAATGTCAATTTTTCCCAAGATAAGTCTGATTTTGATAGAATTCCAAACAAAATCCTAGCAAGCTCTTTTGTGGGAATTGCTAAGATGATCCTAAAATTTGTGTGGAAAATGAAAGGTCTAGAATAGCCAAAGTAATTTTGAAAAAGAAGAACAAGTTGGGTGACTTACACTACCTGATTTCAAGACTTATTGTAGTAATCAAGACAGTGGGGAATAGACATAAGGATAGACAAAGAAATGTGTGGAATAGAATAGAAAGTTCAGAAATAGACCCGTGGGGTGTATGTGTGTGTGTGGTAATTTTTTCAGTGTTAAAAAGGCAATTCAACTGGAAAAGAATTTTTTTCATAAAATGCTGTTAGAACAAATGGATATCCCCATTAAAAAAATGAACCTCAACACTTATATAATATATAAAAATTAACTCAAAACGGATCATAGACCTAAATATAATTGCTAAAACTATAAAACTAGACCTAAATGTAATAGTTAAAACTATAAAACTAGATCATGAAAATCTTCATGATCTTGGGATCAGCAACGATTTTTAAAATGTGGTACCAAAGAATGGTTCATAAAATTTTAAAACTGGATAAATTGGACTTCAAATTTTAAAAAACATTGCTTTTCAAAAGACAATGCTAAGAAAATGAAAGACAGCCCACAGACTGGAAGAATATATTTACAACAAATAACTCTGAGAAAAACTTGTATGCAAAATATACAGTTTTTCAATTTAAAAATAGAAATACAAACCAAAAAAAAAGTGTGCAAATGATAAAAACATACACTTATATGACCCAGTAATTGCACTTCTAGTTATTTTTCCAAGAGATACTTCATCAAAGAAGATAGGCAAATAGCAAATCAAAGATGAAGGATACTCTAACGTTAGTCACTAGGGAAGTATAAATTTAAAATATGAGATATCACTACACAACCACTAAAATGACTAAATATTTTAAAGACTGGCAACACAAAATATTGGAGAAGATATGTTTCAACTACAACTATCTCCATACATTGCTAGTGGCAAAGAAGGATGCTACAACAACTTTGGAAAATAGTATGGTGGTTTCTTACAGCATTAACAATATACTTATATGACCCAGTAATTTCATTCCTAGGTATTTTCCTAAGATAAATGAAAATATAAGTTTACACAGAGACTTAAATACAAATGTTTATAGTAGCTTTATTCATAATAGCCCAAAACTAGAAACAACCCAAGAATCCATCAATCAGTGAATGGTAAACATTGTGGTGTATCTATACAATGGGATTCTACTTAACAGAAAAAATCATGGAGTGTTAATACACACTACAACATGAATGAATCTCAAAATAATTATGCAGTGTGAAAGAGGTCAGTCACAAAAGAATACATGCTATATGATTCCACTTATATGAAATTTTAGGGCAATGTTACAGCAAATTATAGCAAAAGAAAGCAGATCAGATATTGTGCTAGGTGGCCAGAAGATGAAAGAGGAGATTAGCTATACAGAGATACATGGAAATTTTATGTGGTGCTGGAAATGTGTTACATTCTAATTGTGGTCATGGTTACACCATTATATACAACTGTCAAAAATCATTAAATAGTACACTTTAAATTGATTAATATTGTATAAATGACAATAATTATACCTCAATAAAAATATACCCCAATAAACCTGATTTAATTAATTATCTCTGATAAAAGGCATTAGGGCTACCAAGGTAGTGAAGAATAAGGGAAGAAGGAAATCCAGATTCAACAGACACCTCTAAGAGGCTTGAGGCAGTGTGGAGATGCATAAGACAAAGAATTTACAGCCTTTTGATAGAGATGGACAAATATGCACATATATAAGTACAATGTGATGAGTGCCATATGAGTATGAGTCATTCATGTAGACCACACTACCATAACTAACCAAAGGATTTTTAAATTTATCTTTTTTGACAGCTTTATTGAGGTATAATTTACATTCCATAACATTCTAGTAAACCTGATGATTTTTAGTATATTTATTCAGTTGTGCAACCATCACCACAATCCATTTTTAGAAAAACTCCATTACTCCAAAAGTTGTCCTCATTCCTTTTTTCAGGCAATTCCTGCTCCAAACCCCAGCCTCAGGCAACCACTGACCTCCTTTATGCCTCAAAGTTTTGCCTTTTCTAGAAATTTCATATAAATGGGATTATATAACACATAGTCTTTTGTATCTGGCTTCTTTCATTTAGCATAATGTTTTTGAGGTTCATCCATACTGTATGCATTAGCTGTTGGTTCTTTTTCTTACTGGATAGTACTCCATTGAATATTGAATTGTTTATCCATTCATCAGTTAATGGGCAATTAGATTTTTCCAGTTTGGGGCTATTTTTAAATTTTTTTTATTGGGGTATAATTGTTTTACAATGTTGTGTTAGTTTCTACTGTACAGCGAAGTGGAATTCCCTGTGCTATACAGCAGGTTCTCTTTAGTTATCTATTTTATACATATTAGTGTATATATGTAAATCCCAATCTCCCAATGCATCCCACCCCCCTTTTCCCCCCTTGGTGTCCATACGTTTGTTCTCTATGTCTGTGTCTCTATTTCTGCCTTGCAAACAGGTTTATCTGTACCATTTTTCTAGATTCTACATGTATGCATTAATATACGATATTTGTTTTTCTCTTTCTGACTTACTTCACTCTGTATGACAGTCTCTAGGTCGATCCACATCTCTGCAAATAACCCAGTTTCATTCCTTTTTATGGCTGAGTAATATTTCATTCAATATATGTACCACACCTTCTTTATCCATTCATCTGTGGATGGGCATTTAGGTTACTTCCATGACCTAGCTATTGTAAATAGTGTTGCAATGAACTTTGGGGTGCATGTGTCTTTTTGAATTATGGTTTTCTCTGGGTATATGCCCAGTAGTGGGATTGCTGGGTCACATGGTAATTCTATTTTTAGTTTTTTAAGGAGCCGCCATACTGTTCTCCATAGTAGCTGTACCAATTTATATTCCCACCAACAGTGCAAGAGGGTTCCCTTTTCTCCATACCCTCTCCAGCATTTGTTGTTTGTAGATTTTCTGATGATGCCCATTCTAACTGGTGTGAGGTGATAACCTCATTGTAGTTTTGATTTGCATTTCTCTAATAATTAGTGAGGTTGAGCATCTTTTCATGTGCTTCTTGGCCATCTGTATGTCTTCTTTGGAGAAATGTCTATTTAGGTCTTCTGCCCATTTTTTGATTGGGTTGTTTGTTTTCTTGATATTGAGCTGCATGAGCTGTTTGTATATTTTGGAGATTAATCCTTTGGCTGTTGATTCATTTGCAAATATTTCCTCCCATTTTGAGGGTTGTTTTTTCATTTTGCTTATGGTTTCCTTTGCTGTGTAAAAGCTTTTAAGTTTCATTAGGTCTCATTTGTTTATTTTCGTTTTTTATTACTCTAGGAAGTGGGTCAAAAAAGATCTTGCTGTGATTTATGTCAGAGTGTTTGTCCTAAGTTTTCCTCTAAGAGTTTTATAGTGTCCAGTCTTATATTTAGGTATCTAACCCATTTTAAGTTTATTTCTGTGTATAGTGTTAGGGAGTGTTCTGATTTCATTCTTTTACATGTAGCTGTCCAGTTTTCCCAGCACCACTTATAGAAGAGACTGTCTTTTCTCCATTGTATATTCTTGCTTCCTTTGTCATAGATTAGGTGACCATAGTTGCATGGGTTTATCTCTGGGCTTTCTATCTTGTTCCATTGATCTATATTTCTATATTTCTGTTTTTGTGCCAGTACCATATTGTCTTGATTACTGTAGCTTTGTAGTACAGTCTGAAGTCAGAGAGCCTGATTCTTCCAGCTCCGTGTTTTGTTTTGTTTTGTTTTCTCAAGATTGCTTTGGCTATTTGAAGTCCTTTGTGTCTCCATACAAATTTTAAGACTTTTTTGTTCTAGGTCTGTAAAAATGCCATTGGTAATTTGATAGGGATTGCATTGAATCTGTAGATTGCCTTGGGTAGTATAGTCATTTTCACAATATTGATTCTTCCAATCCAAGAACATGGTATATCTCTCCATCTGTTTGTGTCATCTTTGATTTCTTTTATCAGTGTCATAGTTTTCTGATTACAAGCATTTTACCTCCCTAGGTAGGTTTATTTTTAGGTATTTTATTCTTTTTGTTGCAATGGTGAATGAGATTGTTTCCTTAATTTCTCTTTCTGATCTTTCATTGTTAGTGTATAGGAATGCAAGAGATTTCTGTGCATTAACATTGTATCCTGCAAATTTACCGTATTCATTGATTAGCTCTAGTAGTTTTCTGGTGGTATCTTTAGGATTTTCTATGTATAGTATCATGTCATCTGCAAACAGTGACAGTTTTACTTCTTTTACAATTTGTATTCCTTTTATTTCTTTTTCTTCTCTGATCGCTGTGTCTAAGACTTCCAAAGCTATGTTGAATAATAGTGACAAGAGTGGAAATCTTTGTCTTATTCCTGATCTTAGAGAAAATGCTTTCAGTTTTTCACCATTCAGAATGATGTTGGCTGTGGGTTTGTCATATATGGCCTTTATTATGTTGAGGTATGTTCTTTCTATGCCCACTTTCTGCAGAGTTTTTGTCATAAATCAGTGTTGAATTTTGTCAAAAGCTTCTTCTGCATCTGTTGAAATGACCATATGGTTTTTATTCTTCAATTTGTTAATATGGTGTATCACATTGATTGATTTGCATACACTGAAGAATCCTTGCATCCCTGGGACAAATCTTACTTGATCATGGTGTAATATCTTTTTAATGTGTTGTTGGATTCTGTT
Organism: Balaenoptera ricei; assembly: GCF_028023285.1. NCBI lineage: Eukaryota > Metazoa > Chordata > Mammalia > Artiodactyla > Balaenopteridae > Balaenoptera > Balaenoptera ricei. The sequence continues at coordinate 21,951,043 of NC_082644.1, forward strand.
TGCTAGTATTCTGTTGAGGATTTTTGCATCTGTATTCATCAGTGATATTGGTCTGTAATTTTCTTTTTTTGTATGGTTTTGGTATCAGGGTGATGGTGACCTCGTAGAATGAGTTTGGGAGTGTTCCTTCCTGTGCAGATTTTGGAAGAGTTTGAGAAGTATAGGTGTTAGCTCCTCTCTAAATGATTGATAGAATTCACCTGTGAAACCATCTGGTCCTGGACTTTTGTTTGCTGGAAGATTTTTAATCACAGTTTCAATTTCATTACTTGTGATTGGTCTGTTCATGTTTCCTATTTCTTCCTGGTTCAGTCTTGGAAGTTATACCTTTCTAAGAATTTGTCCATTTCTTCCAGGTTGTCCATTTTATTGGCATAGAGTTGTTTGTAGTAGTCTCTTACAATCCTCTGTATTTCTGCAATGTCCATTGTAACTTCTCCTTTTTCGTCTCCAATTTTATTGATTTGAGTCCTCTCCCTCTTTTTCTTGATGAGACTGGCTAAAGATTTATCAATTTTGTTTATCTTCTCAAAGAAACAGCTTCTAGTTTTCTTGATTTTTGCTATTGTTTTCTTTGTCTCTATTTCATTTATTTCTGCTGTGATCATTATGATTTCTTTCCTTCTACTCACTTTTGGTTTTGTTTGTTCTTCTTTCTCTAGTTCCTTTAGGTGTAAGGTTAGATTGTTTATTTGAGATTTTTCTTGTTTCTTGAGGTAGGATTGTATTGCTATAAATTTCCCTCTTAGAAGTGCTTTTGCTGCATCCCATAGGTTTTGGGTCATCATGTTTTCGTTGTCATTTGTCTCTAGGTATTTTTTGATTTCTTCTTTGATTTCTTCAGTGATCTCTTGGTTATTTAGTAACGTATTGTTTAGCCTCTATGTGTTTGTGTTTTTTATGTTTTTTTCCCTGTAATTGATTTCTAATCTCATAATGTTGTGGTCAAAAAAGATGCTTGATATGATTTCAATTTTCTTAAATTTACCCAGGCTTGATTTGTGACCCAAGATGTGATCTATCCTGGATAATGTTCCGTTTGCACTTGAGAAGAAAGTGTTACCTGTTGTTTTCAGATGGAGTGTCCTATAAATATCAATTAAATCTATCTGGTCTATTGTGTCATTTAAAGCTTGTTTTTCCTTATTAATTTTCTGTCTGGATGATCTGTCCATTGGTGTAAGTGAGGTGTTAAAGTCCCCCACTATTATTGTGTTACTGTCGATTTCCTCTTTTATAACTGTGAGCATTTGCCTTATGTTTTGAGGTACTCCTATATTGGGTGCATATATATTTATAATTGTTATGCCTTCTTCTTGGATTGATCCCTTGATGATTTTGTATTGTCCTTCCTTGTCTCTTGTAACATTCTTTAAAGTCTATTTTATCTGATATGAGTATTGCTACTCCAGGTTTCTTTTGATTTCCATTTGCATGGAATATCTTTTTCCATTCCCTCACTTCCAGTCTATTTGTGTTCCTAGGTCTGAAGTGGGTGTCTTGTAGATAGCATATATATGGGTCTTGTTTTTGTATCCATTCAGCAAGCCTGTGTCTTTTGGTTGGAGCATTTAATCCATTCACGTTTAAGGTAATAATTGATATGTATGTTCCTATTACCATTTTCTTAATTGTTTTGGGTTCGTCTTTTTAGGTCATTTTCTTCTCTTGTGTTTCCCACTTAGAGAAGTTCCTTTAACATATGTTTTAGAGCTGGTTTGGTGGTGCTAAATTCTCTTAGTTTTTGCTTGTCTGTAAAGCTTTTGATTTCTCCATCAAATCTGAATGAGATCCTTGCCAGGTAGAGTAATGTTGTTTGTAGATTCTTCCCATTCATCACTTTAAATATATCGTGCCACTCCCTTCTGGCTTGTAGAATTTCTGCTGAGGAATCAGCTGTTAACCTTATGGGAGTTCCCTTGTATGTTATTTGTTGTTTTTCCCTTGTTGCTTTTAATAATTTTCCTGTGTTTAATTTTTGTCAGTTTGATTACTGTGTGCCTTGGCATGTTTCTCCTGGGACTCTCTGTGCTTCCTGGACTTGGGTGGCTATTTCCTTTCCCATGTTAGGGAAGTTTTCGACTATAATCTCTTCAAATATTTTATCAGGTCCTTTCTCTCTCTCTTCTCCTTCTGGGACCCCTATAGTGCGAATGTTGCTTCGTTTAATGTTGTCCCAGAGGTCTCTTAGGCTGTCTTCATTACTTTTCTATCTTTTTTCTTTATTCTGTTCCATGGCAGTGAATTCCACCATTCTGTCTTCTAGGTCACTTATCCATTCTTCTGCCTCAGTTATTCTGCTATTGATTCCTTCTAGTGTATTTTTCATTTCAGTTATTGTATTGTTCATCTGTTTGTTCTTTCATTCTTCTAGGTGTTTGTTCTTTAATTCTTCTAGGTCTTTGTTAAACATTTCCTGCATCTTCTCAATCTTTGCCTCCATTCTTTTCCAGAGGTCCTGGATCATCTTCACCATCATTATTCTGAATTCTTTTTCTGGAAGCTTGCCTATCTCCACTTCATTTAGTTGTTTTTCAGGGGTTTTATCTTGTTCCTTCTTCTGGTACATAGTCCTCTGACTTTTCATTTTGTCTATCTTTCTGTGAATGTGGTTTTCGTTCCACAGGCTGCAGGATTGTAGCTCTTCTTGCTTCTGCTGTCTGCCCTCTGGTAGGTGATGCTATCTAAGAGTCTTGTGTAATCCTCCTGATGGGAGGGACTGCTGGTGGGTAGAGCTGGCTGTTGTTCTGGTGGGCAGAGCTCAGTAAAATTTTAATCCACTTGTTGGCTGATGGGGTTGGTTGTTTGGCCTCAGGCAACACAGCACTGGAGGCTACAGGCTCTTTGGTGGGGCTGACGGTGGACTCTGGAAGGGCTCATGTTAAGGAGTACTTCCCAGAACTTCTGTTGCCAGTATCCTTGTCCCCACAGTGAGCCACAGCCACCCCCCGCCTCTGCAGGAGATCCTCCAACACTAGCAGGTAGGTCTGGTTCAGTCTGCTATGGGGTCACTCCTCCTTCCCCTGGGTCCTCATGCACACACTACTTTGTGTGTGCCCTCCAAGAGTGGAGTCTCTGTTTCCCCCAGTCCTCTCAAAGTCCTGCAGTCAAATCCTGCTAGCCTTCAAAGTCTGATTCTCTGTGAATTCCCCCTCCCATTGCCAGACCCCCATGTTGGGAAGCCTGACGTGGGTCTCAGAAACTTCACTCCAGTGGGTGGACTTCTGTAGTATAATTGTTCTCAAGTTTGTGAATGACCCACCCAGCGTTTATGGGATTTGATTTTATTGTGATTGTGCCCCTCCTACCACTCATTGTGGCTTCTCCTTTGTCTTTGGATGTGGGGTATCTTTTTTGGTGAGTTCCCGTGTCTTCCTGTCAATGCTTGTTCAGCAGTTAGTTGTGATTCCGGTGCTCTCACAAGAAGGAGTGAGCACATGTCCTTCTACTCCGCCATCTTGAACCAATCTCCGTATTCTGTGGCTTTTGTATAGAATGTTCTATGTATATCTGTTAAGTTCATCTGGTATAATGTGTCACTTAAGGCTCATGTTTCCATATTGATTTTCTGTCTACATGATCTATCTACTGATGTTAGTGTAATATTAAAGTCCCCTACTAGCATTGTGTTGCCATCTCTTTCTCCCTTCAGAACTTTTAACATTTGCTTTATGTATTTAGGTGCTCCTATGTTGGGTGCATAATCTCCTTTTTTTTAATTGATATCTGATTTAATATGCATTATTTCCTTCCATATAATTACTGTTGCTTCATTTACTCGTTCTCTTCTAGCTTCTTGGTGAGTAAGATTAAAATATTTTTAAAAGAATTTTGTTTCTTTCAAATATAAGAGTTTAAACCTGTAAATTTCTCTCTAAGCACTGTTTTACTGAGTCCTATAAATATTGCTATATTGTACTTCATTTTCATTTAGTTCAAGATATTCTTAATTTTGTTTGTGATTTCTTCTTTGAACCATGAATTATTTAGATAATATAGTTTAATTTCCAAATATTTGACAATGTTTATATTTATTTCTGTTGTTGATTGCTAATTCCATTTTGATTATAGAACATAATTTATGTTATCTTAATCCTTTTAAATTTAGTGACAGTTATATGGTAAGCTAGGAAATGGTCTCCCCAAAGATATCTATGTCTTAATCCATGAAATCTATGTATGTTGCCTTATATGGAAATAGAGTCTTTGTAAATGTGATTAAATTAAGGTTCTTAAGATTACTCTGGACAATGTAATCACATGTATTCTTATAAGAGAATGGCAGGGGGAGATTACTCACACTGAGAAAAAGAGGTGATGTAGAGATGGAGGCAGATTCAAATGATGCAGCTACCAGCTAAGGAATACTGACAGCTTGATCAGAAGCTGGAAGTTGCAAGGAATGAATTCTCCTGCAGGGCTTCTGGCTGGAGCGTGATCTTGCCAATTTTAAAATTTCAGCCTAGTAATACTCAATTTGGACTTCTGGACTTCAGATATGTGAGACAATAAATTTCTGTTGTTTTAAGCTATCACATTTGTAGAGATTTTGTTGCAAGAGTCAAAGGAAATGAGTACAACCTCTTTTTTGGATTAATGTGGAACCTATCCTGCATAATGTTCCTTGAAGTCTTGGAAAAAATGTGTATTCTGCTGTTTTGGGGCGGAGTGTTCTATAAATGTCATCTAGGTCAAACTGGTTGATAGTGTTGTCAGAGTCTTTTATATCCTTCTTGATTTTATTGGAAACTTCAACAATGATTGTAGAATTGTTCATTTCTCCTCTCAAGTCTGTCAGTTCTTGCTTCATGTATTTGCGGACCCTATTTTTAGATGCATTTACATTTATAATGTTATATATTTCTGATGTTTTTACCCTTTTATCATTATGAAATATTCTTCTCTTCTCTTGTGATATTTCTTATTTCAAAATCTATTTTGTCTGATACCGGGATAATCAATCCAGTTCTCCTTTGCTATGGTTTGCATGGTGTGTATTGTGTCTTCCTTTTATTATCCACCTGTTTGTTTCTATGAATCTAAAACATGTCTTTTATAGACAGCCTCTATAGGATCTTGCTGTCCTATTTGAGACACTCTGCTAACAAGGTTCTGAGAGAGAAAGAGATCTCAAGTCCAATTTTTTTTGTATAGATATTTCCTTAATCTCCACATTTTTTGGTTCCACCTTGCAATACATATGGTTTCCCCATATGCAACATCTCTTCTGCTCAGTTTCTCCAGAGAATAATACTATTGTTTCATCCCAGGGTGTAGTGGTAGCAGGGTAGAAAGGTATCCCTGGCCATAGACTACTCTGCATACAGACTTCAACCAATTCTATCTGTGAACCCAGCCCACCTTTGTACGTGGTACCTCAAATTCCTGAGGTTTCAAGGGCTCTGTAAGGCAAATGGCTCTCTGCCCATTGTTATCATTTTTCCAGGCACCATAGGCTGAAAATATCTGCCCCCTTCTAAATCAGTTACCATTGTAACAATTGATTTTTATCTTCCAAATATCTGTTGAAATCCCTTGTTTTTCCATGATCTTCTGCATGCACATTGTTTCTACCTCATGGTCAAAATGACTACCTGAGCTCTGGCTACCATATCTGCATTCCATGCAGCAAGAAAGAGGAGGACATAAAGGCCCACCCTCTTTTTCAAAGACACTTTGTGGAAGTTTCACATAACATGCTGCTCACCTCTCATTGCCTAGGGCCTGCCACATGGTTGCACTAAACCCAGTGGAGGCTGGAAAATACCAGCCTTTATTCACCCACCTAAAACAGTCATGTACCCACCTGAAACAGTCATGTACCCACTTAAAAGTTGGAAGCACATAACCAAAGGAAAAAGGCAGGAACAGATTGGTAACTTTTCTCACTCTGTCACACTCAGGATGACAACATTTTAAAAAATATTAGAGCCACTAAAAAGAGTGGCTGTTCATTTTACTATGCACACTGGGTCATCAACTCACAAGTAAGTTGCCCCTAGACAGTGCCTGATACACAAATATTTGTTGAATGGATGAACCTGAATAAACTGTCAACCTGAGAGAAGGGTGGTTTCTTGTATTTACTATATTCCATGACAGGTGATAACAACCATTTTTTTCTTCTATTGAATTCATCAACAAATAGAAAACACCAACTTGCTTGTGACATTCTATACCAGCTTTGTGTCTTGCTGTTATATTATATTTGATCATAAGCCTCCAGGCCTATTAATCAGTGCCAAGTAGGATGTCCGGGGAGACCAAAATCATGAAATAGCAAGAAGTCTTTGTTTGACTCTTATATACCTACAAAGCCTCCCCCAATGAAGAAATGATGGCAGCATCATCACAAGCATACTAGCCATTGTTACAGTGGACTTGAATCAGAAGCCATGATTAAATGACTGGCATTTTTCAAAGAGGCAGAAGCACCCCTGTTTAAAAGAGCTGAGTGCTGTGAGACAAAAAAAAAAAAAATTTATTACAGAGGCTTAACAGTGAGACTTAGAGTAAACTTCTCCGTGAGCAGAATACTCTAAAAAGGGGAAAGATGTGAGAAGTTTTACTCTGCAAGTGTGGGAAAAGTGCACCTGAGGGTAAAGGAATGGTTATTGAGCTATTGTAAAGATTGAGATCTTAGTAAAATATCTCTAATGTTATTGGAATCTTACTCTTTGAAGATAAGAGGAGAAACGAAGGTAAGAAAAAAAGACGGACTGGAAAGGAAAGGTATTTTGTTTAATCCATGGAGATGTGAGTTATGATTTGCATGAGTCTGTGTAACTTTTCTTCACACTTACCATAAAGATCAAAATAAAGACCCTTCATTCACTCTGAAAATGTTTATTAAACAGGAATGGTATTAGGATCTTACATTCTAGTGGTCGTGAGAATAGCAATTGGCAAGTAAGTAGTAGACAATGTCAGGTGGTAATGACTTCTGGGAAAAGATGTTAATCAGGTGGTAGGAGAGAGAGTAATCAGTGGGGTGGCAGTGGGGTTTATCTCTGGGAAATGATCTCCTATCAGAGACCTGATGCATGAGGAGAAGCTGGTCATGTAGGGGGTGAGTATGAAAGGTTGGGGTGGGGTCGAGGTGAACTCCAGGTAAAAGGGTAAGCAAAGCACAGGGTCCTGGGGCTGGGGAGAGCTTGGCTTCGTAGGTGGCAGAGTGGAGGCTCCCGTGCTGAGCCCGGTGTGTGGGAGTCGTGGAACAGTATGAGACTGGAGAAAAGGGCTGGGACCACCTTGAGGACAGACTTGTTAACCACAGGAAGGAATCTGAGTTGCATGCTGGGTGTGATGGAAGCCATCCGAGGGTGTTAGGTGATGGGACAACATTAACATTTACTTTGCAAACAGCTCCCTATGGCTAATGTGTAGAAAATGAACTACAGGAGGGAGACAAGAGGCAAGTCAGGGAAATGTGCTAAAGAGCTGTTGCATAGTTGAGACTATTGATGATGATGCTTTTGATGAGGAGCAGTAAGATGGAAAGATGTAGGAAGAATTGAGGTACATCTTGGAGGAAGGCCAAGAGGATTTGGATGTGGAGATGAAAGTTTTTGTTATAGAGTTTCCATTAAATGCTAGATTGGTTATCCTGTTTGATGCTTGAGAACACCTTTGTGAAACCACAATATAGAAATAAGGGGAAACATCCCGCAGGCAATAGTCTATGCATTAATGGAGCCTTGACCTTAGCATTTTAGAGTCACGTTTCTTACCTAACCAGATGAGATTAAAATGATCTTTTTAAGAAGTATGATTTATCATGATTTGATAAACACTTTACAGAAAAAAGCAACCATAATTCAGAGTACCATTTCCAGACACAGGAGCCCAGGTGTTCTTTAATGAATGTGTGTGTAACCTTTGGGGCTCTCCAGAACACGAGGCCTCTGGCAGGGGTCCCTTGCCTGGGTCTAGAGACAGGACTATTTGTAGATGCCAAAAAAAGAGAGGTGGGAGGTAGGTAGATTCATCTGGTCTGCTGATGCTCTTGCCCCTCAAGTGCCAAAAACAGAGTATGCACAATGAAACTGGAAAAAATGAGAACAATCAATCACAGACATTTACTAAACACCTGCTATTTGCTTACCTCTGTCTTTGGACTAGGGGACATAAATATAAGAAGTTTACGGTGTCACTGGGGACAAAAGATAAGTCTTGAAGTGATGGGACGAGTTTCCCATGTGAGAATCAGACTCTTTATGGATTAGTTGCACCTACTCTGTACACAAATTAAAAGTGGAAACTTCTCTTGACTGAGTATTTGTGTCCCTGAAAAATTCAAACGTTGAAACTTAACCTCCAAAATGAAGGTATTAGGAAGTGGTGCCTTTGGTAGGTAATTAACTCATGAAGATGGAGCACTCATGAATGGGATTAGTGCCCTTATGAAAGGGACTCCAGAGGGTTCCCTCATCCCTTCTGCCATGTCATGACATGGCAGGAGGATGACCACTTATGAACCAGGAAGTTGGTCCTTTCCAGACATTGGATGTGCTGGCACCTTGATCTTGGACTTCCCAGCCTCCAGAACTGAAAGAAATAAATTCCTGTTGTTCGTAAGCCAGCTAGTCTGTGCTATTTTGTTATAGCAGCAGTACTAGGATAGCATTCACGCAAGTCCTAAATTGCACAGAATAGAGAAAAAGTTAATCATGTGGCTCAAACTCTGAATGGAAAGGCTTAAAGAAAGAATAATTCCATAAGCTGTAGGAATCTTGGTCCCCTTCAAGGAGGAAGATGTTGAAAAGGACATTCAGTTGGGTGAGATGTGGCCAACCTTGAAAGGAAGTGGGGGATGGTCTTTTTTGGGGAGAAGGGGAAGATGTGTTATGAACAGAAATGTATGAAGAAACATTAAGGAGACTTCCTAGCCCATGTTATCCTCACAACCTGAACGTTCCACCTGCATACCTCCCATTTCAACCCAAGTCTCTCCATAGAAGGCAGAATTCCAGACTCTTTTGTTATGTGTCCTGCAGACTGAATTTACACCCAGTCAGGAAACTGTTATGGTCTGAATTGTGACCCCGTAAATTCATATGTTGAGGTCCTAACCCCAGTACCTCGGAATATGATCTTATTTAGAGATAAGGTCTTTTTTTTCCTTCTTTTTCAGCTTTACTGAGATATAATTGACATATAACATTGTGTAATTTAAGGTGTATAGTTTGATACAATTATGTATTGCAATATGATCATCACCATAGTGTTGGCTAACACCTCCATCACATCACATAATTATCATTTCTTTTTTGTGGTGAGAACATTTAAGATCTACACTCTTAGCAAATTTCAAGTGTAACATACAGTACTGTTCATTATAGTCACCATGCTGTACATTACATCCCCAGAACTTACTCATCTTCTAAATGGAAGTTTGTGCCCTTCGACTAACATCTCCCCAGTTCACCCATGCCCCAGCCCCTGGTAACCACCATTCCATCCTCTATTTCTAAGAGTTTGGCTTTTTTCGATTCCACATATAAGTGATATAATACAGTATTTGTTTTCGCTGTTGGATTTATTTCACTTAGCATAATGCCCTCAAGGTCTACCTCTATGTTTATCACAGCACTATTCACAATAGCCAAGATATTGAAACAACCCATGTGTCCATCAACAGATGAATGGATAAAGAAGATGTGATATATGTATACCATAGAATATTATTCAGCCATGAGAAAGAAGGAAATCCTGCCATTTGCGACAACATGGAGAAAAGGTCTTTAGAGAAGTAACCAAGTAAGCATGAGGTCATTAGGGCGGGCCTTAATCCAATTATTGGTATCCTCATAAGAGGAAATTTGGACACAGACACATAGAGAAGAAAGATGACATGAAGACACACAGGGAGAAAAGATGGCTATCAATCAGCCAAGGAGAGAGACAGAGAAGAGAGTCTCCCTCATGGTCTCAGAAGGAACCAACCCTGCCAGCACCCTGATCTCAGATTTCTGCCCCCTGGAACTATGAGACAATACATTTCTGTTGTTTAAGCTGCCCAGTCTGTGGGGCTTTGTTACAGCAGCCCTAGCATATTAATATAGAAGCCAACACTTCCGAATCCGATTTTAAAAACCATTCTGTATGCAGTGGGAAAGGGCAGGAAGAGTGGAGAGCTGCTATCTCTTATTTTTCATATTTATCAAAACTCCTCTACCTAGAATTAAGTTGGATCTCTTTGGAGGGTTACTGGAAGTGTTTCAGAAGCCCACAGTTTACTCGTCTTCTGCAAAACAAATTGCTAAGTAATAAACATCTTCCCAGACAAACAGCTAGTTTACATAGTGAAGTGATTCTGTCTGCCCTTCCAGCTCATCTTCCCCCCACCAGAGGGGATAAAAAGAGGGCAGACGAAGAAGAGACACAGCAAAATTGAATACTTTTCATTAAATGCTTGTAACAGCCCCTTTCTGGGTACAGCTATTCAATTGTCGACACTGTTTTCTTCAAATGTAAGGTTCTAGGTTACATATTGTCCTTGTTTCTGAAGAGTCTCTTTATTCAACTCCCAGGACCTGACCCTCAGGTATGAGCCTGTTGAGCCTGGAATTAACAAATAGTCATATTTTAGCAGTGTTTAAAACTATGGTAGTCCCAGTAAATAACTCTTGGGGAAAATATTCTCTTTTATTTATTTTTTTATTGAAGTATAATAGATTAACAATGTTGTCTTAATTTCTGCTGTACAGCAAAGTGATTCAGATATATATATATATATATATTCTTTTTCATTTTCTTTTCCATTATGGTTTATCACAGGATATTGAATATAGTTCCCTGTGCTATACAGTAGGACCTTGCTGTTTATCCATTCTATATATAAGAGCTTACGTCTGCTAACCCCAACCTCCCACTCCATCCCTCCCACAGCCCCTTTCCTCCTTGGCAACCACAAGTCTATTCTCTATGTCTGTGAGTCTGCTTCTATTCTGTAGATAGGTTCTTTTTTGTGCTCTGGACCCCTTAAGTGGGCACTTCTACATCCCAATGGTAAAAGACATGAGATTCTACCTCCCTGGTTTTTCTATAGATAATGAACAGGTGTCTTTCCAATTTGGGATGCCCCCAGAGGACCACTGAGCCCCAGGAGAGACCCTTCCACCAAAGTTGGAAGAATTCATGCAAGCCGCCCAGGAATCATGACATGAAATACACAACTTGAGTTCTATTGCAGTGTTTGTCCTCTTAAAGAAAAAGAAAGTTCTACTCCTGAATGCTACACAGAACTTAAGCATTATGGCTTTCAAAGGAGAGGGATGGGGGGGAAATCAAGAGCTGGGATGCAGCAGGTTGAAGATCTGCCCCTGGCAAACTCCCTCAAACTGGAGGCCGCCCTGTGCCTCTGCAGGCCTGAACAGAGCACAACACAGCACAAAGCAGCAGCGGGAGGGGTGGACGCAAGCACCTTCCCCAGTAGTGTGGCTGGAAAAATCCACCACTGTCCTCCCCCTGACTAGCTGCACAGGGCTCTAAGGCTTGGGGGCAAGTTCCAACATTGCTTTGCATCAAGGGCATGTCAGATCCCTACTAGGCCTGGAATTGCCCACTGGGTAATTAACGGTGCTCCCGGGGATCATTGATGAGCTCGTCATTCCTGGCGATGCTTGATTGGCAAGACCTGCTTCTCTGAGGAGCCAGGTATGGCTCTCAGTGGCACAGATCTTGACTTTTAGTGTAAGGCTGATTCAAACTTGTGTCCTGGGATGTTCCCTTTCATAAGCAGGGTTCCCCATATAAAAGGGATAAGGGGACCTAGAGACCCCCGTAGGCTGGAGGGTTCTTTGGATGCCTGAGGCTGCCAACTATGTTCCTGTCTGGCTTTGATCCATCCCGGTTAGGAAAGCTGGATGGGCTGGCTCCCACCAGCAAACCATGAGGAAGACAGAGAATGAGCCATCCCAGGCCTTCCATCCTACCCTGCGCCTGGGCAATCTGCTCAGAATATTCGCCTGGAAATCAGGAAACCTCAATTTAAATCCTGCCTCTGAGTTTTAAATTGTTATGCACAGAACTGCAGTTTCCTGCTGGTGATATTGGAGAGACTGAAATGTTGGGCTGGCCGTCCTTGTCCTGTGAGCTCAGACATCCCACTTGCGGTCCCCAGATCACTGTTGCTGAGGGCGGGACTGTCACCTCCTCCCCTCCCTTCTCCGTGCTGCAAAGACCCCCCACCACAGACACCTGCAGGCATTGTTTAGACACGTACTCTCTTCTTTGCGAAGTTAAATGGCTCTGAAAGGGGACTTGGGGACCTTGCCTCTTCTGCAAGCTCAGGGCTCACCCCCTCAACAGTGTCTGGTCCTCAGCTGCAAAATACTTTTTAATCCTGAAGTAGCTTGGAAAAAATTACATACTGTGGTGCCCATGCGCAGGAAACAAATGTAACTGTCTATTTTCTCTGATTGATCTCACAGTCAGTCTAGTGATAACGGGGGAATTCAGCGTACCAATGACTCCCAGCTCCTTTGGGCTTGGCTAGACTCTTCCAAGCACCTGCTCAGTCTGCCGCAGGGTACTGGCTATGGGAGACGCCTGTGCCCTTCGGCAGCTGCCTCATCCATTTCTTGGTCCCAAAGGGCATCCGGTTGAGGGAAGTGCTTCCAGGCCTTGTGGTGCTGGAGGAGGGTTGCTGGTCCAGGGTCTGCCCGCTGGTCCAGTGGTTTCACCAGATCTCTGATGCTGCTCCTGGTCTGAGGTCCCTGTGTGCCTCTCCGGTGTCCCCGTGAGCTCTCTACCCAGCAACCTCAGCCACAGCCCTTGTCCCCCAGTTTCCACAGAGAAGAAGGGGTGCCTGGACGAGGTTGCCATCTTAAGCTTCACTCTCTGCCATCTCTGCTTGGCTGTGGCTCCCCCACGGAAGTAAAGGGAGTAGCTCTGGGAGAAAATCCCCTGCAAATTCTCTAATTAGAGCAGGGACAAGCCCACTCTGTGTCCTGCCCCGCCTCACTCCATCCCGGGTCTGCATCTTCTCGTGGGGGGCTGATAACATCCCCACTGGGCCTTGTCCTTCCCTCCAAACCTCTCTCTCTCTCTCTCTCTCCACTCCACCTCCCCTTGCTCATCCCTAGGCAGGGGGCCCCTCTCTGCATCCCTAATGCAAAGCCTTGGGTCTCTCTACCCTGGTTGAAAGGACACTTCAGTCAGACCTCATCTTTGCTCTCAATATTTGAAGGCAACTTTGGGAATTTCAAATTTCCCTCTTTCTTTGCAAGGCCTGGCTTGCAAGACCATTTTTTCACCTAGCGCTTCAAAAGTCTGGTTTGGAAGTTAAAAGCTATCCATTGCCTCTTTCTCTTTGCTCTCCATCTATAAATGTCTAGGCTGAGAGGCAGAAGGTCACATCAGAGAAAGTGAAAAGCACGAGAGCATTAACATTTGTTCAAAAAACATGTTATCCTGGAATCTAGAAAAGATTTTGTTCTTCAGGTGGTTCAAAAGTCTCATTCTGTCAATTGGCAGAGGAGGACATCTAAGTTGTCTAGGTAAAGAGAACCTCCATTTCATGTGTTCATGCACATGGAGAAGAAATGCAGGGCAGTGTCACAGGACATGGTCTGTGGTCCCTGAATGGTTGTGAGCTTCAGGAAAGAAAAACATTTCTGAAAATATTTTTACAATTGTTGTCACTTTTAACAATGTTATTTGCCAGATAACTCCTCCTATAATAATTATTGTTACCCACACACCAAAGGGAAACCAGAGCTAGTTTTAATGTCTGTAAAAGATAATATTGACATTAACTATCTAGGCTGGAAACAGGCTGGCTGCACCGGGATCCTGACAGTCCCAGCCAGACCTTCTTCTCCCCTTTATCCCAGACAGCACGAGTCCCCTCCACCCTGTATGGGCTAAAACTGGGCTTGTAGTTTACCCACCAGGCTTGCTTTTCAAGAATGCATAGCAGGAAGTGGGTAGACTTTCTCTGAGTCTCGGTTCCCACATCTGAAAAACCCCTGCTCTCTTGTTGGTGTCTCAGGTCAGTTAGAGATAACGCACATAAAATATCTGCATACTCTAGATAATAGGTGGATAATAGGAAATGCTATCATTAGTCCTGTGAATTTGGTGGGGCAGGAAATTTTATCCTCCTGACACAGAAAATGTGAAATAATAAATGTCTGTTGTTTTAACCTGCTAAATTTGTAGTAATTTTTTTTTTTTTTGCAGCAGTAGAGAAATAATACACTGGGTTTCTGAATGCCAGTGCTCTTCTGACTGCTACTATTTCTTTTTATTTTTTTAATGGACAGGAAAGGTTAGGACACCCTCAAATAGATCCCACATTCCACTAGGGAGAGGTTATGATGACTTGCTGGGCCCCTGCCTTCCCATCCTTCCTCGCTGTGGTTACTCAAGTATAATGGACAGGACCCTTACTGCTCCCATGGGGAGGCAGGAGGTGGGAGTCACTGGAGGAGGGGGTATTTCCTGGGCTCAAATGACTCAGCACTGTTCCCCCCTCCTCACTGAGCAATGAGCTATAAGAAGAGAAATTAAATTTCATTGTGTATCTTTATCTTTTATCCCCAGTACTATGCCAAATGATCAAAAAGAATAAATGGATGGATGAGTGGATGGGTAGATGGACGAATGGATGGATGTTGAGTGGATATATGAGGCTTGAACTTGTGGTTAGTCTCTGGTGAGCTTGGGCCTACTCTGGGACCTGAACTTGCACCTTTTCTCTGTAATGAAGCACCCATTTTTGCACCACAGTCCACCAGCATGTGGGCCCTGCCGTTGACCTTGCCACCTCCCACCGTTGCACTCAAGGTCCAAGGTTACCAGTGGCCTGCCTGGATCCCTACATCTTCCCTATTCCTGGGCTCTGGATCCCATCGTCTGCTCCGTGAGCTACCTCCTGGAGCCTTGGCTTCCACCAATTGTGGTCTTATGAATGTCCTCCATTGATGGCATTGGTGTCTGGACACCAACCGTGGTCTTCTGAACGCCCTCCACTGATAACCCAGTTTCTGCTCCCCCTCCTCACCCATGGCTCTGCAGTGCTCAAGACTTCCCCTCCCCCAGCCTGGCCTTGCTCACTGTTGCCCATCCACGCCCCTCCCTGACAGGTGCTATAAAACATAGTCTCAGCAAGCATGGCCCATGTTATCTGGGATACTGTAAAATACCATGTGGTTACTATTTTGGGGAATGCACTTACAGAAATGAGAATGGCAGCAACCCCCCAGTTTGGATGGAAGCAGGAAAAAAGTGTTCCCAGGTATGTTTGGCTCCTACATGCTTCATTGCACAGGTGAAGTCAAGGGCTGTGGGTCCACTAGAGAAATTGCTGCAGGATGGGATATGCTCCTTGAGCTTTGCCAAGGTGGGGCACACTGATCTACCTGATTTTCTCCTTTGGCAAAGAGATGGGCTCTTGGTGCCAACTTGGATGACTGGCTGGGCAGCTGTGGGAGTGGAAAGGGTGAGTGTGGGACTCCGTCTCAGAGGAGGGTGTAATGAGCTGCTTCTGCCCACGGCTCTCTTCACACTGTCACCTCAGAGGGCGGGAGCACCCAGCGTGGCCCTTGGTAGAACCCACCACATCCAAATCAAAGCATGTGGGGTCATGAAAGCAAAATTCAAACCAAAGAGACCTGAGATGGTTCCTCCCATACCCTGCTGTTCACGTGCTGGAAAACTCAGCACAGCTACGGTGTTGTCACAAGGAACTTTATAGTTCTTTTTTCAAAATTCATAAACAAAATAAATTTCATTTAAAATATTATTTTAAGCCCAAGGTTAACTTACTTTTTAGGACAGGGCCACTGCCTAAAGGTCTAGCATTTCAAAATAGCCACTCTTCTTGTACACCTAAGTCCACTTTAGATGCTTTTTCTCAATTATTCCTTTCTTTCCTTTTAAATTTTATTCTTTTATTTATTTTTTAAAAATTGAAGTATAGTTGATTCACAATGTTGTGTTAGTTTCAGGTGTATAGCAAAGTGATTCTGTTATTCCTTATGACGACGCTGTAGGTGAAGTATTATTATTATCCTAATGTTATCAGTGAAGACACTAAGCAAGGTCATACAGCTAGTTGGCAGCAGACCCAGGATTCAAGCTGTGGCCACCAGGGTCCAAGTGTCTCAGCTTAAGTCCACGCTGCAACCTCCAATATCCATCTTATCCAGGATACTACTAGCAGAAGACTCTGCAGGTTGAACCAAGGAGTCAAAGACTCATCAGTACCTGCTAACTTCTCAAGGTGCTAGCAAGAGCTTCCTTGTGTTAAGTCAATCTCCAGGGTCACTTCCCGGGCGGGGAGGATGCCAGTGGCCACTGGCACCAGGAAGGTAGGGCCAGGTTTGGGTGCTATCAGAACTGGCATCAATTTGAGCTCTGCCATTGCTTAGTCTTGTGAACATGGGGATGCTATTCAATCTCTCTTGCCTGTTTTTCATCTGTCAAATGGGAATGATAGCAGTACCTACACTTCATACAGTTGTTGTAAAGAATCAATTTGCCTAAAGTGCCTAAGCCAGTGCCTGACACCTAATGAGAACTGAATAATGGTTGGCTGTTATCATTTCAGCAACAAATGTTGATTTCACAGGAGAAAAGGTGTTCTTGATGGTCAGGACCCACAGGAAGCAGCCCTGGACGCCTGATCTGCATGATTGGTGTGTCACTGCCAAGCTTGGGGCTGGAGGTGGGTGATGGAGGTGGCTGTGGATACAGGCCATGGAACGCTATGTTACCGAGGCCATGGAACGTTATGTAACCGTGACAAAGTCGTGGCTAGAGGTAGTACGGAGCATCCAGGTCAGAGAGTTCAATCAGTCTTCTCGATTGCAAATCCCAAATGCAGCAGCCAAAAACAACTCTCTGCTAGATGGGGGCCCTCTTTGAAACAATCTTCTCCAGGACGAATATGCACGTGTCGTTTCTCGATGCCAACACGGAAGTGCTCCCAGCTTGTTTTCTGAGTATGAGTTTTAATGATGTCTGGACTGGAGGCGATGTCGGTTGCAGTGCTAAAGCAAGCCCCTGCAGAACCTGGAGCAACTACCCAACCCAGGACGGTAATTCACAAAGAGAGTTTTGATGTGGTCCAGTGCAGCCAGAGCTGCGCAGCTGACTCTCCAACAGTACCAACTACACACACCCAAGCCAACGCGTCATTCTCGCCTTTGGAGCAAATCATAGCTTACGGAACACTCTGGAAAAATGGCCAGAGAGTGACAAAAGATGTTAATCTGACTATTAAAACTCAACAGAGGGGCCTCCTTGTTAACCAAGAACAGCTTCAGACAAGAAAGAAACTAAAAACACACCACCTAAACTCTGCTCTAAACTTCATCAACCATTCGGAGTGTCTTAGAGGGAGCAGTAATTCTCAGGCAGAATTAACATGAGAATTAACAATAGTCAGACAAATGCCTTATGTCCTCAGACTACACACAGCAACTCGTAGGCCACTGGGTCCTCTGGGTCTGAGATTCCCAGGCAAACATTTAGGCAAGGCTGTGAGTTACAGCTTGTTCACCCAGTGTCCCATAGGGAGCTCCCCCTCCATGCTTTCGGTTCTTTCTCCCCTCTGCTCCCATTCAGATCAGCAGTGAACACGGGGCAGATGTGTTCTATCCAGTGTGGACTGGTTAGGTCCAACTCCTCCCTGTGCTCTGTCTCCACTGGGGGCTGGGCATTTGCCCACCATCTCTGAACCCAGGCTTTCCTCTGAAACAGAGAGTCATCATGGCACTAGTTTCAGGGGGTTGCCGGGAAGATTCCATAAGAAAAATAATGGGAACTGGCATTTATGTAAATTGCTTAGCACAGTGTTTGGCAAATACTACTGCTGCTGTTGTTAATAATAGTCATCAAATCTTCCGGAAAATGATTCCATCTTTCTGGCCAGTGCAACTCTGGGGAGAACTTTGTGAATATTCAGAGGGGACCGTTTCTATTCTGCTCCTTTGGCAGGTCCCCAAAGGATACTGTCTGCTTCTGTTACTGTCATTTGTTCAATGAAATGTTTATTGAGAGCAATGCAGAGCATGGAATTTACACTCTGGAATTTTAGACAAGACTCTCTAATAGTGCAATCTAAAATTTTAAAAACTGTAAATTCTGTTTGCTCACTGGAGATTTTAATTAAGTAATATCTTGCTGATTGATTTATAAATGAATCTTGTGGCAAATGTAATAGCCATGGATGATAGTTTTAGATGGATGAATAAATCTTACGTGAGTACTGCCTTATTGACCAAACATGACTTGAATAAATGGGCTTCAAGGTGTAATAGTACCAAAACAAGGAGGATTGCTACTGTTTGGGTGAAATGGGGAAAGAAAAAAAAAAACATTTCCCTTCATTTCGGAATGCCTCAGTCTAAACCAAAGAGTTCAGCTTTAGAAAACTATAGATTCTGCAGATTATAGGTGTGGAGATTCCTGGAAGAGACGCCCATTGATTTTTTTTAAATGCAGCTATGATTTTTTTTAAGGTTCTGAGTTTTTAAACAAACAATAATACGTCCGCATGCCTGCAGAGAGGGAGAAACAAAGAAGAAATTACACTTCTTTAAATGTAGGATTGTTTGTCTCATGTTCGAATTGCCCTCCCTCCCTTCTTATTTTCCTCAATCCATTCAATTGTTTCTCCCCCTCACAAGCTTCCCCGTTTATGCTTTTCACCTTCATTGTTGACCTCCTTTCAGCCACAGATCAATCTTTTGAAAATCTGATGGAAGGAATGGAGTCTCTCCTCGGAAAGATGAACAAACATACATGGGATCTGCTGGAATCTCTCAGTGCTCCTTGCTTAACTTTTTCCTCCTTCCCAAGCTTGACTGTCTGGTCAACCATCCCTCATGGGTCAGCTGCAGAGCGAGACCGCAGGCTGGGAACTCAAGAAGGGCCCATGTTGCAGTTGTGGTGTGAAGGCTGTCAGTCGGCTGGCAGGATTTTCTCTTGCTCAGGGAAGGTCAGTCTTTGTTCTCTTCAGCTGATTGGATGAGGCCCACCCACATTATTGAGGGCAGTCTGCTTTACTCTAAGTCCACCAATTTAAATGTTAGTCTCATCCAAAAACACTCTCACAGAAACATCTAGGATAATGTTCGAGCACATCTGGGCTCCATGGTTCAGCCAAGTTCACCATAACAAGGATGACAGGGTGCCTGGGATCGGATGGCCTGGAATCAGTCACTGGTAAATCAAGCTTCCTTCACTGTCATTTTCTTTCCCTGTCCTGGCCTCTTACCCCTCTGCCACCATTATTTTTCCCTCATGGTCCTCTCTCCCGCATGAATGAGGAGGCTTGCTAAGACAAAACTCAACTTAACACCATCTTCATGCAAGCAGGTTAGGCACTGGCATGAGTTTTTGGTTTTTGTTGGAGTTTGGTCTTTTGCAGACTACAGTGCAGGCTGCCACTGGGTGTCAAAGATTATGTGGTCCCTAGGTCCACCTGGCAGGGACCCCATAGCCCCCTGGCTGATTTGCTGGAATGGGAGGGTCCCCATTATCAGAGAGCAGGTCCCTTCTCAATGTCTTGTCATATCTGATTGTGACCTGGCTTC
Organism: Balaenoptera ricei; assembly: GCF_028023285.1. Lineage (NCBI taxonomy): Eukaryota > Metazoa > Chordata > Mammalia > Artiodactyla > Balaenopteridae > Balaenoptera > Balaenoptera ricei. Next base: position 21,970,593 of record NC_082644.1, read on the forward strand.
CTGCAGCCTGATTTACACCAGGTGGGCTTTGGAGCAGAGCACCATGAGGGTGACATTTCCCCACCACTACTTTTTAATTAACACATCAGCTTATCACACAGAGACCCAGGAGCACTGAGTGCCAGATACTGCCTGGCACGATGTGTGCGTACCAAGGGGATGTCATGGTCACGGCCTTGGGGTCACTGCAGATCCCTGAGGAGGCAAGCATTCCTGCCACTATGCCTCATCCCAAGAACCTCACACGTGCCTGTGGTGTGAAGGTGTGGGCAGGGGGCCATGCTGTGTGGAGAAGGGGGGAGAGCTACAGGACCACTACTGACATCCCTGGCCTGGGACCAGGTGAGCAGAGCTGTGGCAGGGCCAGCTTGTTCCACGTACATGGTTGCAGTGAACTGTCTTGGATCTTTGTCTTATCATTTTTCCAGGTCTGTGACGGCAAACCCTGTCTGCTGGACAGACGTCACAGTGACCGAGCACCCTAGCCAGGTTTGGCTGAGTCACTGTATTGGTTCTAATGTCCGGAAGACATGCCATGACCTCCATTTACTCTTGATATTTCCAAGCACCCAAAACACCCACCCAAGGTGTGCACAGCGAGGCTCAGGGCTGTTCAAGGGTCATCCATCCATGAGGTTAGGATGGATCCAGCGCCCGAGCCCCACCCCCAGGAGTGTCTCTTTCATGCTGCGTCCTGCTGCAGGGCCGGCCTCAGTGGCTCATTGTGGTGCCACACAGAAAAAAAACTCCATCCCCATAAACAACACTGGGTGGGGAGAGGGATATGTATTAGGAGCTAGGGATTAACATATACACACTATTATATATACAACAGCTAACCATCAAGAACCTACTGTATCACAAGGGAACTCTATTCCATATTCTGTTATAACCTAAATGGGAAAAGAACTTGAGAAAGAATAGATACATATATATATGTACAACTGAGTCACTTTGCTGAACACCTGAAACTAACACAACACTGTAAATCAACTATACTGCAATAAAAAATAAAAGGTTAAAGGAGATAACAAAAGTAAGATGTTTGACTCAGGGCCTAGAAAAAAAAACCAAAACAACAAAAACAACACAACAACAAAAAGAACAACACGGAGATCTCATTGAATTCACGATAATTAAATTTGTGCGCATCTCTGTGGCAGCTGTCAAATGGAAATCAAACTAAATAAAACAAACAAACCCCCCAAATTTCCTAAGAGCCAACAATCTCAACTGGGTGCTGACCAGTTGGGAGCTAAGTTTCTTTCTTTTTCTTCAGTCCTTCTTTCTCATTCGGGGCTGTCTTCCTCCATGCCTGTGGAAGCTCCCTTTACTGCCTAGAAAAGGCATAGAGTCAGAATTTGGCAGAGCCTGAGAAGCAAGGGGGAGAGAAACCACTCACTAGCATGTCTTTGTGAAGGCTGTGAGGCTCAAGGAAAGTTGTCCACTGTACACATCTGAGCTCCTGAGGTCCCGTACAAGAATAATCATCGCAAAGCTGCAGAAGTGAACGTCAGGCCTCAGCCTGCAATCCTGGGTGCCCGTCCTCCCTCCCAGGTCAGCTCCTGCCACAGAGAGGGACCAATGTACCCACGTCCACCCTGTGTGTGGGCATGTCTTGCTCCCACCTCCCTTCCTGTATTTAATGGAGCCCACCGTGTCCCTGACCTCTTTCTTACCCCCCTCCCCACTCCGAAAGGTGAAGAGGGGTGCAGGATAGTTGTGATGAGAGCACATGTGATGATGTGTTTCTCAAAGTGTGTTCCCTGAGTCAGCAGCCTTGACACACATTCCTCCCCACCTCCCCTGGGAACTTGTGAGAAATGCACCATGTAGGGCCCATCCCATGCCTGCTGAGTCAGGGCCTCTGTTGCGGGGGGCGGGGGGGGGTGTGGTCAGCATCCGTGCTTTCACAAACCCTCCTGACAGTTCAAATGTTGCTCCATCCAAGAAGCTCTGCCTTAGGGATGAGGTTAGGGATTCCAGCCCCAAACCTTTGGTTCCTAGGAGCACCAAAATGGGCCTTAAAAAGGGCTGTGCATCCCAACCAGTGCTTTGTTTTCTTTCTTCTTACAGAGAAATAGAGCCCATATGAGGCGTAGGTCTCCCCCAGAGGTCCGCTTGAGCCCGAGGGCCCAACCTCACTCCCCCCGCCTCGTCCCAGGCAGCCCTGGGAGCACCTCCCCCTACCTCACTTAGCCTGCTTGAGGGTTTTCACTTCACCATCTTTGCAGAGCGTGGCTGTTAACATGGGCCCCAAGGAGAGGCACGGGGAACCAGACCCTCACAGCTGCCGTGAACTCTGCCCTCCCTCCCTTCCTCGCTCCTTCTTTTCTTCCACAAAAAACAAATCAACCACAAGTACAGGCAATAATGTGTCACCTACTCACCACTAGGAGTCCCACATTAACTCTTTGCCACAATTACTTGTTTCTTCAGTACACCCTCACCTGTACAGGTGAGATCCGTGCCCCTTCCTGCCCAGAAGGAACCCCTCTGCTGAAGTGTGTAGGGATTTAGCAGACTCACGTTTTTATACCATTATCTCACTATTAAGTATTCAAAACCAAATTATCACTATTAAGTATTCAAAATCAACTTATAATATTGTAGTGCGTGTTTTAAATTTGTATGAAGGTACACGTTCCTTCACAGTAATTGACTTTCCTCATTCAACGAGTATTTTCAAGATGGCTGTATGTTGATACCCATGGCTTAGCTTATTCATTATCGCTGACAAACATTATTGCATTGTAAGAATATACAACAATTTATCCAGTTCCTTATAGGTGGACAACTAGGTGGTTTTCAGACTTCTGCTGTTACAAACACACACCTTTGTTAGGTCTCTATGTGATCATAAGTATATTTCTCTGAGAAATATACCTAGCACTGAATTCCCACCATATTGCTAAACCACTCACCCCTCCACATCCTACCAACACTTGGAATGATCAGACCCAATATTTTTCCAATCTGATGGGTGTGAACTATTTCATTTATTATTTACATTTCAGAAATTTTTAGTGAGATTAAGCCTCTTTCACACATTCATTGACCATTCAGGTTTTGTTTTTGAAGAATAATCCCTTCTTTTGCCCATTTGTTTTTCTATTGCACTGTGCTATAGCTGAATGTCTGTGTGCCCTCCACCCCAAATTCATATGTGGCAACCTAACCCCCAGTGTGATGGTATTTGGAGGTGGGGCCTTTGGGAGGTGATTAGGTCATGAGGGTAGAGCCCCCTTGAATGAGATTAGTGCCCTTGTGAAAGAGACCCCAGAGAGCTTCCTCACCACACCACCACGTGAGCACACAGCAAGAAGGTGGCCATCTATGAACCAGGAAGCAGCCCTCACCAGACACCAAATCCACTGGCACCTTGATCTCGGACTTCCAGCCCCACAATTGTAAGAAATAAATTTCTGTTGTTTGTGATTCACCCAGCGTACAGTATTCTGGTATAGCAGCCCCAAAGGACTAAGATGATTGCCTTTTTCTTACTGATTTGCATAAATCTTCATATATTATGAAAATAACATTCTTCTGTGGTTATGGGTCCTTCTCTTGCATTTTCCATATAGACAATACATCATCTGCAAAAAATGCTTTTCATTTTTGTTCTTCTTTCCAACTGTATGTCTCTTTCCCCATCCATCCCGTTGAGCTGGCCAGGCCCTACAGAACAAAGCTGACTATAACTGTCAAAGTGGTCAGCACAACTTCATGCCTGATTTAAAAGGTACTGTTTCTAATCTTCTTCTGCTAAGTAGTAATATTTGCTGTAGGTTTTCAGTAGATAAGATTTACCTGTCTGTGGAAGTTCCATTCTATTACTAGTTTTTTAATGTGTTTCATAAGACTAAGCATAGAATTTCAACAAATGCATTTTTCTGCACTGAGGATCACATGCTTTTCCTTATTTAGTCTTTAATATGATTAATTATATTAACGTATTTCCTAATGTTAATCTTTGTGATTTTCCATTGAAGCGTACTTATGTGTGATATATTATACATTGAACCATGTAGTTTGTAGAATTTTTTTGTAGGATTTTTATATTTACATACATAATGAGATTGGCCTCTTTGCCTTGTCAGGTTTTCTCTCTGTTGCTCTTCTGTGAAGCAGTCTTAAAAGACAAGAAGTTATCTGTTCCTGGAAAATTTAGTAAATATCACTTATAAAATCATCTGATATTTGTGCTTTTTTTTTCAATGATTTTGACTGTTGATTTAATTTCTTTTATGGCTATAGATCTATCCAGGTTTATTATTTATTCTATACTCAATTTTTTTCTTTTCCATTAATGGTTTATAACATGATATTGAATATAGTTCCCTGTGCTATACAGTAGGACCTTGTTGTTTATTTTTCTAGAAAAATGAACATTTTGTCTAGGTTTTAAAATTTATTGGCATAAAATTGTCATCATACTTGGTTATGATTTTTCACCTGTGGTTCAGTTGCATCCAAGTCTTGCTTTCCTTCCAGTGGCCTTTGTTGTTTTCTTTTATCTTCCAAATAAACCTTCCAGAGTTTGTAGACTTCATTTCTTTTCAAAAATTAGCTTCTGCTTTTAATTCTCCCTGCTATTTTTGGTTTTTAATTTCTTAATATCTTCTTATTCTCTCTCTCTTTTCTTCAAATTCCTGAGTTGAACACTTGGCTCAAGTGTGGTGTGAGGCTGAAGTGGAGCAGTGTGTCTGGGGTTCAGCTCAAGGCTGGCATGCCTCATGAACTCGTGGAATGGCACCTCTTAATATCATGATGGTGAAATGACCAGGTGTGTGCTAAAAATCCTCACATTTACCCTTTTCCATGTCTTTCCCAAGCATCTCTTTATTCTTGAAAAGGAAGGTATATCATTTACAACTTTGAATGATTTGGTCTGGTGCAAAGAGCATTACCCTAGCACACGGTCATTTCTCAGCAGAATCTTTGTGCATTAGTGAACACTCTTTGCTAGTGCACTGCTAAAGTCCATAATTACCATAGGAAGTCTTTTTTCTTGTGATCAAAAGCAGCTGAACATTACTTTCTGCTCGCCTCTCGTGGTGACAAGCCTGAAGCACAATCACAAGTGGGCTCTTAACTCGTGAGTGGGAAGTGGCCCTGAGAAGCACTGTTTTGCTTGCCCACAGAGCAGTAAACATGGCCCCCGTTTCAACACCAAGACAGTCTCTGAAAGAGTCTTCCCAAGCGTGTGTGTACCAGAACATGCTACTTTGTGAATTTTATCATTAAAAATGAGAAAAATGACTCCAAGTGGTAAGAAGACACTTTTTGTCCCAGGAAGACCCTTTTTGTCCTTCATCTGAAGGTAAAGTCGAGATATATTTATTGGATAGTGTAGCTAACCTTGGGCAGCTCCTTAAGAAAGCAGTTTCTTTAGAGCATCTATATTGTGAAATATATTTTTATTTTCCAAATATAATATGTGAATATATTTTTGAAAGAAATACAAGCATAAATAAGTTCAATAACATGAACACTGGCGTTTGTTTTTGAAGACAAGAAAACTCACCTTTCAAAATGGTGTAACTCATCATTTTCTAATTCATTATCTGCAGACTTTCTAACCTTTATTGAATGTCTACTATGGGCAGACACTCATATATGAAACAATTGTATGAAGTAGCTTTATTTATATGCTTTTTATAGGTGAAGAAACTGAGCACAGAGAAGGAAACTAATCCCCCTAAGGTCTCTGGGACAGTTACTCTAGGACAAGCCAACATTTGTATCCTGCCACCCTGCTTTCCCCAGGACCTCATGGGCCTGTAGACCTGTGATGTGCAGTAGGGCAGCTAATAACCAAACGGGGCTATTTAAACTTAGCTATAGATTAATTAAATTAAATTAAATTAATTAAATAAAATTTAAAAATAAATAAATAATTCAGTCCTTCAGTTGAACTAGCCCCAGTTCAAGTGCTCAAAACCCTTATGTAACTAGTGGCTCTTGTATTAAACAGCACAGAATACATGCTTTCAGAGGAAAAATGGCACCAAACACTGGCTTCACTTGTCCTGGCTCTGTGACTTCAACCCCTTGCTCTTCTGATAGCTTTCTGTTTCCTTTATACAGATTTATTTTGTCCAGGTTTTTTAGGTCTCAGCAGCAGGATTGGACTAAAACTAGTCAGGTTTTCCAGCATTTAATCTTCCCTGCAGCTCTGTCTGCAAGCCTTCCTTTGCTCTAATCCACGGGCTTTTATGTTGCCTGGTGGGGAGCACATCCAAGCCTGCCTGAAATTTAAAATAAATGTTGTTTATAAATCACATCCAGTGATAGTCTCAAGGGACATTAGCCCCTTGTCATGCATCCAGAAAGTTCCATTATATCCCAATGCCACCAGCCTCATTGGCCTCCATCCACACAGGACTCCACATGGACAGCAGCACAGCCAGGCCCACCCTTGCATGCTCCCAGGAACCCCATCAGCCAACTCTCTCCACGCTTCCCCAAGTGGTATCTCATTTGAGCTCCCAACCAGGGTGCCAGGCACAGTTAACACTCAGCGTTGCTTGTGCTGCCCCTGGAGCTCCAGGTCCCACCTGTCAACACATCACGATCCCAAAGCCACTAGAGGGGTCTGATCATCACTGCGTACAGGACTCATCATGAAGACATCATTCTTTATGCCTCTTGATGTTGCTCAGGTTGCAAATTTCAAGAAGCCAGTGCACAAGTGTATTCCACACAACTTGGGGAGAACAACCCAACTCTTTGCTGGAATTTACTCTGGCTCCTAAGCACCAATTCATGTTCCCAGACTTCCCAAAACTTCTATAGACACAAAGCAAATCTCCACCCATATCGATAAATGGAAATAGATGCTAATGTCTTTTGAGGAGATGGGGAAAGGGTGCTTTCTATATTATAAGTCTGTCCAATCACCCTTTCACACTCGAAAGGTCTCTAAATGCTTTACCCAGACACGTGTACTAGGTCTTTTACCCTGCTTCAAAGATTTTTATTTTACTTTTATTTTGACACTAACTGGTGTAACTGCAATTCAGTCCTGGCACAGACGATCTGGAGTTAGCACAGACCCCACAGTGAAGGTCACCATCCTCCACAGACTGCCCCCACTTCAGACACCAGCCACAAGTTCAGGGGGGTCCCACATCACCCCCACTTATGACCAACTGGCAACAAAATTGGGAGTCCCCACGACCCCATCAGGTTTGATAATTCGCTAGAACAATGCACAGAACTCAGGAAAGTGCTATACTTAACTATTACAGTTTTACTTGAAAGGATACAACTCAGGACCATTCAAATGAAGAGACTGTGGTGAGTTCTGGGAGCGCTTTCAGGTCCTCTCCTCGTGGAATCAGGGCACATTACCATCTTGGCAGATCAGTGTGTTTATCAACCAAGAAGCACCCCTGAGATTCAGCGTCCATAGTTTTTACTGCGGTTTCATTAAGTAGATACAATTGGTTAAATCGTTGGCCATGTGATTGAACTCTATATCTCCATTCAGCTCCCTCTCCCCTCCCTGGAGGTCAGGTTGGCTCAAAGTCCCAACTCTCTAATCATGTGCTTGGTCTTTCTGGTGACCAAGCCCCATCCTGAAGCTCTCTAGAGACCCACCACAATCACCTCATTAGCATAAACTCAGGGGTGATTCAAGGGACTCGTGAATAATGAAGACATTCTATCACTCAGGAAGTTCCAAGGGTTTTAGAAACTCTGTGCCAGGAACCTGGGACAAAGACCAGACAAATTCTTTATTATATAAATCCTTTATAGCTTGTTCACAGTTACAGGATGAGATTCTTTTTCACCAACAGAGGGGAGTGAAGATCTTGCTTTACTACCCAAGAATAAATCTAAATACATTCTCTTCTTTTGTGTGACTTCCCTGAAATCTGTCCAAGAGAAAAATTTACATTATTTAGTGACAATGGACTATATTTTTTACTTGAAAAAGATAGTATTGCTACTGCTGCCTCTTCTACTGTGATGACGAATAATAATGACTGATCTTGCTTTTTGGGTGTATACTACATACCACCTAAAGGCAATAAATATAAGAGAATCAGACTTCAGAAAATTGTTTCCAAGGTTTGCCTCTTGGAATTGATTTCCACCAAAAGCAAACATTATGCATGCTACACATGTACACCAGCATGAATCATGTGCATAAATATATGAGAATGGTTGGAAAATCAGGTTTGTAAAACCCTTAGTGACAGGCTTGAGTGAAAATGCAAACCTGAGTCAAAACCATTTTACAATATGGAACACAGCTGGTTGGCCTAAAGTCTGCTGTAAGGCTTGAAAAATTAAATTTAAAAAAATTTTTAATTGAGGAAAATTGGTGGGAGGAAGGCACACACTGCCTGGAACCCTGATTCTAACCAGAGAAGTCCTAGAAAATCCATGGCAAGTTCCAGTCCTAAATAGTTTGAAGAATGTGGCAGAAGCCCCCCTCCAGTAAGAATTAATACTGGTAAGGTTAAAATGAAGTTATCAAGGGACCATTTTGGCCATGCTCAAAAGACTAACTACATCTGCCAATACAATGACATTTGCAAACACTTGACTTTTTGCAACATATTTATATGAGTTTTCAGTTTCCAGTTTATGCATGACTGAAAGGAAAAGAAAGAGCCAGAGAGTAAGTAAAATACATTTTCATTAACCAGGTGGAGGCTAGGCTACAGTCCCAGCTTCCTGTACACAGCAAGAGTCAGAGTTTACATTGCCATGCAAAGGGTTGATATAGAACAAAAAATAAGAGTTGAACTTATTCCTGCTTTACACCAAATAGTGTCATGAATTTTTCATTTCCTGAGAACATAGTATACAAAAGCATTTTCTGAATAGATCCCAAGAGAGTGACTTTTACTATGCTGCCCCTAGTAAGAATGTCTACATAGATTCAATGAGAGTGTTTTTGAAATATTTTTTAGCTTTTGTGCGTATGTGTGTGTTTGTCCCAAGTCTTGCAAGTTCCATGAGTACTAAAAAACAAACAACAGCAACAAATCCTGATAGAATGAAAGCGAAAGCAGAGCCTACTTTGCTCAGTGGATAAAAGGGTAAACTCTGGGCTGACAGACAAAGCCAAAAGCTGACCTTCATGGACTTTTTGAATGCTGCGCTGGTAAATTAATGAACAAGACATGGAATTCTGCTGTCAACTGAAAACCCTGATGCAGAGGGCCATGCCTCCCCACTTAGTTTTCCTAGCTCCATCTTGCTACCTGTACCTCATATATGTTCCTAAGAGAAGAGAATGTACTTTGCAAGGATTCTGAATCAATATTTCTGAGCTGTAAATTTTCTTTCATTTATTTATTCAACAAATATCTGTTGAGTGACTACTTTGTGCCAGGACTTCTCAGCATGGGGTTCAGCATCCTCTGTTCTCCCAGCTATTCTAGGAAAGAAGCAAAAATAAACAGGGGAAACTTAAAAGTGATTACTATTATTCAAATAGTGATAAATGCCATTAGGCAAACATGTGATACATAGGGGCTTGGGGTGAGAGAGTAGTAGTGTTCAATAGAATGGATCTGGAAAACCAGGCTGAAACAGCATCATTATTGCTGCAATTGGACTTCGAAAAAGATTCAGTCCTGCCATGATCAGCCAAGGAGAGAATGGATGCTTGAGGGAAATGGTGAGCATTTCAGGCAAGGAATATGCAGTGCAAAACTGAAGTGGGAATAAGATTGGTCTGTTGAAGGAATATAGAGAATGCTCTTGCAGACCAGGCACGCAGTGGTCATAGAACCCGAAAAAGAGTCCCCACCAGATCATGCAGGCCTGAGACACCAAGATAAGGTGTTTGGATTTTTGTTCTCAGTATGCTGGGAGACCCATTTGAGACTTTGCAACCAGGAAGGAGTGTAATCCGAGTTACACATTTTAAAAGTCTCTGGCTGGTGTGGGGATTATCACCTGTAGGTACTCATGATGGGTATTAAGGGCTTCTGACACTGCAGGATTCTAGATACTCTGAAGGATTCTCTCACTAGAACAGATATGCTAGGCTCCTAAGACAGTAGGGAAAAATTCCAAGCATGAGGAAAGAGGGGAAAAGGTGGTAAAATAATGAGCATAAACCTGAACAGAACAGGTAAACACACACAGAAATCTGAGGCTAATTGTGAGAATGGCACTGAAAAGAAGAGGCCAGACTTTGAACCACTGCAGCGTTAAGGATCTGAACTTAAGCTTCAAAAGAGGTGTTGTAGATCTGGTTTGGTAGTACCTAGCAAAAGCAAACAAAAATGCTATATGTTACAGAGTAACCTACTTTAACCCTGAGGATTCTTCTCAGATTATGGTCAATCAAATACGAGCTCACAACCTATAGTCATCAATACCCCGATAAACAGCAACTTGATTGAACTTAATTTGAGAAAATCCTCAGAATTAGATACCATTCTCCACGAAAAAGAATCAGGGTTTCTTGGAGAAATGGTTGATTCTGGGGCTGGGGCAGGACAAATATAAAAGATCCTGAAACATTTTGTCACAGAGTGTAAGGACATGCTTAAAGAAAAATGGGGACATGGTAAAAAGACATAGAAGCAAATGCAAAGGGGTTGCCCCTGACTAAATCAGAAATAATTTGAATATCAAAATAAATAAGGGATGATAACCTTTTATTAAAACAGGAAACCATGAATCCATACTGATGTAGTCACAAAACAAATAAAATACAAATGGGGAGAAAAGAAAGCATTTTTTTTTTACAATATAATGCTAATAATAAATGTATAATAAATGTACTGTAAATGCCAAACATCATAGTTTGCCAAACATCATAATTAACTTAGCCAGGAAACATCACTAGGTGTTAAAATGAATGGGTATAAGTTTGATAAGGGATTGGATAATCAAATAGTCTCAAATACACTTCCACAAAATGCCACTCACAAACAGGGAAAGAATAACATTACAGGGGAAAACTGGAACACCGCCACCATGACCACACTTAGCATCACCTGGAGTGGGATACATATCACTTACCACCCAGTAGAAGGCATGAGACCTCAGAGTATTTCTGTAATATTCTTCTCAAAATTCATAACCGGCATCCAATTATGAAAAAATATCAGACAAACCCAAACTGAGGCATGTGCTACAAAATGCCAGGCTTCAAGGTCAACGTCTTAACTCTTTCAGAATGAAGGAGACTAAAAGGACATGACAGCTTAGTGCAACACATGATCCTGGGTTGGCTGTAAAGGACATTGTTGGTGAAAATGAGTGGGGTCTGAAGAGTGGATGGTAGTAATGTATCAGTGTAATGTCCTCATTTTTTATGGTTGTTCTAGATTATCCAGAGAATGCCCTTGACAGTCAGTATGCGTACTGAAGTATTTGGGAGTGCTGGGCCTCCTGGTCACAACTCACTTTCAAGTGATTCAGGAAAAAAAACCCAACAATTTATACAGTATAGTATTTGCAACTTTTCTCAATATTTGGATTTCAAAATAAAATTAGCACACTGAAAACAATTATTCAGATAGCATCGTGAAGAACCAAAAACAGATGGAATCTCTACTAACCTATTACACTGCTTGGTAGGCTGAAGTTTTTAACCTTAACTTCAGACACTAAAGGGTTTTTAAGTCTCCAGGACTCTGATTAACATGCAGGGGATTGTGCACCAAGAGCTTCAATCTTAGTTGCTAAGAATGAGAGAAAGGCAGATAATATTAATTGAGTTAATCAGTTTACGCATAGCTATACTATGGGTTATATCATCAACACTACTGCCATATTTCAGATGCGAAAAAAGCTCAGAAAGGTTAAGTAAGTTGGCCAAGATCACACAGTAAACATTCCAGCTGGAATTAGAATAATGACTCCAAGGTCTATGCTCCAGCCAGCTTTTTATCAGGGTTTATGTTCCCTCTGGATAATTAAGAGCCAAAGGGCTAACTAGTGGCGGTGGTCTGGTGATGAGGAAAGGGGAGCTTGCACTGGATAAAAGCTATCATCTGTTACTCTGTACTGTGCTGGATTCTAAAGTTCATGCTCCCTTGCTGCCTACCACTGCTTCCTGGAGAACCACAGGGAAGCCCTTGTTTGACAGGCAGAGCCTCCCTTCACTTCTGACCTAGAATTTTCCAAGGATTTTCTTTGCTTCAGTCAGCCAGGCGATACTGGGAAACACAGCACCACAAAATTACAGTTTTCTCAGAATGTCCTCTAGACCCCTCTGGAATGTCATCTCAGTTAGAAAAGCTTTTCATGACTTTTAATTCCCCTTGGTTGTTTAAGAAGGCATTCGATTAGCTGAGGATTCAGTGATATTTAATACTGACTCTAAAATTTTAATTTAATTGTTATTTATCAAGTAGGGCGTGTTGAGATATGAAAGATAATGTTTTATCTTTGCAAAGGCATACAAAATTTTTAACCTGTAGTTCAAAAGAGTGTCTGTTGGGAGTACTACACAGATTCTATAAAGTCTAATATTTGCTCCCTCCAAAGAAAAAACAATCACTGTTTTTGAAATGTAAGTTAGCTATTTTGTAAATACTTAGTTCAGTGCTTACCACATAGTAGGTATGCAAAAAATATTTATTGTATGGATAAATTAATGCTGATAACAGGGCCAAGAAAATTGTCAATATCATTCAAATTCTTAATATATTGGGTTGGTCGAAATGAAAGTTCTTTATAATTAAATTAAAAGCACAGAATTTCCTTTAAGAAAGTTTCCAGATTAATCCCATGATTGTCATTTTGCTAGTCTTTTCCCACAGGGATGTTTAAATATTGACATTGAAAGCACTTTTCACTAATAAAGGCATTTGGAAGTTCAAAGTGGCAACCAAAGAAGAGAATCATGGAGAATTTTAGATCAATATTGTAGCTCCCAATGTTGTGTTTTGATTTGTTAAGTTTTGAATGTTATCTTTTGAACTTTTAAAGTTTAAAATTAATTTTTTTGGTGTGACCATGTGTGCTTTGGCATTATATCCTCAGGTCCCAGGGACTTTGCTGAAGAGCAGGGAACACCGTAACTGCATACTCTGCATCTGTGCTGCTTCACCATTGGCTTTCCAACCCTTCCATGAACTTCCCACCCTCTTCTGCCCTGCTCTGTTCTTGAGGCTCACCTCAATGCTCTGCACACTCCAGGCTCCATTGCCTTCTGGCTTCTAGGTGAATCTTGCTCACCATCAGGAAATCAGACATAGAAAGAGAGAGAAGTTGGAGTGTTTATGTCCCCTGCTCATTCCTTGCCTTGCCAAGTATGTCAGGGTTCCCCAAGAACCCCAGTTTTGATGATTAGCTAGGAAAACTCACAGGACTCAGCATATAGTCATACTCATGATTGTGATTTATTACAGTGAAAAGATACCAAGAAAAATCATCCAAAGGAAATAACACATGGGGCAATGTCTGGAGAAAACCAGGCACAAACTTCCAAGTCCCTCCCAGGACAGTCACACAGGATGTACTTAATTCTTTCAATAAAAAGTTGTGACAGCACATGTGAAATTTTGCAACTCACGGAAGCTCATTGGAGACTCAGGTCCCAGTGATTTTATTGGGAGCTGGTCCATGCAGGCAACCTCTGCCTAGCCTGTACCAAAATTCCAGACTCCCAGAAGGAAAACAGGGGTTCAGGATAAATCACATTGTTTGCACACAGCTTTGGCACAGTGAACAACTCTTATCAGTTAGGGTGGTGGGGAATTCTCAAATCCAAGTTCCCAGAGGCCAGCCAAGGGTTAACCCTGCAAGTAGGCTTTCCAGAGGACAGTGGTCAGACCTGCTGTGCTGACTCTTTTCTGCACACCAAGGTCATGGCAGTGGCTATTTTCCTCTGTGGTCCCAGCTCCTCCCAGTTGGCCCTCTTCTCTAGTTACACTCCCCAGGTTCCAGTAGCACCTGCCTCCTCCTTGCTTCTGCAGGTACAGGTGGGGACTAATCCTTGAGTGTATCCCTATCGCTTCCCTTAACTCTGCCAACCCACCTCTACATATAGTCCCTTCATTACCTCATTACCAATCTGTGAAAAACTTCCATCTACCACCAACGTGGACAAAAAGAAACTTGATGTAGCCTCCTGCATGAAACAGCCCTCTAAACCAGACAAAATATAGGAAACAACAGTTTTTAAGATACTGAATATCAGACAACAAAGCCAGTGATCTCTGAGAGACAGAAAACAAAGAGGTGAGCCTTATGGTCACACAGCTTACTGCCTTGAGTGAGTTTGCAGGCCACAGCACTGGGAGGGGGGAACTCACAGGACTCCTTGAATTAAAATGGAGTTGAGAGGCCAGAAAGACCAAGGAAACTGGAGTTCCAGGAGTACTGGTGAGGAGGGAGTGGCCAGAGAGAGAATTCTACAGATCTGCAGAAGGTGAATATTACAATGATAAAACATAAATAGAAACATATGATGATCTCAGTAGATACAGAAGAAGCATTTGAAAATATCTGACAGTCATTCTTGATTAAAAAACAAAAACTCACAGAAAACTAGAAATAGAAGAGAACTTGTTTTACCTAATAAAGGGAATGCGTGGAAAACCTGCAGTTTACACATATTTAATGCTGAATGATTGAATCCTTTTCCCCAAATATAAGGAACAAGATAAGGATGTTTGCTCCATCATTCTATTCATTTTACTGAAGACTGGAACCAGTGTTATAAAACAAGAAAAGAAATAAAAGGCATGAAGTTTGGAAAGGAAGAAGTAAAATTGTGTTTATTCACAGAAAACATGATTATCTATGTTGAAAACCCAAAGGAATAGAAACAAAATCACCTAGAACCAATGAGTGAGTTTAGGAAGGTTGCAGGATAGGAGACCAGATAAAATATTGTATTTATATTTATAACAAATGAATAATTAGATATTCAAATTTTGACAATTTTATTGAGATATAATTCACAAAACATACAAGTCACCTATTTAAAGTGTACGATTCAATGGTCTGTAGTATATTCACAGATACATGCAACCATCAGCACAGATTATTTTCATCACCTCAAAAAGAAATCCTGTATGCTTTAGCAATCATCTCCACCTCCTTCTCCCACCCCAGTCCTGGAGCAACCACAAATCTACTTTCCATCTCTATAGATTTCTCTGTTCTGGACATTTCATATTAATGGAATCACATACTATGTGGTCTTTTGTGACCAACTTCTTTTGCATAGCTTGTTTTCAAGGTTCATCCACACTGTAACATGTATCATTCCCTTTTCTGGCTGAATAATATTCCTTTGTATGAATATAACAGACTTTGTTTATCCATTCATCAGTTGATATACATTTGGGTTTTTTCTACTTTTTAACCATTACTAATAATGCTACTATAAACATTAGTGTACAAGTCTTTATGTGGACACATGTCTTTATTTCCTTTGGATTTATACCTGGGAATGGAATTGCTAGGTCATGTGAGAATTCTGCTTAATAGAGTTACCACATGAGGAAATGCTAGACTGTTTTACAAAGTGACTGCATTATTTTACATTCCCATCAGCAGTGGGTGTGGGTACTGATTTCACATCCTTGTCAACACATTGTTATCTGACTTTTTTATTCTAATCATTCTAGTGAGTATGAAGTCATATCTCACTGTTGTTTTGATTTGCCTTTCCCTAATGACTAAGGATGTTGAGCATCTTTATTGGTCATTTGTATATCTTCCTTGAAGAAATGCCTATGTAGGTCCTTTGCTCACTTTAAAATTGTGTTATTTGTCCTTTTATTATTGAGTTGTAAGAGTTTTTATATATTCTAGATACAAGGTCCCTATCAGGTATATATTTGCAAACATTTTTTCCCATTCTGTGGATTATATTTTCACTTTATTGATAATGTCCTTTGACGCACAAAAGTGTTTAATTTTAAGTCCTATTTATTTATTTTTTATTTTATTGTTTATATTTGGTATCATACCTAAGAATCCTTTGCTAAACCCAAAATCATGAAGATTTACCTTATGTTTTCTTCTAAGAATTTTATAGTTTTAGTTTTTACATTTCAGTCTTTGATCCATTTTGAGTTAATTTTTTATAACTAGTGCCAGTACCACACTGTCTTGATTATCATTGCTTTGGAGTAAATTTTGAAGTTGGGAAGTGTGAGTCCTTTTACTTTGTTCTTATTGGCTATTATGACAAGTATTTCAGGATTGTTTTCATTTTTCTGGGTTCCTTGCATATCTCTATATATTTTAGAATCA
Source organism: Balaenoptera ricei (assembly GCF_028023285.1). NCBI lineage: Eukaryota > Metazoa > Chordata > Mammalia > Artiodactyla > Balaenopteridae > Balaenoptera > Balaenoptera ricei. The sequence continues at coordinate 21,986,793 of NC_082644.1, forward strand.
GCTTGACAATTTCTGCAAGCAAATCATCTGGGATTCTGATAGGGACTTTGTTGAATCTATAGATCAGTTTGGAGAGTATTGCCATCTTAACAATCTCAAGCCTTCCAATCCATAAACATGGTACCTTTTCTAATTATTTAAATCCTCTTTAATTTCTTTCAACAATATTTTGTATTTTTTGAAGTGTAAGTTTTGCACTACTTTTGTCAAATTCAATCCTAAGTGTTTTATTCTTTTTGTTGCTATTGTGAATGGAATTGTCTTCTTAACTTAATTTCACATTGTTCATTGTTAGTGTATAGAAATAAACTGATTCTTGTATTTAGATTTTGTATCCTTCTATCTTGCTGAGCTCATCTATTAGTTCTAATAATTTTTAGTGAGTTTCTTAGGGTTTTCTATAAACAAGATCATGTCATCTGTGAAGAGAAATAATTTTACTTCTTTATTTTCAACTGGGATGTCTTTTACTTCTTTTTCTTTTTTTGCCTAATTGACCTGACTAGACCCTTCAGTATGGTATTGAATAGAAGTGGCTGGAGCAGACATATTTATCTTGTTCATGATCTTAGGAAGAAAGCATCTAGTCTTTCACCATTAAGTATGATATTATCTGTGGGTTTTTCATAGATGTGTTTATCAGGTTAAGGAAGTTACCTTCTAGTCCTAATCTGTTGAGTGTTTTATATCATGGAATCATGCTGGATTTTGCCAAATGCTTTTTTTGAGTCTATTGAGATGATCATATGAGTTCTATATTTTGAGAGTTTTTTTACTGGTTGCTCTAGAGTTTACCATACACATCTTAATATATCAGAATCAGCTTCATATTTATGACAGTTTATTTCCAGTGGTATATACATATGTTAGTCCTATATATCTGTTTCCTTTTTCCTCTTTTTGTGGTATAATTATACATATTACATCTATTAATGTTATAAACTCCCCCAAAATTGTTATTATTATTACTTTACCATCTGTAGTCATTTCTTTATCCCAATAAAGCTTCACTCCCCACACTTCCTTTGTGCTATTATTGGCAAATATATGACACTTATGTTACATTTCTATATGTGATAGGCTCCACAATACATTACATACATATTAGTTTATAAAATTTTTTTAAATCAGTTAGGAGATGACAGGACAAAAATATACCTTTATTCTGTCTTTTATAATTACAAAGTTACTGATGTCAGGGCTCTTTTTTGTTTGAATTTGAATTTTTATCTTGGGACTCTTGCTTTCAACCTGAAGAACCTCCTTTAGACTTTCTTCTAAGGTGGGTTTGCTAGCAACAAATTCTATGTTTCTTTGTCTATCTGTAAAGTCTTTATCTTGCCTTCAGTTTTGAAAGATAATTTTGCTGGATATATGAGACTTGTTTGACCTTTTTGACTTTGAGCACTTTGAATATGTTATCCTACTGTCTACTTGCTTCTATTGTTTCTGCTGAGAAGTCAGCTGTTAACCTTATTGGGTTTCCATTGTTAGTGACCAGTCGTTTTTCTCTTGTTGCTTTCAAGAATTTCTCTTTATTTTTCATCAGTTTTTCTGTGATGTATTTGTATTTCTCTTTGCATTTATTCTACTTGGAGTTCACTGAGTTTCCTGGCTGTGTAGGTTATTGTTTTTAAGTAAATTTAGGAAGTTTACAGGGATTATTTTCTTGAATTTATTTTCTGTTTCTTTCTTTCTCTCCTCTTCTTGTATTCCCATTATGCATATGATGGTGTATTTGATGATGTGCCACATTTCTCATAAGCTTTCTTCATTTTTCTTTATTCTTTTCCCTCTTGGCTTGCATAATTTCAATTAATGTGCCTTAATCTTGGTTATTCTTTCTTATGCCTATTCAGATCTACTACTGAGCTCATAAAGTTTTAATTTTAGCTATTGTACTTTTCAACTCCAGAATTTTCCATTTTGTTCTTTTTTTCTCTATCTCTTTATGATATTTTCTATTTGATGCCAAATTGTCACCATATCTTCCTTTATTTCTTTCATCATAGATTCATTTAGTTTTGTAAACATGTTTATAATATCTACTTTGAAGTCTTTTTCTGATAAAGCCAACATCTTGTTGTTCTCACAGGTAATTTCTATTGCCTTCTTTTGTTTTGGTGTATGGGTCACACTTTCCTTTATTTATAAGCTTCATAATTTTTGTTCAAAAGTGGACAGTTTAGATAATATATTGTAACAACTCCAGGTACTGATGCCTCCCCTTCTTGGGGGTTATTATTGTTATTTGTTTAGTGGCTGGCAGTAATATTTTAGTTAAGTCTATTTCTCACCACCACCACCACCGCCATACACACACATATAGAGTATTGAACCTCTGATGTTGCTCCTCAGGAAGGCTCAGTTTGGGGTATGCCCACAGTCACTCTGGGATGACAGTGGTTTTGGTAGAGCTTTCTTCTCTCTTTCCCTGATCACACCCAGCTTTTAAACTTCACTAATTGTCAGCTGATTGCTCTATTATTTTCAACAATGCCTTGGGGCATAAATTGCTCTACAAACTAATCCAATCAAATTTTGGTTCCTTTGAAGGAGTAGGTTCTAAGGTCAGTGTTTGATATTTGTTCTGAACCCGGTAGGTCTCACAGCTGCCTTATTCCACAGTTCTCTCCTGCAAACTACTAGGCCTACAGTCTAGCTTGTATCTTAAACCTCCTTCCAATTGCCTTCACAAAATCTCCACTGTTCTTGAGAGTGCCCTTAGGCCTGAACTTTTCCGCCCTTTATTTGGAATGAAGTCAGTTCCTTTGGGAAGTGATTAGGTGCTGTTTTATGGCCTGCTTCTTCTCTCCAGGCAGAACCTCTGAGCCAGAGCACTAAAGTTAGAGGTGGGGACAATGACAGGCTTCTCTCTCAGTGATACCCACACTCTAGGACCTGAGTACTCAGTGAAAGGGGGGTAGAAGCCTGAGGTTCTCTCAGTCAACTCTTCTGATGTAAAACCACTGTTTTAAATTGAGGCAAGGATGATCAAGGCCCCAGTATTCTCAAGATTCCATGCCCAATGTAGAGTCTCCACTCCACAAATGGGGACAGGATGGAAAAATGCAACCCCCACTTCCCAATGGCACTTGTGCAGGACTCAGTAATGAGTGAAAGGAAGGGACTACAAGAGGCAAGAGGAAACTTTTAGATGTGGTGATTATTATGTTGACTGTGATGATGGTTTAATGCAGGGGTCCCCAACCTCTGGGCCATGGACCACTACCGGTCCACAGCCTGTTAGGAACTGGGCCACACAGCAGGAGGTGAGTGGCTGGCAAGCGAGCAAAGCTTCATCTGCTCCTCCCCATTGCTCTCATTACCACCTGAACCATCCCTCCCATCACTCGCATTACCACCTAAATGATCCCCCCACCACCATCTGTGGAAAAATTGCGTTCCATGAAACCAGTTCCTGGTGCCAAAAATGTTGGAGACCGCTGATTTAATGGACATATACATGTGTCAAAACTTAGCAAAAATATGTGGCCTATAGTAGGTCAATTATACCTCAATAAAATTGTTACAACGGGAAAAATAACTTGGGGGAAATATTTCCAATATGATAAAAAATTAGTATAGGAAAAGCTCATACATACCAAATGAAAGAGGAAACAAGACAGTGTAATAGAAATGAATTCAACCATGAACTCAGGCACTTATCCATCTGTATCTCTAGGGAGGAATCTTGGATACAGAAGTGTAGAATAAGGGCAGAATGCCTGGAAGAGAGCCTGGCATTCACTACACACTCCATGAATGTTTGTTGCGTAAATATTTGTTGAGTACATTGCCCCTGGAAAGTTACTTTCATACCCAGCACACCCCTAGTGTCAGTTTCTCAGTAACATTACCACTCTCTCAACACCACTATAATAAATATTTTATCACAATAGGAAGTCATATTGCATTAGGATCAAGAGTCATTCAGCATATTTTCCTTACATTGCCTTAGTCGTAATAATGAAGAGTGCTGAACTATTCATTACATAGCAACACAGTGGTAGCAATTGCATTTAATTTCTTCCCTTATTTTTTATCCGAAAATCTCAAAATGCATGTGACAGGTTTTATACATCCTCCATGTGTCTCCATTTTTAAGAAGCTTTGAGCAGTGGGGACTGATTTTAAAAGAAATTACATCAGTTAATGGTATGCCATGATTTGGCTCCTACTGTATTCTTCTAATTCTACTTGCTCTCGCTTTCCTCAGCCAGACTTGTCTCCTCATTGCTCCTGCCCATATCCCATTATAATAGTGGCTGTCATTTTACATCATTTCACAAACATCATGCACATCATACACACTTCACATATTTCAGCAATAATTCTTACATCCACCCTCAACATAGATGTTAATTATTCTCCATTTTACAGATGTGAAAACTTGATGGTCACAGAGATTAAATAACTCACCCAAAGTCTCTCAACAAGTGATAAGTTTCTGTCAGACTCCCCAGACCTGTACCATCAGGCTATCTCTCTGTGCTGTTCAGATTTTTGCCTTTGCCTTTTTGCACCTGCCATTTCCCCAGTTTGGATCATTTTTCCTTCTCATCCCTCAAGAGTCTCTCAAATCCAGTCCTACACAAACCCTTCTCTGACAGTCTTGGCCACGAACTCTTCCTAGTACACCTTGCCAGTTCCTTGTCTGGGAAAAGGAAGGAAAGGAAAGATAGATGGGTGGAGAGAGGTAGAGATGGGAATCAAAAGTAAGGCCATTAGAGAAGTCAGGAGGTGAGAGGTAGGGAGCTGAACAGGCAAGCTTGAGAAAAAGAAACTCCAATTCTTTCCTCTCCTCCTTTAAATATTATGCAGCAAAAATCGAACTTTTGAAGGCAGGTAAGGAATACAAGCAAGCTGAAGAATGCAAGGTGTCTAGAAGATTCTCCTTCATCCAGAAATGGCATCAGCACTCATCAGGGCCAGAATTCAGGCTTTGCAGAGCAGGAGTGAAGGGTGACAGCCAATTTATTTAGCATCCTACAGGCACAGAGCTCCTGACTCCTTCGTCCATTTTGTTAATTAAACTAAAAATAATTCACTATCAGTCCATCATGCCTCCATGCCATGGTCTTTATGAGCACCTGATTTGGAACAGTAAAGAAATGCACACTCCATTAAATCAGATTTCAAAAGACAGAATCCAACATAGGGTCTCTGGGCCAGGAGATGGGAGAAAAGTATACATACCATATTGTTCTATGTAGGTAATCAAACACTTGAGGAAAATAACTGCCTGAAAATCTTTTTATGTTTTTGATTGGCAAAGGGGGCCAGGAGAACTTTATAGGGATGGTGGTAATGTTCTATATCTTGATTTGGGTGGTGGTTACACAGGTATATACATTTGTCGAGTCATCTAATTGTACACTTAAGGTATGTGCATTTTATTGCAGACACATTCTACTGCAACGTGGTTGATAGGGAAGGAGAAAGGAAGGAAAGAAGGAAGGAAAAGAAAAAAAAAGAAAAAACAATCCTCCCACTCCTGTAAACTTAAGCTCTGCTGAAACAGAAATCCAGGAACCAAGTAACATCTTGCTGCACTTGCTGCTACAAATACCACCTGGACACTTCGGGTAGTTTTTGCTTATGGACCAGCAGATGATGAAAGAATTTGCTGCTTGATGGAGTAATTGATCCTAGCCATTATGAGACGGTGGGGTTGCTGCTACAAAGTGGGGATGGCAAGAGGTGGTCTGGAATTCAGGGGATTCAGTGGGCCCTCTTGGTGCTTTCATGCCCAGTGTTGATGGCACACAAGAAATTGCAGCCAGTCTGACCATCAGAGAAGGTGGGTGGGAAGGGACTTGAGGCTGGATGGTAGGATGCTAACATGTCCATTTTGACATGTCAATCAAAGCCTGAAGGAACCTCTGTGTTTCCTAATGAGATCTGCTTGAAACTCACTTCCTTTTCAATGCAAAAAGTGATGAAATGAGGAACGTATTATACACCTGGATTGAGTGTCTCACCCACACTCACCATTACCCCTGCACACCCTCCCTGCTTCAGGGCTGTGCCACCTTCTCCAGCCTGATACATGCTAATTGTTGTCTGTTTTATATATGCAGAACAGGTTACCTGTAACAGGTAGGGACTGCTGTGACAATTTTTATTAAGGTTGACTCATGGTTTTAACTGGCCAGAAGGATTAAAACATATCACGGAGTACTCATGAGTTCTCAAGTACTAAAAATGAAATAATCTCTGCAAGTTCACTTACTCCCACAAAGAATTTAGAATAAAAATAAAGGTAGAGGTAGGGGATCTTTCTCCAGTTCCTTCCTGATCCCCTTTTCTATTCTAGGGTATCCCTGCTCAGTGTTGTCCAATCTCACCATTTCCGTTAATTGTGAGCCCACACAATTCTTTCAAGTCAATAGTTTTAATTGTGTTTACACTCAGGACACCAACTGAAGGCTGTGTTTATCTAAGGGTTGGCCTGGATCCCCTCAAGGACTTTCCCAATCTCTCTCACAAAATGACAAGAATGGTAAAAGTGGCATTACCATGTGAATTTATTATGCAGTCTCCTGAAGAATGTTACCCAATGCTGTTTTAAAGTTTTATCTTTCAAAATGTCATTTTAAATGGTGATAAGGTATAGAGTAACTTATGGCACTTGTAAGCTCTGGCACTTGCCAATAAGCATTAGAATGGAGCCATGTTTCCAAATTACATTATATTTTTCATAAAGATGTCATAGATAGAGGTTATCAAGCATAGATACCACACCTGTTTCTTTCCTAATGGCTATAGATGCATCCTTTAGGGTTCTCGTTCTGGTTTTGTAATTCTGAAATATTAATGTATATTTCATCCCATCAACATATTAAAGACAAAATTTAAACAGACTACCAAACTAAAAGAAAATGATAGAGAATCTTCTAAACCAGGCAGGGTCATTGAAAAAAAAATTACTCAAATGGAGACTCTGGGCACAGAATAACAAAGCATGAGGTTGCAATAAAGTGACTCTTTTTTGCTTGAGCAACAAAGGGTGCTTTATAAAGCTGTTTGATTGGAAAACGTAGGAAAATGATTGTACAAAAAAAAATAATGAAAGAGAGAAAACAAAGAAAAGAGAAAGAAAGAAAGAAAAAGAAAGAAAGGAAGAAAGAAAGAAAGAGAGGAAGGAAGGAGGGAAGGAGGGAAGAAAGGAAGGATGGAAGGAAGGTTGAAAGTAGGGAAGGAAGGAGGCAAGGAAGAAAGGAAGGACGGAAGGAAGAGGTATGGTACAGTATGTAGAGGAAAAGCCCTAAAATTAAACAATGGGCTGTTTCTTACTTTAAAAACTATTTTAATAATGACATAAGAAGAAATTGGTATGACAACTTGTAATAGTTACAGCATCTTTAAACTCAGAATACATTGTCAAAACATGATACTGCCTACAAGATATTGCCTACAAGATATGGAAAGAATGTGACATTTTCAAAATATTTTATGAATAATTTTCTTTCTAAAGAAAACTGAAAAACTAGATGAGAAAAGTTTTATTTCCCTAAGGCCTTCTCTCAGTCTTTGTTTATAACATCCAAGAAAAATCCATACATGGATTATTTATCCCTCCTTTCTTTTCCATTCACTTCACGTTAGCCAAGTGAACTTCATGGATACCAGGGATTTCACCCTCAGGATTCTGGGCAATCAGAGACCTTCCAAGTAGAGTGGAGTAGAGTGGATTCTACTTAGAAAATTTCACAAAAATAAAGAAATAATGCCTGTTACCCAGAATTAAGAAGAAAAGAGTGGAGAACCTGGCTTTCCTCTCATCTTGTCATTAAAGTTTTACTCTTCTGATTTAGAGATTCTTCGCCTGACTGCCCTAGCATCCCAGTTGTTTAGTGAAACCCACTGGGTTTTCCCACAAACAGATCATGTTCTTGTTTGCTCCACAATTGAGCCCAGCTTTCCTGGCAACATCCCTCCAACTCTGGCTTATAGTCTACTTTGCAGATTTAAAGATATTGTACATTGTGTTATGGGAATTAGAAGGGGTAGACTGTAGGCAGATTTTGAAGTGGTCCCATTAGAAATGGACCCTTCCCCAGTTGAGCCTCTGATGAGAAACATTCCTGGGTGACACCTTGATGGCTGCTTTGTGAGACCCTAAGAAGAGGACCCACATAAGAAGTGCCCAGACTCCTGACCACAGGCACTTTGAGGAGATAAATGTATGTTGTTTTCTGCTGCTAAGTTTGTGACAATTTGTCACACAGCATAAATAACTAAAACATAGACTTAAGGAATATTCACCATGAGAGGGTCTTTTCAGCCTCTATCCACCTTATTGATAAGGAACATGATACCCAGATGGGCTATGGAACTGGCCCAAGATAGTCCAGACATGATGTTATCATGGGGTACTCCTTCACTGCTCTTCTCATTATATCCCTGGATCTTTCATTTTCCTGTTTTTTTAGCAACACTAAAAAAGGTTTTATCTTAAAACATTAAGGATATTGCTTCATTTTAAAGAGTCCAAAGCCAACTTGAATTTCACTCTTTTAAAGAGGAATTTTTTTCTCCTAATTCTCTCTGGGAGTCTCTAGAACTTCTTTTTTTATTTGATGTTCTGAAATTTCTTGAGGATAAGTCCCAGATGGGATCTTTTCTCATTCACTGCACTCAGAAGTCAACATGCCCATTTAATCTGAAGACTCATATCCTTCAAGCCTGGGAATTCCCTTCAATTTTTTAAAAATATAATTTTGTTCTCTTAATTTTCTCTTTTCACTCCTTCTGGAACCCCTGTTGAACTGATTGTCTATATCTGTTTTTGGTTCTCTTATTTTTCCTTTTTTTTTTTTTTTTCTCTTAGTCTTGGGAGATAATTTGATTTTCTAAGCCTTCTCTTAAAATTTTTCAGAAATTATACTTTATTAAACGTCTTTCAGTCTTTTGTCACACTTTAATGACATCTTGTAAGTTACATCTAGATATAATATCTTCTAAATCTTTTTAAATTTATTAATTAAATGGATTTTTAATGTTTCCTTCTGATTCTCTATTTCTTTCCTGGACAGTTTTTCTGTTACTTATTTTGGATTTATCCCTTTTATGTTTCTTGGGGTTTTGCTTTTGGTTTCTCCTTACATACAAATGAGTTTTTCAGTTGCCCATTTCTAGTTAAATCAGAAGGTTGTGGTGAATGGTATGGTTTCCTCTGCTGTTGTATACATTCTCCTATTTTTCACTTGTCTCACTACTACGTGGGAATTCTTGCTGGGTGCTTTGGGCAAGGTGGGGCATGCCAGAGCAAACAGACTGGCAGGCTTTACCTTGGGTAAACAGGGAAGTATTAGCATCTAGACTGAAGGCTCCAAAAGTGCCGAAATGAGAAACACACAAGATGCACACTCCCAGACTAGAAGACATAGCTTTTTCCAAAGTGCTTTAGCATAATTTCCTTAAAAGAGGGCCCATTGTTCTTCGCTGGGGTTTGGCGTTCTATCCAATTTTATTCTTATCACTGAAAAATATAGCTTCAAATAATTAGCTGTCTTTGCTAATTTAATGGAAAGGTAATTCTGTATAATAAAAGTAAACTAATTTACAAGTTACTGAAGAATATAATTCTTTAAAGGCAATGTGATCAATCACTGTATGAAAATAATGGAAGAAAATTTTGAAATAAAGCAAAATAAACAGAAAATACAAAATAAGATTGTAGAAATACACCACATGTTTGAGCTATTATAATAATGATAAATGCATTACATTCTTCTAATAAGATTAAACAATGTAAGGATTCTCCATCTTGGGTCTAGTACCAAAGTCTGGCTACAAATTCTTTACAACTTATTGTACTGTTAGGCTATTATCTCTCAGCTTCAAACCTATCCTTCCATATCCAGGTACATGATGCTGTGGCAGGGACTCTGCAAACCACATTTATGTTCTGTCAATAGAAAGGGACACCTGGACACTGGAGGAGGAAAAGAAAAAGCTCTGCTTCTTCACCCTGACAGTGCAATTTGTTCAGGTGGAAAGAGTTGGTTCCTGATTAAAATTCTTCCAATACTCCTTGAAACAACCTCCCCCCACCAATTCATAGATACCAGCACCAGCTGACCAGTGACCTCTCCTCAGAGGCCTATGTCCCACACCATGTGACCACCCCTTCTAAATTTTAATAAGTCCAATCCCTTTCCTTTGTTCCTCCACTTCTATGGGTGGTAGCTGCTTTCTGCAGTTGCTACCTCCATGAAACTTAGAATTTCCTTTATATTCTTTTAATTACCTGATTAACTCTTTATTACTGGTTAACAAGACAGATCTACATTATCTTTTAAATGTCATCATAGGGACTTGATGCGAGAAACCACAGAACAAATACTCAAGTAGGTTTTAGCTTCCTATATGTGAAAGTGGAAGAGGTGAATAGACAAATCCAGAGCTAAGAATTTGAAGGCTGAGAAAAAGAATGAATCACAGAAGTTTTAACATGACAGAGATTACTGATATGATGGATTATATGGCCTGAACAGGATAGAAAAGAAGTGAAGAAAAGCCAGAAGTCTGCTGATAGACTGGAAAAAATTTCAGGACTTAAGGGTCATGAGGTTTGTCAAATATTAAGCTCTGCTGTGGTGGGAGCAGGATGGAGAGGTGTGTGTAGCCTATGAATGGAAGAGTTCAGTGTTGAAGCAGTCCCTAGAAATGACAGAATCAAAGGTGTGGGATTAGAGTTGAGATGGAGATGAAGATCATTAAAGACAAGGACATTGTTCTAGTTATCTATTGTTGTATACAAAGTTAGTTATCTAAAAATTTAGTGACATAAAACAAGAACCATTTTATTATATATTACATTTTTTTAGGCCAGGAATTCAGACAGGATTAGGCCGAGCAGTTCTTCTGCTCCATGTGGCAGTCATGTCTGGTCCGGCCTAGGGAGCCCAAGACAGCTTCTCTCACATGCATGGTACTTTGTTTGGGATGGCTGGGCTGAGCTGGGTTCCTTGTCACTCTACATAGTCTCAGACTTTCCATGCATTTTCTCTAGCAAGTCAGTCAGCTATGGTAGCTGAGGACGTATAGAGACCAAGGTAGAGCTGCCAGTCCTCATAACAAAAAGGTCTGGAATTAGCACAGCATCATTTCCTCAATACTTGATCAAAGCAGTCATAGGCCAGTCCATATTCAAGGAGAAAGGAAGCAGACCCCACTTTTTGATGGAAAGAATGCCAAAGAATTTGTAGCCATCTTTAATTTGCCACCAAAATCAGAGAACTACTAATATAGGAATTAGCTCATCTGGATTAAAAGATGACAAGAGTTGGGCTTATGAGGGATCCAGTAGACAAAGTCACCAATAAATACAGGGGAATAGTCCAAAACTAGGGGACAGCTACAAGGCAAGGCAGAGGGTGATGTATCTGGGTGACACAAAGCTCTGTGGTTAACTAACACATATCTATTCTCACCTCCAGTGATTTTCTGTATTACAGAGGCTGAAAACCTTCAAACTAAATTTCTCAGACTCTCACTGTTAGGGTTCTAAATGAAAGTCAGACTCTTCAATTATATGTACTTAATAAAATATGGAAGGTGAAAACAGGTGGAGATTATTTTCTTGTACTTTGGCAATTTTCTGCTGGCAAGCAAGATTGTGGGGTCAGAGGATCTCTGTGGCTAAGTTCTGGTGGCCAATCTCTAGCTTCATTAATCTTGAGAGGCAAATGCAGCTTTGGCTGGGATCAGGCAGCATTTCAGATACATGGATGTTGAGAAACAGTTGTAGCAACAGTAGTAGCATAAGCTTCCTGATTCCAGTTGCCTGATCCCTGAATTGAAACTATGGCAGTGTGTTCTTCATGTCAGTACCTACAATGATGACCTGCTATTGTTCCACATCTATTCTTCTTCTCCTTCTCCTCCTCCCCCTCCCCCTCCCCCTCCTCCTCCTCCTCCTCCTCCTCCTCCTCCTTCTTCTTCTTCTTCTTCTTCTTCTACTTCTTCTTGCATTCCACTAGCAGGCCAGTTCTATGGTCTTATGGCTGTAATTACTAAAATCCAAGATGAAGGTTTACTTCTCCAGACTTTCTAACAATTTTTTAAGATTTTAATTCCCTATATTAAAAGCCTTGTGGCTTAAAGCTTCTTGAGTTAGCTAGACTAAATACTGAAGAATCAGCCTCATAGGAAGAGGTGCTTTTTCTGAAAGGTAGAAAAACAATGATTGAGAAGAATCTGTGGGAGTTAGAATTCATACACTGCTTATTCACCCTTTGTTATTTAGCATGAGGGAACAAAGAGCTCGCATTCAGGTGGAGAGCAATTCAAAAGCACTAAAAATCTAGGGTGGTTCAGTTTCCAGTAAGAGCAAGTTGTCCTTATCAGATCAACCTTCCTGCAAATAACAACCTGAACATAGCACAAACTAGGTGCTAAATATAAAAACAACTACCTGAAGGTACTGAAGAGTGATCTGGAGCAGACAGACTCTGGAAGAGGGTAGACATGTGGAGGAAGGGAACAGAACTGGGTGTGTTCCCGTTTGTTTTGGCACTTAGCCTGATTGCAGTCCCCAGTGTACACCACGAAGTAGATAAAACTCTGACCAAAATAATTCTGCAGTTTTACAGGCTTGAAAAATAAGACAAAGTTCAGAGCAACCACAGCATTTGGAAAGTAAGGGGGGAAATCAAAGGAGAAAACCACAGAGAGTACCCCAAACTCTGTTTATCAACTCTGCCAAAATCTCTGGTTGACTCCTGAACATCACATCTGTGAGGTAGACTTTAAGCAGCCCAGCCTAAGGTAGATAACTAAACTAAGATTTCAGAGTGAGGAATTTGAATTCATCCAGGTCAAATGCCTACTGAAACAAATAAGCAAAAATCAATTTCTTTGGAGTAATATAGAATCCAGACCCTCAACAACATTTTATTCATAATGTCCATAAAACCTTCATAAAACTCAAAATTACTAAACAAAGAAGAAGCAGAAAATATGACAACCCTCATTAAAAGAAAAAGAAAATCACTGAAGGTACACTCATGTTGACCCAGATGTCAGAAGTAACAAACAAGGAATATAAAGCAATTATTATAGATATGCTCAAGAACATGAATGCATTCAATGAATGAAAATATTTCTCAGCAATGAAATAGAAATATCAAAAATAACCAAATGGAAATTCTAGAGATGAAAAATACAACATAACAGGAATTATAATACAAATAGTAGTTTAATAATAAATTGAAGATGACTGAAGAAAGTGAGCTTGAAGATTAGTCAATAGAAATTATCCAATCTGAAGACAAAAGATGAAAAGACAAAAAAAAAATTAACAGACCTTTAATTACCTATGAAAAATATAAAAAGTTCTTATGTATGTGTAAATGGAATCTCAGAAGGTGAAGAGACATTGGGGCATAAAACATATGTAAAAAAATAATGTCAAAAAATTTCCCAAATTTCTTAAAAGACATGAATTTTCAGATTCAAGAAGCTCAGTAAAGTCCAAGCAGGAATAAAAGCAAAGAAAACCACACCTAGGAACGTCATAGGCTAGCTGCTGAAAACCAAACATAAGGAGAAAATATTAAACAATTTGAAAATCTGCCGACATCATAAATTATGAAAAATGAAAGACAATAGAACAGCATCTTTAAGTGTTAAAAAAGAAAAATTTGTCACTTCAAAATTCTATGTTACAGAGACCTTCAAGATGGAAGAAGAGTAAGACGTGGAGATCACCTTCCTCCCCAAAAATACATCAGAAATACATCTACATGTGGAACAACTCCTACAGAACACCTACTGAACACTGGCAGAAGACCTCAGACTTCCAAAAGGCAAGAAACTCCCCACGTACCAGGGTAGGGCAAAAGAAAAAGAAAAAACAGAGACAAAAGAATAGGGATGGAACCTGCACCTCTGGGATGGAGCTATGAAGGAGGAAAAGTTTCCACACACTAGGAAAGCCCCTTCACTGGTGGAGACGGGGGCTGACGAGGGGGAAGCTTCGGAGCCATGGAGGAGAGCGCAGCAACAAGGGTGCAGAGGGCAAACGGAGAGATTCCCACACAGAGGATTGGTGCCAACCAGCACTCACCAGCCTGAGAGGCTTGTCTGCTCACCCGCTGGGGCGGGTGGGGGCTGGGAGCTGAGGCTTGGGCTTCAGAGGTCAGATCCCAGGGAGAGGACTGGGGTTGGCTGCATGAACAGAGCCTGAAAGGGGCTAGTGCACCACAGCTAGCCGGGAGGGAGTCTGGGGAAAGAGTCTGGAACTGCCTAAGGGGCAAGAGACCATTGTTTCAGGTGCGCAAGGAGAGGGGATTCAGAGCACTGCCTAAACGAGATCCAGAGATGGACGCGAGCCACGACTATCAATGCGGACTCCAGAGATGGGTATGAAACGCTAAGGCTGTTGCTGCAGGCACCAAGAAGCCTGTGTGCAAGCACAGGTCACTATCTACACCTCCCCTCCCAGAAGCCTGTGCAGCCCACCACTGCCAGGGTCCCGTGATCCAGGGACAACTTCCCCAGGAGAACACACGGCGCTCCTCAGGCTATTGCAATGTCATGCTGGCCTCTGCCCACATTCTGTACCCCTCCCTGCCTCTGGCCTGAGTGAGCCAGAGTCCCCCAATCAGCTGCTCCTTTAACCCCATCTTCTCTGAACAAAGAACAGACACCCTCAGGTGACCTACACGCAGAGGCGGGGCCAAATCCAAAGCTGAACCCCAGGAGCTAAGCGAACAAAGAAGAGAAGGAAATTTCTCCCAGCAGCCTCAGGAGCAGCAGATTAAATCTCCACAATCAACTTGATGTACCCTGCATCTGTGGAATACCTGAATAGACACGAATCATCCCAAAATTTAGGTGGTGGACTTTGGGAGAAACGATATGTATTTTTTTCCGTTTCTCTTTTTGTGAGTGTGCATGTGTATGCTTCTTTGTGTGATTTTGTCTGTATAGCTTTGCTTTACCATTTGTCCTAGGGTCCTGTCTGTCCATTTTTTTGTTTTCTTTTGTTTTTTGTATGGTTTTTATTGCTTGTTATCATTGGTGAGTTTATTTTTTGGTTTGGTTGCTCTCTTCTTTCTTTCTTCCTTTCTTTTTTTAAAATTTTATTACTTTTTAATTATTAATTATTTTTTATTTCAATAGCTTTATTTTATTTCATTTTATTTCTTTCTTTCATTTTTTTCCTCCCTTTTCTTCTGAACCGTGTGGCTGACAGGGTCTTGGTGCTCCGGCTGGGTGTCAGGCCTGAGCCTCTGAGGTGGGAGAGGCGAGTTCAGGACATTGGTCCACCAGAGACCTTCGGCTCCATGTAATATCAAACAGTGAAAGCTCTCCCAGAGATCTCCATCTCAACACTAAGACCCAGCTCCACTCAACGGCCAGCAAGCTACAGTGCTGGACACCCTATGCCAAACAACTAGCAAGACAGGAACACAACCACAACCATTAGCAGAGAGGCTGCCTAAAATGCAAATAAGGTCACAGACACCCCAAAACACAACACCGGATGTGGTCCTGCCTACCAGAAAGACAAGATCCAGCCTCATCCACCAGAACACAGGCACTAGTCCCCTCCACCAGGAAGCCTACACAACCCACTGAACCAACCTTAGCCACTGCGGGCAGACACCAAAGACAATGGGAACTACGAACCTGCAGCCTGCAAGCAGGAGACCCCAAACACAGTACGTTAAGCAAAATGAGAAGACAGAGAAAAATACAGCAGATGAAGGAGCAAGGTAAAAACCCAACAGACCAAACAAATGAAGAGGAAATATGCAGTTTACCTGAAAAATAATTCAGAGTAATGATAGTAAGGATGATCCAAAATCTTGGAAATAGAATGGAGAAAATACAAGATATGTTTACCAAGGACCTAGAAGAACTAAAGAGCAAACAAACGATGAACAAAACAATAAATGAAATTAAAAATTATCTAGAAGGATTCAGTACCAGAATAACTGAGGCAGAAGAACGGATAAGTGACCTGGAAGATAAAATAGTAGAAATAACTATTGTAGAGCAGAATAAAGAAAAAGAATGCAAAGAATTGAGAACAGTCTCAGAGACCTCTGGGATAACAAACGCAACAACATTCAAATTATAGGGGTCCCAGAAGAAAAAGAGAAAAAGAAAGGGATTGAGAAAATATTTGAAGAAATTATAGTTGAAAATTTCCCTAATATGGGAAAGGAAATAGTTAATCAAGTCCAGGAAGTGCAGAGAGTCCCATACAGGATAAATCCAAGGAGAAACACGCAAGACACAAATTAATCAAACTATCAAAAGTTAAAAACAAAGAAAAAATATTAAAAGCAGCATGGGAAAAACAACAAATAACATACAAGGGAATCCCCATAAGGTTAACAGCTGATCTTTCAGTAGAAACTCTGCAAGCCAGAAGGGAGTGGCAGGACATATTTAAAGTGATGAAACGGAAAAACCTACAACCAAGATTACTCTACCCAGTAAGGATCTCATTCAGATTCGACAGAGAAATTAAAACCTTTACTGACAAGCAAAAGCTAAGTGAATTCAGCACCACCAAACCAGGTTTACAACAAATGCTAAAGGAACTTCTCTAGGCAGGAAACACAAGAGAAGGAAAAGACCTACAATAAGAAACCCAAAACAATTAAGAAAATGGTAATAGGAACATACATATCGATAATTACCTTAAATGTAAATGAATTAAGTCTTCCAACCAAAAGACATAGACTGGCTGAATGGACACAAAAACAAGACCCATATATATATATGCTGTCTACAAGAGACCTACTTCAGACCTAGGGACACATACAGACTGAAAGTGATGAGATGGAAACAGATATTTCATGCAAATTGAAATCAAAAGAAAGCTGGAGTAGCAATTCTCATATCAGACAAAATAGACTTTAAAATAAAGATTATTACAAGAGACAAAGATGGACACTACATAATGATCAAGGGATCAATCCAAGAAGAAGATATAACAATTGTAAATATTTATGCACCCAACATAGGAACACTTCAATATATAAGGCAAATGCTAACAGCCATAAAAGGGGAAATCAACAATAACATAATCATAGCAGGGGACTAACACCCCACTTTCACCAATGGACAGATCATCCAAAATGAAAATAAATAAGGAAACAAAGCTTTAAATGGTACATTAAACAAGATGGACTTAATTGATATTTATAGGACATTCCATCCAAAAACAACAGAATACACTTTCTTCTCAAGTGCTCATGGAACATTATCCAGGATAGATCATATCTTGGGTCACAAATCAAGCCCTGGTAAATTAAAGAAAATTGAAATCATATCAACTATCTTTTCTGACCACAACACTATGACTACATATCAATTATAGGAAAAAATCTGTAGAAAATATAAACACATGGAGGCTAAACAATACATTACTAAACAACCAAGAGATCACTGAAGAAATCAAAGAGGAAATCAAAAAATCCCTAGAAACAAATGACAATGAAAACATGATGACCCAAAACCTATGGGATGCAGCAAAAGCAGTTCTAAGAGGGAAGTTTATAGCAATACAATTCTACCTCAAGAAACAAGAAACATCTCAAATAAACAACCTAACCTTACACCTAAAGCAATTAGAGAAAGAAGAACAAAAACCTCCAAAGTTAGCACAAGGAAAGAAATCATAAATATCAGATCAGAAATAAATGAAAAAGAAATGAAGAAAACAATAGCAAAGATCAATAAAACTGAAAGCTGGTTCTTTGAGAAGATAAACAAAATTGATAAACCATTAGCCAGACTCATCAAGAAAAAAAGGGAGAAGACTCAAATCAATAGAATTAGAAATGAAAAAGGAGAAGTAACCACTGACACTGCAGAAAAACCAAGGATCATGAGAGATTACTACAAGCAACTCTATGCCAATAAAATTGACAACCTGGAAGAAATGAACAAATTCTTAGAAGAGCACAACCTTCCAAGACTGAACCAGGAAGAAATAGAAAATATAAACAGACCAATCACAAGCACTGAAATTGAGACTGTGATTAACAATCTTCCAAGAAACGAAAGCCCAGGACCTGATGGCTTTACAGGCGAATTCTATCAAACATTTAGAGAAGAGCTAACACCTATCCTTCTCAAACTCTTCCAAACTATAGTAGAGGAAGGAACACTCCCAGTGTCATTCTATGAGGCCACCATCACCCTGATAACAATACCAGACATAGATGTCACAAAGAAAGAAAACTATAGGCCAATATCACTGATGAGCATAGATGCAAAAATCCTCAACAAAATACTAGCAAACAGAATCCAACAGCACATTAAAAGGATCACACACCATGATCAAGTGGGGTTTATCCCAGGAATGCAAAGATTCTTCAATATACATAAATCAATCAATGTGATACACCATATTAACAAACTGAAGGAGAAAAACCATATGATGATCTCAATAGATGCAGAAAAAGCTTTCGACAAAGTTCAACACCCATTTATGAGAAAAACCATCCAGAAAATAGGCATAGAGGGGAGTTACCTCAACATAATAAAGGCCATATATGACAAACCCACAGCCAACATCGTTCTCAATGCTGAAAAACTGAAACCATTTCCACTAAGATCAGGAACAAGACAAGGTTGCCCACTCTCACCACTATTATTCAACATAGTTTGGAAATTTTAGCCACAGCAATCAGAGAAGAAAAAGAAATAAAAGGAATCCAAACCGAAGAAGAAGAAGTAAAGCTGTCACTGTTTGTAGATGACATGATACTATACACAGAGAATCCTAAAGATGCTACCAGAAAACTACTAGAACTAATCAATGAATTTGGTAAAGTTTCAGGATACAAAATTAATGCACAGAAATCTCTTGCATTCCTATACACTAATGGAAAAATCTGAAAGAGAAATCAAGGAAACACTCCCATTTACCATTGCAACAAAAAGAATAAAAGACCTAGGAATAAACCTACCTAAGGAGACAAAAGACCTGTATGCAGAAAACTATAAGACACTGATGAAAGAAATTAAAGATGATACAGACAGATGGAGAGATATACCTTGTTCTTGGATTGCAAGAAGCAACATTGTGAAAATGACTATACTACCCAAAGCAATCTACAGATTCAATGCAATCCTTATCAAACTACCAATGGCATTTTTCAAAGAACTAGAACAAAAAATTTCACAATTTGTATGGAAACACAAAAGACCCCAAATAGCCAAGGCAATCTTGAGGAAGAAAAACGGATCTGGAGGAATCAGGCTCCCTGACTTCAGACTATACTACAAAGCTACAGTAATCAAGACAGTATGGCACTGGCACAAAAACAGAAGTATAGATCAATGGAACACGATAGAAAGCCCAGAGATAAACCCACGCACCTATGGTCACCTTATTTTTGATAAAGGGGGCAAGAATATACAATGGAGAAAAGACAGCCTCTTCAATAAGTGGTGCTGGGGAAACGAGACAGTTACATGCAAAAGAATGAAATCAGAACAGTCCCTAACACCATACACAAAAATAAACTCAAAATGGATTAAAGACCTAAATGTAAGGCCAGACACTATAAAACTCTTAGAGGAAAACATAGGCAGAACACTCTATGACATAAATCACAGCAAGATCCTTTTTGACCCACCTCTTAGAGAAATGGAAATAACAACAAAAATAAACAAATGGGACCTAATGAAACTGAAAAGCTTTTGCACAGCAAAGGAAACCATAAACAAGATGAAAAGACAATGCTCAGAATGGGAGAAAATATTTGCAAATGAAGCAATTGACAAAGGATTCATCTCCAAAATACACAAGCAGCTCATGCAGCTCAATATCAGAAAAACAAAAAACCCAATCCAAAAATGGGGAGAAGACCTAAAGAGACATTTCTCCAAAGAAGATACACAGATTGCCAACAAACACATGAAAGAATGCTCAACATCCTTAATCGTTAGAGAATTTCAAATCAAAACTACAATGACGTATCACCTCACACCAGTCAGAATGGCCATCATCAAAAAATCTACAAACAATAAATGCCGGAGAAGGTGTGGAGAAAAGGGATCCCTTTTGCACTGTTGGTGGGAATGTAAATTGATACAGCCACTATGGAGAACGTACGGAGGTTCTTAAAAAACTAAAAACAGAACTACCATACGACCCAGCAATCCCACTACTGGGCATATACCCTGAGAAAACCATAATTCAAAAAGTGTCATGTACCACAATGTTCATTGCAGCTCTATTTACAATAACCAGGACATGGAAGCAACCTAAGTGTCCATCGACAGATGAATGGATAAAGAAGATGTGGCACATATATACAATGGAATATTACTCAGCCATAAAAAGAAACAAAATTGAGTTATTTGTAGTGAGGTGGATGGACCTAGAGTCTGTCATACAGAGTCAAGTAAGTCAGAAAGAGAAAAATAAATACCGTACGCTAACACATATATATGGAATCTAAAAAAATAAAATAAAATAAAATGGTTCTGAAGAACCTAGGGGCAGGACAGGAATAAAGACACAGACTTTATTAGAGAATGGATTTGACACGAGGAGGGGGAAGGGTAAGCTGGGACTAAGTGAGAGAGTGGCATGGACTTATATATACTACCAAATGTAAAATAGATAACTAGTGGGAAGCAGCTGCATAGCACAGGGAGATCAGCTCAGTGCTTTGTGACCACTGAGATAGGGAGGGTGGGAAGGAGACGCAAGAGGGATGAGATATGGGGATATATGTATATGTATAGCTGATTCACTTTGTTATAACGCAGAAACTAACACACCATTGTAAAGCAATAACACTCCAATAAAAATGTTAAAAAAAAAAAAGAAAAAAAATTCTATGTTAAGCAAAAACAACGGTATATTCAGATTAAAAATTAAAATGAAAATGTCACCTCCAGCCAACGTTTACTACAAAAATTCCTAAAGGAAATTTTTCAAACTGAATAGGAAGACCATCATATGGAAACTCTGATCTTCAGGGGGGGAAATAAAGAGCTCCAGAAATGGCAAATATGTAGGCAAATATAAAAGACTATTTGTCAGCTTTAAAATACATATGATGGCTTAATGTAAAAAGTATAGTTTTAGTTTAGAGTTAATGTATATAGACATAACATATGTGATAACTATAACTTAAACAGGGGTGGGAGTAGACACTTAGATTTTTAAAAATATTATGTGAAATGATACAATATTAACTGCAAGTAGACTGTGAAACTTAAGAATGCATATTATTTTTAAAAATGCAAGAGGTATATCTAAAATGTAAAAAGGTAAATTAAAATAGAATTTAAAATATTAAAAAAAATTTTCTTAATAGTTTATTTTTTTGGTCGCACCAGATCTTAGTTACTGCATGTAGGCTCTTAGTTGCAACATGCAGGATCTAGTTCCCTGACCAGAGACCAACCCAGGCCCCCTGCATTGGGAGCACAGAGTCTTAACAACTGGACCACCAGGGAAGCCCCTAAAATAATTTTTAATTACTTCAACGTAAAGTACAAAGGGAAGAATATAGAAACAAAAACAGAGCACAAATAGAAAACAAATAGTAAAATGACAGGCTTAAATCTAACCACAATAATAATTATATTAAATGTTGACATTCCAATTAAAAGACAGCAAAGGTCAGATTGGATAAAAATAGAAGATATAGGCACAAAGATTCATGTCATATAGTATAATGTCAATATGAATAAAAGTAATGATAGTAATTTAAATATTTGTATTGAGCATTTTATTGTATGCCAGATATTCTACTAATAGCTTTACATGCAATACCTTCTTTAATCCTCAAAGCAATGCCTTAAAGTAAGAATCAGTGCTATCTCCACCTTGTGGATGAGGAACTGTGTGAGAGAGAAAAGTAATTTGTTGTATTAGAAACACTGTAAATATCCAGATGTAAATTGGGGTACATCCAGTAAGCAAACCATTATGCAATCATTTAAAAGTAATAATTATTATAAATTAACATATAATAATATAATACTTATGAAGACTAAAATTTTGTAGGGCTGTTGAAAGGTATTCATTATAATACATTTTCAGAAGCCTTAAATTATACATTCTCAATTATTTAATCTATGTAAAGCATTATGTATGCAGAAAGTCAAATCTGAAAGTGAGTACACAAAAGTAACCATAGTTGATGTGTTTAGGGGTGTCCCAGTATGCTATAACCTTCTTGTTGGCAGGGACTATGTCATTTTATTTACTCACTGAATTATTATTGATCACTGTCTACTTATCAAGCACTACAATAAGTGATCAGGGTACAGAAAAGAATAAAAGAGAATAAGAGAATAAGACAAACAGAGTCCCTCTCCTTAAGGATTTCAACTTCTAATGAAAGGAGCAAGCCATATATTTATATTGACTTCTTATATTTACTATGTGTATATTGACCAAGTGTTTTATAGGAAATAAACAAGGTGATGCAACAGAGAAGGTGGACATGAGCTGGACTGCAAGTGTGAGAAGGACCCAGCCCTGTGGCAGGCAAGGGAGGGATGAGTTTAGTATGTTCTAGGATAGAGAGAAAGCCAGAGTGGCCAGAAGATGGTGGGCTTGGTGTGAGGTATAAGGATGGAGTTGGAGATTGAGTGGGGCTCAATCACTCAGCGCCTTCCAGACCACGGTAAGGAATTTCAATTTTATTCTAAGTGCAATTTGGAGCACCACTGAAGTGGTATAAGCCAGGAGTGACCCAACATAAGTTTTACTAACTTTTACTGCCAAATGATCACTGCCATGGAGTAGACAAACTACTGGGAACAAACTGCTGAGAGACGGGGGAGGAAGCTGTGCAGAAACCTAGATGATGGGAAGTAGTGCCTTGTAATTGGGGGACATCGATGGCACAGCTAGAAATGGAGATATTTAGGGCGTAGGTTGGAGATAGAACCAGCAGAACCAAGAGACGTTTCCCTGGGAAGAATGGGGGGGAAAGGATGACACAGGGATGAATCTTCAATTTGGGCTTGCAAAACATGAGAAAAAATTTCTAGGAGAGAAAAGGGTGTTTGTTTTTGCCCCATGGGTGTGATCTAAGTGGATGAGCAGAAATAAGAGTTATGATTTAAATTTGGGTTTTGGATGCTTATCAGACCTTGAGGTTATGTTATCAAGTCAGAAGTTAGTCAGAGGTGAAGAATTCAGGCAAAGAATCTGAGTAATCAGCCAAAAGGTAGAACGAAAAGCTATGGGCTGGGGTAAGACTCCCAAGAGTGAGTGAGTAGATGGAAAATAGGAGTTCTCTTGGAATTAATTCTTAACCTTTACTCCTACCATTGCTCCAAAATCAAGAGGCAAGAATTATTTGGGTTTTTTAAAAGTAGTCTTATGAGAATCCTTTAGATAGTACTCTACTTATTTGAAGAACTGTTGAAAAGATATTTCTCAATATCATACAAATAATTAAGCCCCAAACACCATTTTTTGAGTTTGGACTTAATGGGTCGAGATAAAAAGAGAAACAATAGTTTAGAATGTGGTTAATAAGAAATGATCTTTTAATTATCCTCTGCAGGACCAACTATATTTCAAGAACTCAGTACACTGCACATGAAGCGATCATGTTCTATAACCACATAAAGGGAAGCAAAGGAAGACTTCTTAATTATTTTATTAGGTTTGAGTTGATCTTTCATTAATATGCAAAGATATTAGTGTATAATTTGATGAGTTTTGACAAATATATACACCCATGAACCACCACTCCACTGAAGATATAAACCTTTCCATCCTCCCCCACAGGTCAGTCTCCATTTCATACAGGCTAATGTTCTGATTTCTATGATCATATCTTCTAGCCTGTTCTCAAACTTCATATTAAGGAAAATATACAGTGAGTACTCTTGTGTCTGGCTTTCTTTTATGGTTTTAAGATTCATATATATTGTTGTCTGTTCTGGTAGTTTTTTTTTTTTTTTTTATTGCTTGACTTTTTTATCACATGGCTATATCAGTTTGATTCTCTATGTAATTTAACCTTACACTTTGTAGGACATGTCTGTTCTGTTTTTGCCCTTTATTTTTAGGCTTCTCTGGGGTTTCAATGAAAAGACTAAGGTGTCCACTAACCCCTCAAACTAGATAGCACTCAAACCCTAAGCTTTGTCTCAGTTGCAGCAGAGAAAGCCCACCCTGATCTTTCAGACTTCCAGATGTTGCTTTCTGCTGGTCCCAGTTGAGTTCCCACCCCCCATGCACGCAATTCTGGGATAAGTTAAGGATTTCATGGGAGTTTATATGCAGATATGGGGGGGGTTCCCTCTGCGATTGCCCAATTCCAGCTGTTCTGACAGCCCCTCAGTCCTCTGACACCTCCAGCCAGTAAGAATGTAGGTCTCTGTTTGAGTTCTGGCAACCCAGTGCCAGGCAGACTGGAGAGTGCCATCAGGGAAAAGGCTATGTAAGCACTGACCCTTTGTTTCAAGGTTAAATTTACTCCATTTTCTGCATTCAGATTTTTGCCTTTTAAGTTGTTTCTAGCTTTTAAATCACAATCTACAAGAGGATTAACTATTTTATCATTCCATTACTGAAAATGGAATTCTTTGGATTGAGTTTTACTTGCTGAAAAGAAGTATCGTAGTTTAAAATCTCCAGCAAGAAGCTGCAGAAAAGGAATAGAAATCATTAATAAAAAACAAACTTTTGTAGATCTAGAGATGTACCACTCAAATCTCCCTCAAGGAAGGATCTGCTGCCCATCTGTGGGGAGTCTGCCTCAACTGTGTTCTCTGTGGTCACACCCTTCCTGTGAGTACAGATCCCTTCATCAAATAGGGCTAGAAAATGAAGACAAATGTGGGACCTGAATAAGCAACATCTGCTCCAGGGATCCCCAGTGGATTGACTAAGGATTTATAGGATCTGCATCCCAGTTCAACAACATCCTCTGCCCAATTTTGCTCTCCCTTTCATTCCACAGATAATGATTCCAAGTAAACATCTTGCACTGCAAACTTGTCTCACCGTCCGCTTCTGGACTACCCAATCTATGACACAAAACCCCATTATTCCCCTTTCTTTCATTTCTTTTCTCTTTCCTTCCCTTTCCTTCACCTCTCTTCCTGAACAATCGAGTCCTAAATTCAGTAGGTGGAGTCAGCAAGGTATCATCTACACTGGGTGGGGAGGTGTGAAGAGAAACACAGTGGCCCAAAACAAGTGTTGGAGCTCTAGGGGGTTGGAAAGGCATCAATATGGCCATTCAGGAGACAGAGACCAAGCAGTGTGGGATGGCATGCAGCAGGGAACAAGCCCCGAGTGAGTGTTACAGCCCAAAGAGAGTGAGGAGGTTACCCATGGGGGCTGGTATTAGAGGGCAAGTCTGGTGCAGGGAGTTGGGGCACAGGCAGGGAAGAGAGTATCTTTGAGGGAGAGTGGGTGTTATGGGCTGAAAAGTGTTTCCCTAAATTCACGTGTTCCATTCCTAAACACTGTACCTCAGAATCAGACTGTATTTGGAGATAGGGTTTTTAAAGAGATAATTAAGTGACCTAGGGCCACTAGGTGGTCCCTACTCCAGTCTTATAAAGACTGGTCTCTTTATTAGAAGAGGAGATTTGGACACAGACATGCACAGAAGGCATATCACGTGGAGACAGAGGGAGAAGCTGCCACCTACAAGTCAAAAGACAGGCCTCAGAAGAACTCTGAACCAACTCTGCTGACACCTCAATCTCAGACTTCTAGCCCCCAGAACTGTGAGCAAATAAGTTTCTGTTGTTCAAGTCCCCCAGTCTGTAGCTTTTTTTTATGGCAGCCCTAGCAGACTAATACTCTGGGTGACTTTGTGGAATGAAGAGACTGTTCACACAGGGTAGGAGGTAGAAGTTATGGTTGAAGAGTAGTTATTTACAGTGGAATTGACCAAATAAATATATTAAGAATAATGACAGCCTAGTTTCCCACTGTCAGAGAAGGGAGTTAAAATATGGAAAGGGAAAAATTTAGAATGAACCCTCTGGTTCTCCATTGGAATTGGAGATATCAGGACAAATCTATGCTTTTCAATACATAGGTAGGTAAGTAAGCAGATAGATAGGTAGGTAGGTACATAGATAGATAGATAGATAGATAGATAGATAGATAGATAGATAGATATACAGACATGTAAATGCATACATACATATATTCCTTAGTTCTCACAATTGAAAACACCTGGGAGCTGCAATACCTCAGAAGCAATGAGCATATCTAGAACACAGATCTTGGTATCTGAACATCATTCTCCACTGAAAGAGGCCTGCGATCCTTACAGAAATGGCTGATTGTAGTGCTAGGGCAGGGAAAGATCAAAATGAACCTAGAATATT
Source organism: Balaenoptera ricei (assembly GCF_028023285.1). Classification (NCBI taxonomy): domain Eukaryota; kingdom Metazoa; phylum Chordata; class Mammalia; order Artiodactyla; family Balaenopteridae; genus Balaenoptera; species Balaenoptera ricei. The sequence goes on from NC_082644.1 coordinate 22,013,118, forward strand.
TCTTCTGTCAGAAAAGAATGAAATGATCAAAACACAATGGAATTTTAACAAAAGATCACAGAAGCCAGCTTAAAGGGGCTCTCACTGATTAAATCTAGGACAATTTGGTCATCAAAATAAATAATAACAATAATAGACTATAACCCAGTGAATAAAAGAGGAAACCTTGAATCCATAGAGATAGAAGTGAATAGATGAAAAAATTGGATGTTGAGGAATAGGATATTTCCATAGTTCCAAAGTACTTCCCCCAAAGATACTATTAATTACAAAAGGAATAATAGTTCTTTATAGTGATAAAGTGTGGCAGACACCAGTTTACTCAAGACATCCAAGTGATCACTATAAGTAATGGGGCAAATCAAAATCATATGTCACCTGCTAGCATACAATGAGAACACAGCATCACTTCCGTGGTATTATTGCCAAAAATGCAACACTTGAAACAGAGTATGGGAAAATGTCAGACAAACCCAAACTGAGGGACATTTCGCAAAATAATTTCAGAAGTTTCAAGGTCATGAAAATCAAGAAAGGAGGAATCATTGCAGACTAAAAATGTGACACAGGTCCTGAACTGGATACTTTTGCTATAAAGTACATTATTTGGACAATTGGTGAAATTTGAATTAAGCTCTTGATTAGAAGCTTGTAATATATCAATGTTAATTTCCTGATTTTTATGGCTCTATCATGGTTATGTAGGAGAATGTCCTTGTTCATAGAAAATACATGCTAAAGTATTCGGGTGTAATCAGGCAACATATTAGCAATGTACCATCAAGTGACTCAGGAAAATAAAAATAATTTCTTTGTATTGTACTTACAACTTTTCTAAATGTTTGTGATTTTAAAAATATTTCAATGAAATAAAAATGCTGATTTCCTTTACCCAGTATAACAAATAGCATCTACCTATTGTTAATATTAGTCAAATTCTAGTCAGGAGACAGAAGCTAGAGCCATTATTTGAATAGAGAGAATTCCATGTAAAGAATTGTTAAGTAAGTTAAAAAGTTATTAACTAGACAACTGAAATGGCAAAAAGAGAACTCTACGGTACCATAAAGAAGCAGCATCCAGTCGAAGGCTGGGAGAATAAAAGGAAGAGGTTGGAATTTGAGGAGGGTCCCTGTGCCTGGGCTCTGGACCTCTGAGGAATCTGAGCTCCAGAGGGAGAGTCAAGGACATTGATACACAGATGGTAAGGATATCAATTTCTATTGCTGGGTAACAAATTATCCCAAAACTTAGTGGCTTAGAAAACAATTATATTACACTCACTGATTCTAAGGGCACTTTCAGAAAGGGCACTGGCAAGCACCCTTCTTCACCCACCATTTCTGGGGCCTCAAATCGGAGGACCAGAATGTGGGGAGTTACTCCGTGGATGGGCTCAGGAATCACCTGGAGACAAAAATCCCGGACAGGGCTAGCAGTAGATGCTGCAGTCAGCCAGCACCTCCCCTGGGACTGTCAGCCAGAATAACTATGCATGGCTTCTCCATGTGTCCTGATCATTCTCACAGCATGGAGCCTTGGCCTTCCAACCTGGCAGCTCAGACCTCCAAGAGAACCAGACAGAAACTCTATCACCTTCATACCTAACCTCAGAAGTCACGTAGATTCACTAGACTGCCTGTTTACAGGGAAGTAGACACTCCTCCCACCCCCATAGGAGTAGTGTCAGGGTCACCTTGCGGAAGATCCTGTGCAACAGGAAGGTGGTTGGAGCCAACTTTGGAAAATACAACCTGCTCCAGTAAGTAGAGTTGTGGAAGTCATCATGGGAAGACACACTACAGATCTCAAGCTGTGTAAGGAGAGGAAAATGAGAGCACCAAGACACAACAGACTCAAAATTACAAATCAGGATCCAGACACAGATCTAGATTTTCAAAAGAGGTGGTTCAGAGCCAGTTTCACAATTCTTGAGCCCCTCCCCTTCAAGAAAGGAAGAGCACTGGAGAAGGATTTTATGGGAAAGATTTGAGAGAGCCTTGGAAGGTTTGAGTCCTGGGGGAGGGTAGGCCCTGCCTCTTTCACTCAGGGCAAAATCGTGTGATGTTGGGACACGTACTGGAATGGAGCGTGATTCTTGCCCAGGGAAATTAGGACAATGGGGAGACAGATTGTGTATCAGCTGTGGGGTTGTAAGAAAAGCAAGTGCCTGCCACATCTGAGAAGAAATGCCCTATGCTCAGCCAGAGAAGAGGGAGGTGGGATCCCAAGGGGCATGATTGCCGAGGACTGGAGGGGAATCCAAAGTTAGAGTATTGGCCAGGGCCTTTGTCAGTCCTGCCTAAAAGAACCTACTAGAAGGGGCCATGGACCCACCAGATTAGGTCATACGAGGTGAAAGGCAGGGCTGGGTGGGCTTAGGCTGCCAAGCTACTGATCACCTCAAGGAGAGAAAGTCTTCGGAGATGCCAGACAGGGGCCTCTGAGGACCTCCGTGATTTCCACAGCGCCCCACAAGAGAAAGAACTCAAAAGTAACCCACTCAAGCAGTTAGTGGTAGCTCCCACCAGACTAAGATCCAACCAGGTCACGATGAATTTCCTCACCCCCTCCATCTGCACCATCAGCCTGCAGGGGGCAGTGTGGGCAGCTGGCGGGGCCACGGGCTGAGTGGGAAAGAAAGGGAAACGGTGCCCACCCTGCCCCACCTCCTCTCAGCAAACTTGGTGGAAGATCAACCACATCCAGGTCCAGGGCTTTATCCTTGTTCCAGAAAAGACGTTCTGGTGTCCAAGTCGAGGTAAAAGTGTATAAAAGTCATGGGAGCTGCTCAAGCTCTCCAGGGGCAGGGCAGGTTTACCCCCATGAAATAAATCACAGAAGGTCAGTGGAAAGCAAAACTCAAGCTGTGTTGTGCTTGTCAAATAGGCTGGTCACTGCCTCGGAGCCTTCCCTATGTGGGCCGTGTGTCAGGGGGTCAGAGGGACACAGGGGGCTCCAAGTAGCTGACTGAGAAGAAAAGGAGCCAAGAGACTCTTTTAGGGAAGAAGTGATGTCAGTTAAGAAGGTGTTAACAGCACTTGTCAGATAAGCAAGGCTCAGAATCCTGCCCAGGAGGAAGGAATGAGGCTCTGCGAGCTGAGTGGGCCTTGGAGGAACACATGACAGCACAGAGAGCCTTGGTTCCACTGTCCAGCTTCACAGCCAAAGCAGAATCAGCTGAAGTATAGACTGGCCACTTGTTGAAACACACATCACTGAGTTTCCAACTCAGTAGGTCTGGGGTGGACTCAAGAATTAGCACGTAAACACTTCCCAGATGACTGAAACTGTTGGGCCGCAGATCCTACTTTGAAAACTGCTGGTGTCAAAGAAGGCTGATTATAGTGTAGTGTAGTGGCAAGGGTGCTCATCTTTGGCCTAGGGATCGTACTATCTTATTTTAAACATTGTGGTGTACAGCTATAAGTAGCATACAGCTTTACACAAGAAATTGGAGATTAATTAAAATACTGCAGAAACACACAAACAAATAGATCGTGTGTTGTGTATGCAATCCTGGGACCATAAGCTCACACACAAATACTGCTGCTCCTTGGGGGCAGTGCCCAGGAGAAAGGTACACAGGCCTCTGAAGGTATAAAGGACAGTTTATCAGGTCCTGAGCCAAGACAGGATTAGCTGAAGTAATGACTGCCTCCTGAAATGAGAATTCTTTCACTTGGTAAATCAATAATTACAAGCACACCAGGGAAATTAAGCAGAGAAAATTGCATCACATCAGTGTTACAATCATAGATGCCTAGAAATAACAAATCAGGAATTCCCTCAGTGGTCATCAATAAGCCACACACATTGCACACTTGCATAGGGATGTTAAAATGCAGAGCATTTGCTCTTCATCAACCATAACATACATGTGAGCTGTTTATAAAATGTGACAGTTATAACAACTATGGGAACCATTGCTTTAAATTTTCTGTAGTGTGTGCTCTTGTGTTTGTGTGTGCGTGTGTGTATGTGCATCAGGAGGTGGGTGGGGGGTGATGGTGTGTTCCCAGGGAAGGCACTGGTTTTCCTTCCAGGAAAAAAAAAAGTATTGAATGAAGAAAAATTGGCAATGGACTATTTTGGAAATCTAAACACCATATTTCAGGACCAGCTTAACGTCTCCAAAGCTACACAGATCTCCCAGTGCAAAGGGTACCAAATTCATTCTTGCCTTGCCTCTCACAAGTTTCAAAGCTAGACCTAAATATAAGTATGTAGTTGAGACACAGCCAGCTTCATTCTGCTGCATCAACAAAGGGCACTGCCTCTTCTCTGCCAAGCCAGCCCACCTACCATTTTATGCCTGAGGTTTAACCTGTGAGTAACTGCACCCCCTCGCTCCTGCCCCAGAATTCTGTAATGCACCCCTTTGATTTTCTTTTCAACCATTTAAGGCCATCCTCTTTAAAAGTCCCCATCCTACCCACCTGAAAATCCTCACAGTCTCCTCAAAAATCTTCCCAGATTAACTTCATCTTTCATGGATGCCTTTCTTGGTATTCTCAACAAAATTCATCAACTGGTTTTATTAATTTTCCTCCCTTCACAAGTTTTCCTTCCCTGAATCATGCCCTTCTGCCCCATGAGAGACCTGAAGTCAGTGTCCCGCCTAGACCTGACCCTCTTCCCTTTCACCGCACATTTCTACCAATGTGGCAGCACCAGGCCCTTTGGGGACACAGGTTGCTTGGATTGCACTGCAGGCACCGTTACCAAGTACTGGTTCCCAGGAGAAACAGAGAGTGCCTCCCAGACTCTAGTCGTCAGTGACAGTCGCTCTCACAACTCACTGTTTTAGCCTTTTTTCCACTCTCTGCCTCACTACAGAATCCAGCTGCTTTTTTTAAATCCACTGGGCCCACTTTTATTGGGTCCTTGTGGAAAAGTCCAGAATGTTTGCAAAGAGGGTGGGCATACTGTGCTGGTGCGTTTGAGCCAGCTGCTACATGGAGCAATCTTCTGAAGGTTTGAATATTGGCACTTCAATAATAAGGGAGGTTCAATTATAAGCCAAGGAAAAAGAGCTTACACTGGGACACAAGCTAAGGAGAGTCAATTTTTTTGGACTCGAGTCAGCCCAACAAAGATAGAAAAAGGATGCCTTTGGAGTTTCCTTCTTTGCCTGTCAACTTCTATTACTTTCCTTTTATGAAGTTAAGGATGGGTTGCCACAAAACAAAGAAGGCAAGAAGAAAAAGGAAAAAATGTTGAGCAACTGTGTTTCATCATAGTTGACAATGCAAATTTTGACTCAATTCTCACAATTTTATCTTCTGGGATAAAGATATTAGTGAAACTATTTTACAAATGAGGAAACTGGAGCTCAAAGAGATAAGTAAATTATTCAAGATACTACAACTAGTACTAGGTAGAATGCAGGTCAGTCTGGCTTCCAAAGAAGCATATTGGTTCTAGAGTTCTAATTAATTCAACCGAGAAATACAAAGTATCAATACCAACCTTGAGCCTCAAATTGTGACAAGCACTCTGGGGCTAGAGAAAAGATCTCATAACTCCCACATGGAGATAAGACCATGAAACATGAATGAATCAGCATGTGGCGTATAATTATGTGTTGCATTGCATGACACATAGTAAAGGACTTTAAGAGTTCAAGAGTGAGAACATCAATAAAAACCAGTATATCCTTGGGTTTAAGGTGGTCATCAAAAGTGTGTTAAGATTTTATCAACAAAAGTAAAAGGGAGGAGTTTCTGGTTCCAGAAAAAATGGAGTAAGCACATTCCACCCTATTCCTCCTGCTAATTAAAACTAAAAACTCTGGATAAGATGCATAAAACAACTGTCAGGAGACTGAAAGTAGAAGAGACTGGCTATAAACCCCAGGACTCCAAGGACAACCTGATGATGAGTTCCTAGGGAGTTTTTTACTTTCTATATATATTGATCCAGGTGCTATACAAACCTGGGTTGATTCTGCAACCCAGAATCACGAATGGGCACAGACCAAAAAAAATTTTAAGGAAATAAATAAGCCCCAAGGAAAATCTACTATCTCCAGCTAAAGGCTGGGAATAGGACAGCCCTGCAGGATGCAACCACGTAGACTATACCTCCTCTACTCAAGGCAAACACCATGAAGGAAGTCAAACGCTTCCCCACCTGCCCTGAGCTTGTGGAGACTCTAGAGTGGAGTGTTGTCAACCATCCCTGCCCCTGCACTAACACAAGCAATGATAGCATCCCTCCCCCTCAGGTAGAAATGGTGGGAGGGGGGCCCTAGTGACTGTTCCTACCTGACACTAAGTGAACATCAGCAAAGAGATGGTGCATCTCCCATACACATCTGATACATCAGCCACAGAGACAGTGGAGAGGAACCATGCTGACAATCTTCTCACTATACTAAGGGAACACAAGCAGAGGTGGTTGCCCTCAGCCTCTCCCACCAGGCACAGTGGCCACAGAGACTGTTAAGTGGGTTATGGTCAAATAACCCTGTCTTGTGATGAACAACAGTAAAGTTGTGGTAGAGTCAGTGGGTGAGGGGGGAGTTAAGGAAAGCAATCTTTTAATCTGGGTGTAAAGTCCTGGGCATACCCCTGAGTAGCCCATGTGTGAAAGGCAATATTTAAGAAAATTATATCATCAGAAGGGAATGGAAGTTTCTACATTCCATTGAAAGTAGTTAAATATTGATACTAGAAAACTGTAATATATCAAGATAGATTTTTAATCTCTGGAGTGTATACACACACACACTAAATAAAGATAAATAGCCAAAAACTATTGCTGAATTATAATGAAATACTAAAAATATGCTCAGGCCATCCACAGAAAGTCAGAAAATGGTAAACAGCACAATGAAAAACAGACAGAGCAAACAGAAAACAAATAATAAGATAGCCTAAATCTTAGCATAGCAATAATTACATTAAATGTAAATTGTAAACATCCCAATTAGAAGGTAGAGGTTATCAGAATGGATTTTTTTAACTTGAGTTAACTCTATGCTATCTGCAGGGAAATCACTTCAAATATAATTGTATAATATGTTAAAGGTAAAAGGATGAGAAATATATACCAAGAAAATACTAATAAAAAGAAACCAAGAGTATCTATATTAATGTCAGACCAAGTAGCCTTTGGAGCAAAGAAAACTACTGAGGATAAAGAGGGACATTACATAATGACAGAATGATTGGTTTACCAACAAGGTAGAACAATCCTAAATATGTGTGCACCAAACAACAGAGCTTCAAAATGCATAAAGTAAAAACTGACAGACCTGAAAATATGGACAAATACACAATTATGACTGTGGTCTTCAACACCTGTCTCTCAATAATACATACTATACCTAGACGGAAAATCAGCAAGGCCATATAAGAACTGAATAACACCATCAACCAATGGAATCTAATTAACAGTTATAAAACACTTCACTTAACATTAGCAGAATATACATTCTTTTCAAGCACATGCAGAACATTTATTTAAATAGACTATATTCTGGCCTATAAAACAAAATTTAACACATTTATGTTCTCTGACCATAATGGAAGTAAACTAGAATTAAATAGCAGAAAGATAATAGGAAAATCTCTGAACTTTGGAAATTAAAATTATATAGCTTTTACATAATCCGTGGTTCAAAGAGAAAGTCTCAAAGGAAATTGGAAAATACATTGAACTGAATGAAAATAAAATTGCAACGTTAAAAATCTTTGTAATGCAACTAAAGCAGTATATACAGGAAAATTTATAGCACTAAAGACCTCTCATTGACAGTTTCACAAAATTAGCTTTTGAGTGGATTTTATCCATTATCTTTCTATTTACAATTTTATTGATTTCTACTCTCATCTTTATTATTTACCTCTTTCTGCTTGCTTTGGGTTTATTTTGTCCTTTTTATGGTTTCTTGAAGTGAAAGCTCAGATTGTTAATCTGTGAACTTTCTTCTTTTCTAATAGAGGTCTTTAGTGCTATAAAATTTCCCATATATACTGAAAGTTATACAGAGGGAATGGTAAAAGCAGGGGGAAATGGAAGCATATTTGACAGGACAGTGACATGATTTGGTTTATATTTTGAAAAAAATGATTCCTTTTAGGAAAATGGATAGGAGAAAGACTGGAATGAAAGTAGGTAAATCTATCAGGAAGCTCCGTGGTTAGGCAGGTGAGAGGTGATGGTGACTTGGGGCAGGTGGTAATTATGTGATGGAGAGAAGTAAATGGATTCAAAATCTGTTTTTGAGACAAAGTCTGAGGACTCAATGATGAGTATTAAGAAGGGGAGGGGGTTGATGGTGCATCCACTTCTCAGTGAGAAGCAAAGCCATCAGACTCGAGGGACATGGGACTAGAGGGAAATTTTAGTCTACAAGAAAATATGAAATAAAATGCTCTCAGAGTCTGAGAAAGCAAACCTAGTAGAGGAAACACTGCTGAGCTGCAGTAAGTGCAGATATGGAACAGGAAGATGACAGGCCACTGCAGTGTCATGACCTACCAAACTTAGGGCTAGCTCTCTCTTCTGCACTAGGCCTTGTTTTCTTGTAATTGTAGGGAAACATAAATTTCATGACATCATGAAGCAAAGGTTAATCAAGGAAGGTTACTGGTACTTTAATATCTACTCAATAGAATGCTAAGTGATATTGAGACATTGCTCTCTGCTTACTACCTTGCTCCATCATGGCCTTGATCAAGCCTAAACCTTATGAGATTCCAAGCTGGCATGACTAACTTGGATGGAGGGGCAAACACTGAGGGGCTGGCCATGGCCCAGCACCTGCAAACAAGCACTGTTTTTGAAGGATGAGGCAAATATTGGCCTTCCCAACATCTACTTCCCCTGCCAATCATCATTTCTCCTTCCCATCAACTTCCCCTTTCCATCATCAATTTCCCCTTTCCATCTTTTTTTTTTTTAATATTTATTTATTTATTTGGCTGTGTCAGGTCTTAGTTGTAGCACGCAGGCTTCTCTTTAGTTGTGGCACACCTGCTCTAGAGCACACAGGCTCAGTAGTTGTGGCACCCGGCCTTAGTTGCCCCACGGGATGTGGGATCCTAGTTCCCTGACCAGATATCGAACCCACCTCTCCTGCATTGGAAGGCGGATTCTAAACCATGGGACCACCAGGGAAGTCCCTCCCCTTTCCAACTTTGATTTCCTCTTGGCAACATCAGTTTCTCCTTTCCATCTCAATTTCCAATTCACATTATCAATTTAACCCCCAGCATCAATTTCCCTATCCCAACATCAATTTCTCTTTTTCATCATCAATTTCCTCTTCCCATCATCAATTTCCCCTCCCTGACATCAGTATCCCCCTTTCCAACATCAGCTTTTCTTTCTTCCTGCCTGACAGAGACTCAGTTCTGTGTAGGAGTACTTTTCTCTCCCTCACTCATGCTCTGCAGGGAGCACGGTCCTGTCCTCAACCACAGGGCATTTATTCCTGGAGCCAGGGAACCTGCTCCACTTTTATGTATAGGGTCACTTCACCCCTGTCTCAGTGACCCTTCTCTTAAGGTCCCCAGTCAGACACTATTTTAGTTATTTTAACGTCCACGGTCCAGCAGTGTGGGCCTGAGAACATCCTAAATAGGCAGCTTCTGACTTACTGCTCTCAAATAACTCTCCTCTCTGAAATTTTGGTCCTGGTGTTCCCTTCCCTTCCTCATCTCTGTCTCTTTCCACAATACTCCACACTAGAAGAACTGGCTTTACCCCTTTCCTGTGATAACCCTCTGAGGTTTAGCTGATCTTGGCTTGCTTGGCTACCTGCCTTCCTAGTGAATCTGGCATCATGGATAGGTCTGTCCTTTAAAGCAGACATACCCAAGTTCAAATCCCTGTCTTCCCACTTATTTTGTACCTTGGGGACAACCTCTAACTTCTTTTCTCAGTAGTAAACTGGGTTCAGTAATAATCCCAGTATTCCTTTGAGGATTAATGAATTAATATACTGTGTAGACAGCTGGAAGTGAGTAGTTCACTATTCTAGCTCCTTCACCCACTCCTTTGAATGCAAAACTTTCAAGATCGAAAGTTTCCCCATCCCAGGAGGGAATTTAATGCTGGAACTACTACACACTTGTAGATGAGTGCAGAGTCTTTGGTTTTCCTCATGTCTCAACACATAACACGCTCACCTGCTCAAAACCACTCAGAAGACTGCCTATTAGCAGGTAACCGTAAGATGTGAAGTTCAAACGGGACACCCTTGAGACTGGAAAGGAGCACTGTTAGTTATTACTCTAGGATGACAGGCACGAACCAGGACTGTGTAGATGAACTGGATCAACCCCAGGTTTTAGGAAACGTTCTAACAAAGTCTGTCTGTCAACCCCAGCACCCTGGCAAAAGCTGACTCGTGTTCCAGCTTTAGGAGACTAGGGCTATGTTCTCCACACAGGAGATGCTCACATCTGCACCGCTGAGACTGTCAGCACCTGTGGGAAGGAGAGTAGTTTCCAAATCCACCAAGTCAATAAACAAACAGCGCTCACTGGATATGAAAACAAAGTGAGACCACAGAGCCAACAGGTTGGATCACTCCCGACTCCACTAGCTGTCGTCCTGGGCCACCTCCAGGTGGAGAGGCCCCCCTCCCTCCTTACATCACAGCAGAATGAGAATAATGAGCGTCTGGGAATAATTAGCAGATGACACAACTGCCCCCGAGGGATGATGGGATAACAGCAGCACAACAAAGCTCAAGAGAATTTCGAAACGTCAGTGGCTTTATAAGCCTCACAAGGTAGACAAGTTGTGCCAGAACCGATCTGCGAGGCTAATGCCTCGACTTGTGCCAGCTCTCTGATGCCCCTGCCAGTGGTGTGAGAGTGCACGGCAGGGACTTAGCTCTTCTCTCAGTGAGCGAGAGCCTGGTGCTGCCCGATTTGGAGGAAAATTAATTAGTAATAGAGAGGAAAGTCCACAGGTAATTAGAGAATCCTCCTCCACTGTCTGTTTTGTCCTGGCTCTCCGCTAATGACAGTGCCCACTCCACCCACAGTCAGCCTCCCTGTGATACTTCATTTCACCATCCCCCCCACCCCCCATCCTCAGATAGACTCATAAGGATGCAGGTGCCCATTTCCCAGAGGGTATCCAATAGCAGCAGCTCCCAACCATGGCACTATCGCCACTGGTAGGAAATAAGGATGTATTAAAATATATGTAACTAGATTTTCACACCTAACGTTCACAGACAGCATTGCCTGGGATGAGGCTAATGCAAGTACCCTCCTTATGTTGACCACACGTATTGTGGTCCAGCTGCAAAGATCCTGAAAGAGGCATTTTGGAAAGCGCTAAGGCACACTGAGATGGAGTGGGCACGGTTCCTCCTGCAGGACATGTTCTGTCAAGAAAAACTGGGGTGCCCAGAGAAATCTTTCCCAATAAAAGCTTTCTAACTCTGCCCCTCTGTTAATAGGCAAATCCCCAGGCCACCAGGCCACCAATGCATCACTAACCCTCTATGAATTCATTCTCTAAAAGAAGCAGGGTTGTAAGAGGGGAGGAGAGAAGCAAGGAAGGTGGGTAAATGAGTAACTAGGGATGGAAGGGAAACACCACCAACTTCTGAGACGTGACCACCTTGCTGATCAGAGGGCGTGTGTAGACTGCCAGCCATGCCTACCTCCATGCTAGTGGAACTTAATCATTTGAGTTTAGCAGAGGTACACTAAGAAGTTTATTGTCTTATTCAGATGAAAGTTTCTTTGTGGATGTTCCAAATAAATAAGAAGTGCCCAGTGTGGCAGTTAAGTCCCTCATAGTGTAACAGATGCCTTTATAATTTAATTCCTGGGTGTTCAATGAATATTCATATGCATCAGATGAGAATTGTTTGGCTCCAGTAAGACTATGCAATGTCTCTTTGTCAACAAACAGAAAGAGGTGTACAATTCTGCCAAGTTTATGTACTCTGTTCACACATGTTAACCAAGGCCCTGCCTCACCTGCTCAGGTTAGAGTGAAACACCCTTGTGAGACTTAGAAATGCCAAGGCACACCTGTCCACTGCAGTCTGAGGGCAGAAAATAAAGCCTCTGCACCCAATGAGGGTGCTACATGCGTAATGACCTGACTTCATATGCCATCTTGTGGGATAAAGCCTGCATAATATCGACTCTACCCTGGTACTCTGCAGTAAAGAGGGCCAAAGAGCAAAACATAGACAACTAAATGGGTACGAGAAATGCACACAGTGCAAAAGCTCCATACATCTGTTCAATACATTTGGACTTTTATACCATATCCCTCAAAATTAGCTTTTGAATGCTCTAGACCCCAAAGCTGTTTCTCAGTCTGGGCGACAAATTCAAATTTCTTGATTTCATGTCAATTGTACGTTCTCTGAAAGGCTCTGAAAATCAATCACTCAACCCCAATTTGAACCATTGTCTTTGATGAGGCCCAGCCTTAGAAGTAACTCCATCTGTTAATGATTTGTTTGGAAAACAGGAAGAAACCTCAACTAGAATTGTGTTTGTTAATTGCTGTATCAATCATTATTTTTGTAGAACAGTTTCTGTGTATTCTAGCCAGCCCCACGGGACAATTTTCAGATTTTCTAACATGACAAACACTCGAAATTAGAAAAAGGCTTTAATGGTTTAATTGTACAAACCACCAAATACCTTATTCTCAAACTTTAGACAAATATAATGATTAAATATGACTTATGATCATATATATTGGCATATATTGAATATTATATTAATATATAGTACGTGTGGTATACTCTCTATTAGTACATTGTGCTATATACTATATATTATATTATATATTACTGGATTGGGCAAACTTTATCTTAAAGGGATAGAAAGAAAATATTTGGGGCTTGTGGGATGTACAACCTATGTTGTCACTACTTATTCTGTTATTGTAGCAAAAGCAGCCATAAACAATATGTAAATAAATGAATGTGGCTATGTTCAAATAAAACTTTACAAAAACAGGTGGCCAGCCCATGGGTCATAGTTTGCAGTCCTTGATATATTACATGTCATATATCACATTTTATTATATACTATATGTTATAAAATATGATTGTATATTACCTACTAGAAATATTTCATATTTGTGGACTGAATGATGGGGAAATAGTACTAATTCACTCCATGTGCAATAGGGACTTCCAGGAGGCATTTGGTGAAGATAATGATACAGGGATAAAATACATCCGTGAAGTGCTCCAACATTAACATTAAATTTAAATCTATTTTAAAATGAATGTTGAAATCCTCAAACTGGTCATTCTTATATTAGAAACTAGCAGGCATTCTGTCCTGGGCCTTGGGTAAGCCACAGTCTTCTCCTGGGATCCTTTGTGGCAGGAGCTGCTGTCTCTGTCCCACATCACAAATTCAAGCAAAATTTGTCATACACTGCCTCCTTGATTGGATTTCTCAGCAACCCAAGTATAAATGCATTGCTAAATCCCACATCTAGAATCTTTGCCATTCATTGGAAACTTTTCACTTCTACATCTTTTTTGTCATATTCTTGACTGGTTGACTTGGAACAGCCTCCCTTGATTTTGAGTTGCATTTTCACATGGTGGAGTCCCCAGCGCTTTCCTATGCTTGTGAGATTTCCCAAGGGACTGGGTCTTGGAGGTTTGTGAGCCTTGGTGGGTCTCCAGTGGTGCTCCATAATCCTTATTAATAGCTGAATTTCCTGGTAAAACTTGACCAGGGCTAGTTACTCGTGGATCTCCTTCAACATTGACTCTTAAACCTCCTAATAAAGAAAAAGTGTGTATATGTGTGTGTGCGTGCATGTAAGAGAAGTAAAATGTTGCCATAGATACCCTCATGATTATGTGAACAAGGGGAGAGGGAAATAAGAAATGATTTCAAAACTTAAAGAGAAGAAGAAAGAAAGGATTATAGGGCACCTTTTAAATTTAAATTCGCTTAATGAATGACTGGAAGCTTCGAAAAAGGTGAGCATTAATGATGACAGGATTGGAGTCCAAGAATACCTTAAACTGTAGGATGAAGGGTATATATTACAAAGGAAAATGTAATAGGAGCAAATGTGCAGTCCTATACTTGGATCCAAGAAATTAATAGCACAATACAAAACTGAATATGTGAAGGAAGACTGGGAGATGGGCTTAGTTGACAATAAACTCAATATCAATAGCTCTTCAATAAAGCTAATGTGGTCATAGAATGTAATAAAGCTAGCACATCTGGAATAAAGATGGTCATAGTTCCTACATGGGTGCATTCTCCCGTTCTCACTCCCTGGGATAGCCCTGTCTGCACCAAGGAGATGATGGTGATGTTCAAGCCCACCTATCAAAAAGAGGGAAGAGGGAAGAGGGAAGACCAAATATTAAGAGAAGAAGTGTAGGGTCCAGTGGCCTCCAAACCAAGAGCCAAAATTAGTGAAAGCATTGGAGGTTGAGCAAAACCCAAGGAGTGAGTGGAAGTGGAGACAGAGTGAGTGCCCCTGCCCACATGAGCTGGTATTGCTAATCATTTGCATTTTTCAGTCTGCTAGGGCCTGGGGTGAGGGGTTCCAAGGACAACACATGTTCTACTCTGAAGGTTAAGTCCTTCGCAGAGCACCATGGCTGTTGGAAGGATGCAGTTTGCAAAGGAATTACTGAGTGGTGTCTCAAGGAAAGCAACTAGAAAGTGAGGAGTCAGCTCCCTTGTTGGGAGTTGGGGGCACATTGAACTGGGAGTTGTAGCCTGGAAAAGGGGAGTAGAAAGGAGGGCATTCGGGGCACATGGGAGCTGCCTTTAAATTTGTGAAGCACAGACCTCTGGAAGAGAGATTTAGTCCTGTTTTATGAGTTGCCAACAGAAGCTACACAAACACATATTTCAAATAAAAAATTTACAGTAGATAGATGAGAAATGGGTGAAAACAATTTCAACACAGGGAGATATCTGTTATAATGTGTTATACTGTTTGAAATTAGGTGTTCCCCATCCTCAGGAGGTTTGGAGAGACTGGAAAGTCTTTGGAGCCTGTGTCTTAGCTCTTCTCTAAATAGTGGTAAGACCTTGAGCAAGTCACTTACAACCTCCTGCTGTGATGTGTGTCCACATCATCCTGAATAATATACCTGAAAATGTCTAACAAACCTCAAAACACAGTAATGTCAGGTAACGTATGTGGTTATGAAATTATTTGTAGTTGCCCTGGATTAACCTTAAGATCTCTTTCAATCCCCAGAGTCTGTGGTTCATGAGACGTGCAAAGTTAGACTGCTGTCTCACACAGGTAGAATTATCAGAAATTCTAAGGTATGGAATCTAAATAGTCCTGTGTCTTCTCCACTTCCAAGCTGCTTGCCACTCATGGACACTGAGTCACGTCAGTGCTCCCACTTCTTTTATGAAGAGGATTTACCACGTTCAGTAATCAACTCTCAGATTCACTCACAAAAAGATTGATGAGGAGCATTAAAACGTTCTTCAGCTATCTCACTGACTCTGCTCCCTCATCCCTCAAAGGTTTTTGTAGGTCCCAGAGTCTGGAACACTCCACACATGCCGCTGGCTTAGTGCACATGCCATTCTCCTACCCTCACACTCACACTCCTAGTCTTTATATGCAGCGCTCTGCACCTGCCCCACCCTAACCCAAAGGCACAAGGATTGGTATGTTCTATAAAATCCTGGCCAAGTAGTACACCTGACTGATGCCTTGATTTCCTCTTCTCTAAGAGCAGGCAAATAACTCTGCCCAATCAGCTCCTTAGGTTGTTAAGGAAATCAAATGATCCAATAATGTAAAAAATTTTTTTGATTTTAGCAACCATTTATTAAGAATTTTCTAAGCCCCATATGTCTATGACCCTCTACTAAAGGACTTCCCAAACATTAACTTCTAGCTCTCAAAAGTCTCTGTGATGGTTAATTTTAATTATTAACTTGACTGGACCGCAGGGCGCTCAGATATTTGGTCAAACATTATTCCGGTGCGTCTGTGAGGGGGCTTTTGGATGAGTATACCATTTATAAGCTTCTTTTTTTTAAAAAATTTATTTATTTATTTTTGGCTGTGTTGGGTCTTCGTTGCTGGGCGCGGGCTTTCCCTAGTTGCGGCGAGCGGGGGCTACTCTCCTTTGCGGTGAGCGGGGATCTCATTGCGGTGGCTTCTCTTGTTGCGGAGCACGGGCTCTAGGTACGTGGGCTTCAGTAGTTGTGGCACATGGGCTCAGTAGTTGTGGCTCGCAGGCTCTAGAGTGCAGGCTCAGTAGTTGTGGCACAGGGGCTTCGTTGCTCCTCGGCATGTGGGATCTTCCCAGACCAGGGCTCGAATCCATGTCCCCTGCATTGGCAGGCGGATTCTTAACCACTGCGCCACCAAGGAAGCCCTACCATTTAGATTGGTAAAGTGAGTAAAGTAGATGGCCTTCCCCAGTGTAGATAGGCCTCATCTAATCAGTTGAAGGACTAAATAGAACAAAAAGACTGACCCGCCCCTAAGTAAAAGGTATTTCCTCCTGCTTGACTGTCTTTGAACGGAGACATTGGCTTTTTCCTGCTCTAATTGAAACATCGGACCTTCATGGGTCTTGAGCCTGGCAGCCTTAAGACTAGAGCGAAACTATCAGCTTCCTGGGTCTCCAGTTTGTTGACTCACCCTACAGCTCATGGGACTCACCAGCTTCCAAAATCAAGTGAGCCAATCCCTTGTAATAAATCTCTTCCTATATATCTACAAATACACATCCTATTGGCTCTGTTTCTTTAGAGAACCCTGACTAAAACAGTCTCCCATTAAAATATTGTTGCTCCATTTGACACAGGAGGAAACTGAGCTTCTGCCGCAGAACTTGTAAATAGCTGTGCCAGGATTAAAATATGGCTCTGTTTAATTCCAAAACCTATGCCCTTCCCCTCCACTTCTTATACTCTACTTATTATGCCTCTTGTTGTCACCTTTGGACAAAGCACAAAAGGATCTTTGAGGAAAGGAGGATGAACAGAGTAAGCCGGTATCCCTCAGAAATGAGGTTTCTGTATCTTTGCGGGGGACCCACCAAAAAAACTGGGTGTAGAGGGCTGAGTGTGAACATAGCACTTGAACAGCTGCAAAAGACACACACACACACACACACACACACACACACACACACAGCCCTTCAAGCTGAAGCCAGAATGGGTATCAGAATGGTAAAACATCACCCCCTGACAGTTGTAAAATGCTGGAAGAATTTAATTACACTGATATGTATCTGCTGGAAGCCTTCCCAGAGATTCACGCACTCCATCAGCATTCTGCAGCCAAGTTAATCAACAGATTGTTATCAAGACACAAATCTGCTTGCAAAGATATTTTTGTGGAGTCTAATTCCACAAAGAAAACACTGCTGCTTGTTAAAGTAAAAGAAAGTCATAAAATACTAGGAGAAAACTGCATGCTTGGAAGTCCCCAGAACGATGTGAAAAGAAGATTAATCATCTGAACTAAGCAGGAATTCTGGGATGTAGGGAATAGGGTCTATCCAATATAAGCCTAGGGAATAGGGTCTATCCCACCATGTTGTTTTGGGCACCAAACGTTCCATGTGTCACTATTTTGTACGGCAGGTTTGTGAAACCACAGAAACCAGGTGGAGGGTCTAGCCAGCCCTTGCTGTCCTGGGGGAAGTTTGGTGACTTCACAATCATACACTGACCTGTCCCCATCCAAGGAAGGGATGATGAGTTACTACCATTTACTAGAACAGCTGAAAGAATGCACAATCTCTTGCTGATGTCCTTTGTCAAACCCACTGAGGTCCTTCTTACACCAAGGAGATGATCTTGCCCACTATCTTTTCTTGGCTTTGTTTTCTCTTAAATCAATACATATGGTCCATTACTTTGGAAATATCAGCAAAGTTTCTACAGGATTGTGCTCATAAGTATCACAAAGTAGGAAGAGAAATGTATAACTACACTTATGTGTGGATTCATCAGTTGGCCTAACTTATGCTTTCTTCTCTTTCATTTTCAGTGTCATCTATTTTCTCTCTTCATGATGATTCTTCCTTTTCAAATTATTTTTAGCTGGAGACATTTAATCCACACCTAGGACTGGTTTCATTATAAACCCTGCAGTCCTGCTTGACATTTTAAGCAACATATCTATAGCACTTTGATACAAATTAAAAGTACGTTAAAGAAAAGAATGAATCCTTCCCAAATTCCCCATCCCACAGTTCTCTCTAGAAAGTTTTTATCAATTTCTTCTGTATCCTTTTATAACTATTCTATGAATATATAAATATACACATAATTGCCAGTATATGTGGTAGAAGCTTAAATTACTTCTCATTCTCTAAAATTCATTTCACTTGAACTGCTTCCTTTCTACATTTTTAAGTATTTTTAATACATATAGTTCTGAGTCACTATTTTTAAAATTTGCTCAATATTCCAACATACAGATATACCACTTTTTATTAAACCAATTGACTATTAAGTAAGACATTAAAGTGGTTCTAACTTTGGACAATTCCAAACAATGCTGTCGATACTTCCTCTTCATACATGTTGTTACTACTGCCCAAGTAATCCTATAACATAAATAGCTACCATTTAAACTGCTGAATCCACGAGTCATCATATTTAAATTTTTATAGCTATTGCCAAATTGTAACCCAAATAGTGACACTATCCAGGAACTTTCTATTGAGTGCCCATTTCCTCAATCTTCAGAACACAAAGTGTAATGAATTGTTTCAAATTATTGCTAATATGATCAATATTTTATGACATTTCATTAATATATTCATTTGTATTTCATTGATTATTAGTAAGGCTGAACTTCTCTCCAGATATTGTTTGGCATTTTGATTTTTTTCTTCTCTGTTTATTTCCTTGGTCTATTTTTATATTACATATTCTCTTTCTCATTAACAGGAGCATTTTATGTATTATTCATTGTTGTGTTCCAAATACATTCTCCAAATTTGTCATAGGTCTTGTTTTATTTATGGTACAGCTTACTGAATAAAAATGTATTATTTCTAAGCATCAAGTCTGTTATCTTTCATTAGGTTCTAAATTCCACATCATGCTTAGAAAAACTATTTCCACTTGAATATTACAAAAATTATGCATCTTTTCTACCATTGATAAATATGATTTTAGTTCTTGAACCTTTCTGGAATTTCTTTATAACTTGGCATATAGATCTAATTTGTTTTGTTTTGGATTGCCAATTTTCTTTTTTTTTTTTTTTTTTTTAATTATTTATTTATTTATTTATTTATTTATTTATTTATGGCTGTGTTGGGTCTTCGTTTCTGTGCGAGGGCTTTCTCTAGTTGCGGCAAGCGGGGGCCACTCTTCATCGCCGTGCGCGGGCCTCTCACTGTCGCGGCCTCTCTTGTTGCGGAGCACAGGCTCCAGACACGCAGGCTCAGTAATTGTGGCTCACGGGCTTAGTTGCTCCGCGGCATGTGGGATCTTCCCAGACCAGGGCTCGAACCCGTGTCCCCTGCATTGGCAGGCAGATTCTCAACCACTGCGCCACCAGGGAAGCCCTGCCAATTTTCTTAATTAAATAATCTATATTTTCCACACTGATTTGAAATGCCACCATTAAACTGTACCAAATTTCCATATTTACTTGTTTGAGTTTTTGGACTCTGTTCTGGTCTTTTGATCCTTTGGTTTCTACTACACTGTTTTAATTAGTGTAACTTTATATTTTGTTATTTTTGGAGCTTTTAAAATACATAATTATAGATCACAAGAAGTTGCAAATATAGTAGAGGGAAAGCCCATGTACCCTTCCCATTTTTCCCAGTGGTTACATCTTACATAATTATAGCACAGTATCAGAAGAAGGAAGTTGACATGGTACAGTGTATGTGTATATAGTTCCATGTCATTTTATCCTATGTGCAAATCTGTATAACTACAAGCGCCATTAAGATACAAAAGTATTCCATCATCACAAAAATCTTCCTTGTGCAACCCTTTGTAGTCACACCCATCTCCCATTCCCTCCCCATCATCTCTAACCCTTGGCAACCACTAATCTGTTTTGGATCTCTATAATTTTGTTTTTTCAAGAATGCTGTATAAATGGAATCATACAGTATGTGACCTTCTGATAGTAGCTTTTTGCTCAGCATAATGCCCTTGAGAGCCATCTATGCTGCCATGTGTATCAATAGTCCATTCCACGTATAATGGATCACAGTTTGCTTAACAATTCATCCATTAAGGGACATTGTGGTTGTTTCCACCTTTTGGCTATTACAAATAAAGCTGCTATGAACAATTATTTACAGGTTTTTCTGTGGGCTTAAGTTTTCATTGATCTAAGATAAATGTTCAAGAGTGCAACTGCTGGATTGTTTGGCAAATGTATGTTTAATTTTCTAAGAAACTGCAAAACTATTTTCTAGAGTGGCTGTACCATTTCACATTCCCACCAGCAATGCATGAGAAATCCAGTTTCTCTGCTTCCTTGCCAGAATTTAAAGGTATCACTAATTGTTTGTTTGTTTGTTTTAACCTGTCTAATGGATGTATAGTGATATCTCATTGCAGTCTTAATTTGTATTTCCTTAATGAAAATGTTTTTCAAGTGCTGAATATCTTTTCAAGTGCTGAATATCTTTTCAAGTGCTTATTTGCTATCCACATATCCTCTTCATGTCTTTTGCCCATTTTCTAATCCGATTATTGTTTAAAGGTTGACGTCTGTTGACTCTGTATTATTCTAGATGAGTCCTTGGTCAGATATTTGGTTTGCAAATATTTCATCCCATTGTATTTCCACACTTTTAGCAGGGTCTTTTGCAAAAAAAAAAAAGGTTTAATTTTTGATGAAGTCTAATTTATCTTTTTTTTTCTTTTATACAACATGCTTTTGATGTCATGACAAACTCTTCACCAAATTCTAGGTCCCAAAGATTTTTTTCATATTTTTTTTTCTGAAAGCGTTATGTTTTATTTTTAAATCTTTGATCCATTTTGAGTGAATTTTTGCATGAGGTACGAGGTTTAGGTCGAGGCTGTTTTTTAATTTTTGCCTGTGGATATACAATTGCTCCACACTATCAGGGTTGAAAAGACTATCCTTCTTCTATCAAATGGCTTTTGCAACTCTGTCAAAAATCAGTTGGCCATAATTTTGGGAAGATTTAAGGGTCCACTATTTTGTTCCACTGATTCATGTGTTCATCCTTCTTCCTATACCACATATTCTTAATTACTACAGCTTCATAGTAAGCTGTAGTAATCAAGAAATTGGGTAGAGTGATTGCTTCCACTTTATTCTTCTTTTTTCTTTTATTCTTTATTCTTCTTTGTTAGAATTGTTTTAGCTATTCCATTTCCTTTGCCTTTACATATAGATTTTAGAATAATATTGTCTATATCCATAAAAACATCTTTCTGGAATTTTGTGTTAAACCCATGTATCAATCTGGGAAGAATTAACCTCCTTTCTATGTTGAGTCTTCCATTTGTTTATTTATTTCATAAGCCCTTTGTACTTTTCTATATATAAGTCCCATACATGATTTCTTAGATTTATACCCAAGTGTTTTATTATTCTTCAAGTGACTGTAAATTGTATAGTTTCCACATGTTCATTGCTAGTATATAGAAATAAATCTGATTTTTGTATGTTGATCTTCTACCCTTCAACTTGCTGAACTCATTTTTTAGTTCTAGGACTCTGGGGACTTTTATATATTTGTTTGTTTCTTTGTTTGTATTTTCCCTGGGACTTTCCAAGAACACAGACTATCGTATTATCTGCAAATAGAAGTAGTTTTATGTCTTTCTTTCTGGTCTATATGACTATTATTTCTTTTTCTTGCTTTATTACATTGCCTAGAACTTCCAGTACAATGTTGAATAGAAGCAGTGAGAGTGAACATCCTTGCCTTGTTCCTGATCATAGAAGGAAAACATTTAGCCTTTCACTGGTAGGTATGATTTTTAGCTAATTATACTGTTAGGTATAATTTTTAGAAGTTTTGTACATGTTCTTTGTCAAGTTGAGGAAATTCTCCTCTATTCTTAATTTTCTGAGAGTTTCTTTCATGAATGTCAAATTATTCAAATGTTTTTTTCTTCATCAATTGATATGATCATGTAATTTTTCTGCTTTAACCTGTAAATACAGTAGATTACATTGATTGACTTTTGATTATTGAACCAGCCTTGCATATCTTGGACATGCTGTGTAATTCTTTTTACACATTGGTGAATTCTATTTGCTAATATTTCATTAAAAATTTCTGCTTCTTAATAAAACAAACTAGTGAATATAGCAAAAGAGAAAGAGATTCACAGATATAGAGACCAAACTAGTGGTTATCAGTGGGGAAGGGCAAAGGGGGAGGGGCAAGATATTGGTGGGGATTAAGAGGTAAAAAATACTATGTATAAAATAAATAAGCTACAAGGATATATTGTACAACACAGGGAATATAGCCAATATTTTATAATAACTATAAATGGAATATAACCTTCAAAATTGTGAATCACTATGTGGTACACCTGAAACATAATATTGTACATCAACTCTACCTCAATAAAAAAATAAATAAAAATAAATGGTTCAGTACATGAAAGAAAAAGAATTTCTGCATCTTCATGAAGATATTGGTCTAGAGTTTTCTTCCTTTCTTTTTCTTTCTTTGTTTTTGTACTATCCCCGGTTTTGCTATTTGGATAATACTTGCTTCATTGGATAAGATGGAAGTGTTTCCTTCTCTTCTATTTTCTGGAAGATATTGTGTAGAATTGGTGATATCCTTCTTTAAACTTTTGGTGAAATTTTCAGGGAAGTCACCTAAGCCTGGAGAATTCTTTTTCAGGAGCTTTTTAATTACAAATTCAGTTGTCAACTGTTAAGTGGCTATTCAATGATCTATTTCATATTAGGTGAATTGTGGCAGTTTACTTTTAGAGGAATTGGTCCTTTTCATCTAAGTTGTCAAATTTATGCTTGTGCAGTTGTTCATAGCATTTCCTCATTATCCTTCTGATGTCTGTAGGGTCTGTCATGAAACACTATTTCATTCCTGATAGCAATAATTTGTGTCTTTGTCAGTTTTGCTAGAGGTTTGTCAATTTTTTTGATCTTTTCAAGGAACCAGTCTTTTGCTTCATTGATTTTCTCTATTGTTTTTCTGTTCACAATTATATTGCTTTCTGCTCTCATCTTTATTATTTCCTTCCTTCTGCTTGCTTTGGGTTTATTTTGCTCTTTTTTTCTTTTTTCTTTTTTTTTTTTAGTTATTTAAGGTGATAACTTACCTTATTCATTTGAGAATTTTACTCATTTCTTTCTTATATAAACATGTAGTGTTATAAGTTTCCCTCTCAGCACTGTTTTACTTGTGTCCAACAAATGTTGATAAGATGTGATTTCAATTTCCTTCAGTGTATTTTTAAATTTCTCTGAGACTCCTTCTTTGACCCATGGATAATTTATAAGTGTATTGTTTATGTTCCAAATGTCTCTCCACACACTTGGAGAAAAGTACTTCCAAAAGATAATTTCCAGTTATCTTTCGGTTGTTTATTTCTACTTTAATCCTACAATGGTCAGAGAACATACTCTGCATGATTTCAATTCTTTTAAATTTGTTTACTTTATGGCCCAGGATGGGATCTATCTTGGTATATGTTCTGTGAGATCTTGTAAATTATGTGTGTATATTCTGCTGTTGTTCAGTGAAGTGTTCTATAACTGTTGATTAGATCCTATTTGTTGATGATGCTTTTGAGTTCCATATCTTTGCTGTTTTTTTATCTAGTTTTTTTCAACTCTTGAGAGAGAAGTATTGAAGTCTCCAACTTTAAATGTGGACTTGTGTTTCTCCCTTCAATTTTATCTGGTTTTGCTTTGTATATTTTGCAGTCCTTTTGTTTGGGTTATTCACATTTGAAATTGCTACATTTCTATGTGGATTGACTCTCTTATCAAATGTAAAATTTCTTTCTAGCTTCAGTAATTTTCTTTGTTCTAAAGTCCACTTTATCTGATGTTAATATAGCCACTTCTGCTTTCTTTTGATTAATATTTTATTGTATACTTTTTCCATCCTTTTTCTTTCAACCTTTGTATATCGTTACTATGGACAGTGTATAGTTGGGTCAAGTTTTTTTAATCCACTTTGTCAATCTGTATCTTTTAATTGGTGTATTTAGAACATTTAATTTAATTTAATTTAATTTAATTTAATTTAATTATTACAATGTTAAGACTTAAGTCTGTCATTTTATTTTTCTGTTTTTTTCTTTCCTTTTTGCATTCTCTGTTTTCCCACCTTTCTTGGGTTACTTGGCCATTTTTAGAATTCAATTTTTATTTTTATTTATTTATTTATAGCCATTTGTGTCTCTTTGGTTGTTTTTACAGTGGTTGCTCTTGGTATTATACTACATATTCATGACTTATCAAAGTCTATCATTGTTGACATCTTACCAGTTCAAGCAAAGTGAAGAAAAATTACATCCCTTTATACCCCTTTACCCTCCACAATTTAGAATATAATTGTTTTAAATATTTCCTCTGTATACATTGAGAACCACATAACTTTTGCTTCATCAAACATAATTTAGAAGACTCAAGAAGGAAAGTCTATTATATTATACATACATTTGCTCTTACCATGTTTTCCTCTCCTTCTTGACTTTCCAAGATTGTTTTTATTAATTCTTTTCTTTTTAGAGAACTTCCTTAAACCATTATTTTCAGGTGACAACAAATTCTCTCAGTTTTTATTCATCTAAGATTATCTTTATTTCACCTTCATTCTTAAAGGATATTTTTGCTGCATATGGAATTCTTGGGTTAAAAAGGTTTTTTCAGCACATTAAAAATGTTATGCCATTTCTTTCTGGCCTTTCTGGTTTCTGATGAGAAATCCACTGTCATTTAAATCATTTTTCCCCTATAGGTAATGTGTCATTTTTCCCTGGCTACTTTTAAGAATTTTTCCTTGTTTTTAAGTTTTGGAAGTTTGACTGTGATGTGTACTTAAGGGGGTTTCTTTGAGTTTATATATTTGGGGTATACTTAACTTCATTAATCTGTAGCTTAATGGGGTTTTTTGGGGGCCAAATATAAGTATTTTTTAGCCATTATTTCTTTGAAAACTTTTTCAGCCCCACTGTCTTTCTCCTCTTCTTTAGGGATTCAAATGGCATGAATGTTAAATCTTTTGCTATAGCCCCACATGTCCATAAGGCTCTGCTCATTGTTACTTCAGTCTATTTTCTCTCTGTTGTTGAAATTGGGTAACTTCTATCATTGCATCTCCAAGTTTCTTTCCTCTTTCCTCTCTATTCTGTTGTTAAGCCCATCAATTGAGTTTTTAAATTTTGGTCCTTATATATTTTAGTTCTGAAATTTCCATTTTGTTCTTCATATCATCTATTCCTTTGCTAAGACTTTCTCTTTCTTGGAGGTATAATTGACATAACGTTGTATTAGTTTCATTTGTACAACATGAGACTTTCTATTTTTTTCATTAATTTCAAGACTGTTTATAATTGCTTGTTGGGGAATTTTTATGATGTCTGCTTTAAAATCCTTGTCAGATAATTCTACATTTGTTCCATCTTGGCATTGGTGTCTATAGATTTTTTTTTCATTCAGGTTGAGACCTTCCTGGTTTTTATATGTCAAGTGGTTTTTTTTTGTTTTATTTTGTTCATTTGTTTGTTTCAAGACAAGACTATTATCTTCTCATTGATAACTTCAGAAAGGGAAACGTGTTTGAGGAGGTCCAGGTTAGTACTTAGCAGCCAACTATCTTGGCAGGTGGAAGACAGAGCTTCACTGCAGCACTCAGATGTCCAGCCTGCACTCAGCTAGGACCTTCCCAAGCTCATTGATGGCCCAACAGGAGTAAGTCTCCAAGTCAAAGGGGAACGAGTGGTGGGTGTTCAGCATCAGGACCCCCTGGTAGTTGGTCATCAGGAACTTGGGATCTTCTCCAATTCGCATCTTGTTCTTCATCCAGATGACCTTCAGCTTTGGGTGGCCTCTGAAGGCACAATTGAGAGCAGCAACATAACCAGCCATGACCAACCAGTCAAGTAGAGGCATCAGGAACTTGAAAGGCGTTCAGAAGTCATGCTCCTTGTACTCAGGCACTATGAAGGTGATGCCTATCTTGAGGATCTGGGCTGTATTCTTGGAGACACCAGGTGACTCACTGAGCTCACAGATGTTCTTGCTGTAAACTCAGAAATAGTGTTTGTTGCCCACAATAAGGTCAGACACAGTGCAGTGTCAAGTGGTTTTGATTGAGACCTGGACCTTGTGGGTACTACATTATAAGACATCTCATTCAAACCTGTGTTTTAGCAGGCCTCTTCCTATACCACTCTGATGGATGAAGTGGAGGTGAAGTGTCACCTTGTTATTGCCAGATGGGGTAGAAGTCTAGGTTCTCCAATTCATCTCTATTGACTTTGGGAGGGGAGGGATTCCTAGGTACTGCTGGACTATTAAACGGGGGCAGAATTTCAGGCTCCCAACTAGGCCTCTACTGATACCATTGTGGCTGGGGGGAGGTCTCCACTGACACTGCTGGGAGGATGGCCTTTGGACTGCTAGTGTGTGGTGAAAGTCCTGAAACTCCACTAGAGCTCCTCCAACATCACCCCTGCAAGAAGAGGAGGTACACCTTGAGTAGGGGTGCAAGTCCAACCTGCCATGTTATCTCCACAGACACCACAGAATACAGGAGAAGGACTTGTTACCACCCAATATGAATGAAAGTCCCAATTCCTCACTCTGCCTTGTCTGACAGCACTCTAGTGGGAAGTTGGGACACCTTAATGGCCTGTCAAGGGTTCAAGTCTAGGCTCTCCACTCAGCCAGCTGTGAGTGTGGAGGTGGCATCACAGCTTTTTCTGTGGTCTTTGGATGGAACAGAGCAGTCATTGTCTAAAAGTTTTCTGTCTTGCTAGGCTGCCCCTTTCCTGGTTTTTTGACTAGAGGGAGCAGTCCTTTGTGAGAACCTTTTCTGTCCTGTGTACATTGGTGTTTACAGGTTGCTGACCTTCTTCAATATTCAGTCTGAGCATACATGAAGAGAAAAGAAAACCCAGGGAACTCACTATGGTGTCATTCCTTGGGTCCAAAGATCCCTAAACAGTCTGCTTTCTTCCCTCTACCAAGTAGAGTATTCTTATGTTGGTTTTACATATGATTTCTAGGGTTTTTAGTTGTACTTACAGTGAGGAATAAGGAAATGTACATCTATGCCATTTCCCTAGAAGTAGAAGTCTCTAATAGTATGTTTTGCTTCTGGTAAGGAAAAGCAATCTCTATTTTTCCTTATTTTTCAAAACTATATTGGCATTATGTTTTGCTCTTTCAGAAAATGTTTGGGATAAACTTGTGAAATTCTCTCTCAAAATTCCCACTGGGGTTACATTAAATGTAGGGTGACTGACTCTATGACCCAATCATTTATAATTTATAGTAACTAAATTGTAAATAATTCATGGTCTCATATCAGAGCTATTAAACATCTTAGGTTAACATATCAGCCCTGGATACTTAATTAATATTCCAAGATCAGAGGCCTTCTACTTTGTACATAATAGATTAATCATGAAGTTTTGCCTCAATATCCTTCCTCATCAGTAATTTTTCTTTTCTACCACACCACTCTACTCTGTGACAAAAAATTCAGTTTTTCCCAATTTTCCACCAGAGTGGTAGAGTTATGAACTCCTGAAAGTATGTACTATGCTAACTGGGTCATTTTGTCTAGCCCTTCTCATCTTACTGCTTTTAAATGAGAAGTCTTTAAGTTGATCATTGCATGGGTTGTCCATCTCAGTAACGAATCTATAAACCCTGGCTGTCGCTCGCTCTCCTTCTTGAGAAAGCAGACCAAGATTTTAAAAACTAGAGCAAACTGGAGTTTTCTGATTGTAGTACATGTCTTGTGTTTGTTTTCTATTGGTTCCATAAATATAGCAAATCACTCGACAGAGATTTTTCTACTGCATTTCCTGGGCTCCGAGGAGGAATGTTTTCTTTCACTTGCCTTTTCTGCAAGAATGTGACAGCAAGAAGAAGGAGGTGGTGATATTAAAACAAGTAGTATGACTGCAAGTTGCAGAAGAAACAGTTTTGGACAGATGTCAGAATGAAGAATTTCTGGTCAGGAGGGTAATTTTTATATAAGAGAGTATGTTGTAAATCACAGTAAAATTGGAAGGAGGAGAAGTATCTAAGGCAAAGTGGGACTTTTAAACTCAACAAAAAGCACTGAAGGCTTTTTAAGTAAGGCCATCCTTACCGTCAAAAATATATCATAGTGTTGATGGGTCTCTCTATTTCTTCTCCCACCATGCATTCCATCTCCAGGACTCGGAGAATGCTGGGGACGTGGTTACAAGTGGAGTAAAGTCTAGCCAGAGAAAATCATTTCACACTGACATGTAACATGGCCAGACTTTACAACGCTTAATTTCACTCCTTTTTGTTTAAAGGTAAAATGTAAACATTCCCAAAAGAGTTCTCTTTTTTCCTTACTGGAAAAGGATAAAAGAATTTGGTGGGGAGGGTGAGGTGCTGGGGGAGAAGGAGGAAGCCATCTTTTGTGATTCAATTACATAGATTTAGTGACAATAGGCTTTCCTATTGTACATAGTGTACAGATGCACTTAACTTACTGGTAAATGGATTCAATTAAATTTGACTGGTTGAGCTCCCAAAGTCTCAGGAGAAAATTTTTTGGCTCCTTTGCTTCAAAATTCTTTTGCCGTAACATCTTGTGAAAAGCGTTTTACTTAAGTGGGTGTTATGAGCCGAATTGTGCTCTCCGCCCGCCCCGCCCCCGCCCCCCCTCTGCCACCAAATTTATATGTTGAAGTCCTAAGCCCTAGTAGCTAAGAATGTGACTGTATGTGGCGACAGGGTCTTTTCTGAGGTAATTAAATTAAAATGAGGTCATATGGGTGGGCCCTAATCCAATATGACTGGTGTCCTTATAAGACGAGGAAATTAGGACCCAAATAAGTACAGAGGGAAGACCATGTGAAGACAGGGAGAAAACATCCATCTACAAGCCAAGGAGATACCAGCCCTGCTGACACCTGGATCTCAGATTCCCAGCCTCCAGGACTGTGAGAAATAAATGTCTGTTGTGTGAGCCAGCAGTCTGTGGCACTTCGTTATGACCACCTCAGCTGACTAGCACATGGAGTTATACCACCTTGGCGATGATGCGGCAAACCTTTTCTCCTGTGAATTTCAGTTATAGTCAAAGAACAAAAGGTAAAGCAAGAGATAAGACGGACCTGAGACGTGGCAATATATTCTCCTGGAGAAAATATTCAGGAAAACCTTCCGGCTCCTCCTGGCATGAGTGTGACCAGGTCATTCCTGTGCTTAAAAAGCCTCAGGGACTCTTCCCACTGCTGAGGGTCACGTCCAACTCCTGACCCTGGCTCTCCTGGCTGTGGAGTCTCTCTGCCCCTTTCTCCAGACTTGCCTTCTTGGCTGCTGCATCCCAACTGCGCTCACCTTCTTTCCCCCCTCACACCTTGGAGTCTTTGCTTGGGCTGGTCCGAAGCAGCGGCAGGCTCTCCCACCCTGTCTGCATAATTCCTCCTCTTTCTGAGAAGTCCAGTTCTATCTCTGGACTACTGGTCTCTTTTTGTCCCGCAGACCCCCAGAGCTCCCTCTGTCACTAACTTTCCTGCACCCTGTGCTTGTTGATGGACTGTCTCCCTGCGAGGCTGCAAGCTCCAGAAAACACAGCCCCTGTTTGGTTGCTGCATTCTAAATAAGTATCTAGCAGAGTCACCTGGCTAATTATTAAATACACCTACAAAATATTTGATGAGTAATTAAAAAAATAGTCTGTAGGTCTCCGTATGCTTCCAGAAAAGCAATGGAATAAAGGGTTTTAAATATTCAACTATATTCCCACTGCCCCACTTATGAATTTTAGTAAGCCGTTTCCTCTTACACCCTAATAAGCATATAGGAAAGATCTCCTGAGGCAAAGGACTAGTTGGAAACGAGGTCTATTTATCCTTTGGGCTATATTATTAAACTTGTCTCAAAATTTAAACCATCAATATGGACCGGGCAGTTTCTAAATATGAACTAAATGCTGGTAACACAGGCCTTACCTTCAATATGCTAGATAAAGAGGTGGGTGTTGGTACCCCATCAAGTACTGTTGAGACAAAAACATCTGGATAGGTTCCACGGGAAAGGAGTGCTAAGCCACCTATTCTGGAAAAGGAGTGGTTAGAAGTCCATCCATGGTCGAATCTGGGAGCGTAAAAAGTGTTCTGGGTAAGTCATTCAGCTAAACAAGGGTTTAAAGCTAATTCAACAACATCACTTAGACTCTTTAGTAACTAAAGTAACTACTTAGTTAAGTAATCCACAACCTCATATGAGAGTGATTAAAAATCTGAGGGCAACATATCATGTCCGGATACTTGATAAAGACTTCATGGTCAGAGGCTTTTTACTTCACACCTAACAAGTTAATCATAAGGTTCTTCTACCCCAATCCAAAGGATGGTTTGTGGTTTTATTACAACTAAAATTAGTGTAATTCAATTCATAGTGTTTGGCTCATCATTTTATTATGACCTCTGTTTGCTCTGGCAAGCACATGGGTTTAATGAAAAAGAGACTCCATCTCCTGGTAAATTTCTAAATGTCCTAGAACTGACGAATTGTAGTTATGTGATGCCAAACGAGGGAGTGGCCAGCGTTAGCTTTCCTGGCAGCCCAAACAACTTACTGAATTGGATGAATTAGGAAAGGCAGTCGCTCTCCCTTTAGCTTTGTAGGAAAAGTCTATCTTTGGCTTTTCCTCCTACTAAACAGCCCCTTGCTTGGAACCCTACAGAAACCAGAGTTCAGATCTATTTAGTTTAGATGGGTGTAAACTACAAAAACTTACATTTCAAATCCTATTGGCTTAAGTTGGAACCCAATTCATCTAATATTTTCTAGGGTTAGTTCTTTAAAATGGCACAGAAACCATTTACAACAACAGGGAGCCCTGTGACACCCTCCTTCCCCTCTCCCCTCGTGCCCAACTAACTTACCACGTGCTTCCCACAAAGGCACCAGCACCCACCTCCGGGGTGTCCCACTACTACTCCCCACCCACCTTCCTCCCACAACAGGGGGAGATCTGACCACAGGTGTGGACATCTGTACCATGGAGGCCACGTGTCACATGGTTCCTTAGATTGCACTGTCCAAAATGAGTTTTGAGTTCATCTCCATTGCTTTGTGGTTCGCTCTTGTTGACCTTTTTATAAAGGAAACAAGCCAAAACAACGAAAGTTCTCCAAGGAGGTCTTTGCTCCTTTCTATCCTTCCCATGTTTATGTGGGGGACAAGGCTAGTCTAGGACCCTGGTGGGAGCAGCCTCTGGTATTAAATTTAACCCCAATCCTTCCCTTTCTTTAGAATATTTTCCCTCTCTGGATCTGTTTCCTCTTTGGGAGAGGCATCATAATATTACCTCCCTCATAAGGATGTTATAAGATTAATGAGGCGAAGTAAGTCATTTAAAGTCACAGAGTAAGCACTCCGTAAATGCGAAATCCCATCCCTGGTTACCCTCATTCACCAGGAAAATCACAGATTTGTAAAAAGCCTTTCAGCTTCTCCCATTTCCCTCCTAGTGGCTGGCAGAGGTTTCTAAATCGCTATTAGAAATTAAGCATGTGCAAGCACTTCTCCTTACACTAAGTAATTCGCAGATGAAGAATCGGCCATAATGAGACCACCATCTGTATTAATTGTGAGAAAATAAGCTCTCCGAAGAGCCCGGGATGCCAGGAGTAAATACAGACATTTCTAAGGAAAACCAGACAGTTGACAAGAACTCAAGCGCCACCTACAGCCGACGGAGGGAGGCGCAGGAGATGGGAGAAGCAGGACTAAGCTTCACAAACTGAAATCCCTGTAGAGGGAAGTGATCAGTGTAGATAAAAGAGAATTTCAATTATTTTACTAAAAATTTAGATAGACAGATGATGATATATAGATAGATAGATCGATAGATAGATGATAGATAGATAGATGATAGATGATAGATGATAGATACATAGTAGATATGTATGTGTGTGTGTATATATACATATTTGTGTGTATGTGTTTTAAATATGTTTTCAGTAGAGAAGGCCTGCCCCCAGCACTGCCACTCAATCTCCTTTCAATCTTGGGCAATCACTAAACTCTCTGAAAGTCAGTTTCCCCACTTGTAAAACACGAGTGACACCACTTGCTTAACAGGCTATTTTAATGATTCAGGGAGATGTAGATAAAATGCTTACCACAGAGCCTGAGACAGAAAATGAGGTAACAGTAAGAAGAATATGATGACAAATGTTTGTTCATTTGCCTATTTATTCAGCAAATATGTGTCGAGCCTGCCGAGCGCCAGGCCCTCACTGGAAGCTAGGAACACAGCAGTGAGCTGGAAAGAGGCAGCCCCTCCCTCCTCGAGCTGTCAGCTTGGCTCAAGTATTCTGACTTCGAGAGCATGTAGAATGCAGGCAGGAGAAGTAAAAATGTTATATATTTTAGAACCACTTCTAAGGTGGAAGAGAGTTAATATAAACATTCTCATACCTCTCATTTGGAGAAATACAAACTCGGTGGAATTGGTTGGAACACTCCAACCAACTTTATGCACTAGCCAGAGAAGTGACTTTCAGGAAGAATCTGTAAGTTAATGTATTAGTTTTTTACGGCTACAAAACAACCACCACATTACTACCTGGCAGCTAGAAGACAACACACATCAATTATCTCAGTTTCTCTGGGCCAGGAGTCCAGGCACTCTGAGCTGGGTCCTTGCCTAGAGTCACAGGCTGTAGTCAGCACGACGACCAGGGACCAGTTCTCATCAGACGCATGACTGGGGAAGCTCCCTTGGGCTGTTGGCAGGGTTTGCTTCCTTGCAGTTGTAGGACTTACGGCAGCTCGCTTTGTCAAAGCTAGCAATGGCAAGAGAGACTAGAGCAAGTCTGCAAGCAACAAGAGTCCTATACAATGTGCCTTCATCTCAGTGACACCCCACCACCTTGGCCAGATTTCAGCTGAAGCAAGCCTGAGTTCTTGCCCATGCTCAGAGGGAGGGGATCACACAGAGGTGTGCACACCAGTAGGTGGGATCATAGGGGGAGGGGCACTTAGGCCTGTCCACCACAGCGGTCATCACATCTCATTCCCCAAATGTATAAAGTAAAAAAAGGAAGAACAGCAATTATTTCTTAAGTACATAATATTTCAGAAAACAGAACTAGGACTAATCCAAGATATACCATCCATCTGATCACAATAATTCCCCCGTGTCAATTCTGAAGACTGGTCACACTGCTCAACAATTCAGAAGTTTGCAGTGCTGAGCTTCATGACTAAGTTAAGAAATGCTGGGAAGTTCCAAAAGAATAATAGATAATAAATGAATAAATGAATAAGAGTAGACATGACACATTCCTTAAGATTGCATTACCCTACCCTACGTATTAAGAAAAAAAAAAAATCATTTTGCAGATAAAAGTAAGCTGCTTAGAAATCAAATATTTGCTGATGGATTGCCTAGGCATGTGACCCCCTGAGTGTCCGAATTCCTTCTGAGATTGCTATCAGGAGTGAGGGAAAAGAGCACTGGTGATGTGGCCTTACAAGCAACTCAGAGGCACAACGAAAAGATGACATTCCTCTGTCTTATGCTCTACAGTGAAGAAAGTACTCTGGAAACAGACTTCTTCCGATGTTACCCATACGTATACATATTATCCATACATATGATATACTGTGCTACAGAAGTGGCACTTCATTAGAGAATATATGAATCTGGACATTAAAAGATGGATCTGGGCTTAATAATGCCACCAAGATCTTGTCTCTTTGAGTCTTTCAGCTCTGTCTTCACACTGCTGATTCAACATAAAATGGCTTCTATTTTGATCTCAAAATTCTTGAGAGCAGTTCCTGGGGCCCCACATTTTTTTGATCACATTCATCAGGGAGGATGAGAGGAGAGTTTTTCTCCCAGCATTTCTGGCAAGCCCTTAAGCTGGTTGGTCTAGTTTAGAATATATGCCCATCCCTGAACTGATTTCACTGTGACTGCTTAGCCCAGGGCCATTGCTCCACTCCTGAAGCCAAGCGCAGAGCCAACTTCTCTAGAACCACGTGGATTTTCAAACTGAAGCTCAGGGATAGTGGGAAGGAGAGGTGAGGAATGGATGCTGGGGAAACAGCCAACAATTATTTCCTAAAATGTGGAAGCAAGGTTACAGGTAGCTGGCAAGTTGCGCTTGTATATCTGACATCTTTCTCCCAACTGCCTCTGGGGTGGACACAGCAGAACAAGGAGCTGGTGGAATCCGAGGCCACATGTTAGATCAGGGGCTCCACAGGAGAAAGGAAATACATGGCATGCTGGTTGTGAAGGAATCAACAGCAGAGGGGTCTTGCCTTGCCTTGAGATCTGGAGCAAAGACCAGGCGTCCACCATCCCCTGATGCTCAGCCAGCAGGGACCAGCGAACCACCACGGGAGGGATCACATCTCAGAAGCTGCCTTCTCCTAGAGGATCTGCATGGGGTGCCCATCCAGCTGGGCAGGGAGTCACCTGGAGAGCCGAAATTGATCCTGCCTCTGTTGTGGGGACAGGGCTACTCCTCCCCCTGGGAAGATAGGAGAGCTTAGTGGTTTGTCCCTGTGCGTGGCAGTTTGTCGACTGCCACCCGATGAGACCAGAAGTTTTTTGCCTTCTAGCACACACAGGTTTGTCGTTGCTTACGAGTTTCTTGCAGTTGTTCCGGATGGCTGATGAGATGCAGTCATGAGACGTAGAAGATGGAGGAAAGGAGACACTCACCGCCGAGGTCTCAACCATCAGGGGGAGGAAGCCAAGATGGCAACCATGTCAAACTGGTGCCTCCCACCTGGGCAGACAGAACTGGAAGAGTCAGGTGAGAACATTATCCGCACTCTGGTAAGAATTCTCAAGGAACTTCACCAAAAGCATAAAATGAATTTGTGAAGACATGATTTTCAAAATTCAACACAGGAATGTTCATGTATTTGTTCGGATCTTCTATAAAAGACCAAGCAGAACGACTATCTCAGAACATAAAGCAACAATACAAAAAGGAAAATCATGAGGAGAAAGATAAGAGACTCGGAGGACGGACCCGAGGAGATGGAACGTGTGACAAGAAAGAATTTGAGAAGCAAAAGGAAACGTGGAGAAGAGCTATTTAAGCAAACAGGAAACAATTCTCTGATCTGAATGAAGAATCAGACCAACAACTGGCAGGGCTGATTCATCCTAAGCAATATTAATACTCATATTTTTTTAAAAGACACATGCTCAGCGTTATGGGCTGAATTGTGTCCCCTACAAATTTATATGTTAAAGTCCTAACTCCAAGAACCTCAGAACGTGACCTTACTTGGAAATAGGGTTGTTGCAGATGTAACCTAATTACGAGGTCATAGGAGAGTAGGGTGAGCCAATATGACTGGTATCCTCAGGAAAAGGGAAAATTTGGACCCAGATACAGATACAAATGGAGGGAAGATGATGTGAAGACAGGGGGAAAAGAAGGCCACCTACAAGCCAAGGGGAGAGACCTAGAACAGATCCTTTCCTCATGGCTCTCAGAAGGAACCAACCCTGCCACCACCTGGAGCTCAGACTTCCAGCCTCCAGAAGTGTGAGGAAATGAATTCTTGTTGAAGAACCAACCCAGCCTGTGGTACTCTGTGTTGGCAGCTGTAGAAAACCAGTACATATGGCTCTAGCCTGAGGAAACTGGTGAATTAGAAGAACAAGGGAAAAAATCTTAGAAGCATCCAGAAAGAAAAAATAGATTATTAAAAGAAAAAAGAGAATCAGACTTGATTACAACTTGATTACAAGAGAATACAACTTGTCTCCGTGGACCACGAGACTTTTTTAAAGGATTCGCTGCCCACAGCCGTGGTCCTTCACTTCTTCCGGTTTGCTCTTGACCCCTCTGCCTCTCCACCCACACGTCCGTGGAGCCCTCCTCTGGCGGTGGCCTCACAGACCGCACACGGTGAGAGGCCTGGTGGGCCTCGGCACGGTCATCCATCCAGTCTGTCTCCCACCTTCATGACACTCCTCCTCCTCTTCCCTGGGACCCTTAACCAATGGAGCGCTCCAGGCCTCATCTCAGTCTCTTCCATTTTTAGTCTACACTCCCTCCAGTGTCATGGCTTGGGGTGCCATCTGTGTGCTGTTGGCTCCCAAATGTATATTTCCAGCCCAGAATCCTCCCCTGAATTCCAAGCTTGAATGTCTAACTGCCTCGGTCAACACCTCCAGCAGAATATCCATCAGGCCTGTGTCTGCGCTGGGGCCCCTAGGAGACACAGCAGGAGGCAGCCATGGAGACAGGGGTGAAGGAGGAGCACGCATGAGACAGCGAGTGACTGAGCTAGCACTGCTGGCTCCACGCCCAGTCGGTTGGGAACATCTGCAGATATGTCTCAGGACACGTCTCTAGGACCTCAGGAGAATCTGTCTGCAGGGGAGAATGCAAACTATGGGTCTGCCAGCACCCATTTCCCCCAGTCGCTGTCTCCTCCCAGCATGTGGTAACGTCCCTGCTCATAGGGACTGCATACGTGTGGTCAGCTCTGCAGCAACAGGGAAGCTCCAGGGCAGGACCCCAGTGGCACCTGGTGTGGCTCTGCAGCTGGGCAGACCCCATACAGAGGGTCGTTTGGACCACGGATGGGGAAGACAGGCGGAGGAGGGTCCCGGGCGACTAAAGTGGAACAGGACACTTCAAACCCCAGCTCACTGACGTCCCATCTCAGTCAACAGCAACCCCATCCTTGCCAAAGCCAAACATCTCACCCGATTATTCCAGTTCTCACCTGCTGTCCCGCAGCCAGCCAAAGAGAGCAGTTACAACCCCATATGCACCTGTTTTGCTCCTGAATCTGGGGTAGACTGGGTTCGGGTCTCCCACGCAGTTGCAGTCACGTGGTTGTTGAGGCTGAGGTCGTCGCATGTCCGGTGACTGGCCTGTATGGGTTTCCAGTTAATATTAAGTAACTGACAGAGAGAAAATAAGTTGGCCAAAATCTCTGTGGCCAAGGACCCCTGGGTGTGGCTCATTCCCTGGGGACCCGCCCTGCACAGACCCCCACCGCCCCCCGGGGGCCATCGTGATCTGTCTCGGAGCCCTGAGAGGTCCTTCAGCCAAGCATCCCTCGGGCCGGCGAGTGGGTGGGTCCTGCAGCGCGAGGTTGGGGTGGGGTGCCACCCCCTAGAGGACTCCTGTGTTCCCCACGCGGTCCCCGGCCCTGAGAACATTTTGCAGGCGCCCCCTCCCCGTGACCCCACGCCCTGATTGCGCCTCCCTGTGGGAAGGTCTCCAGTGGGGATCCCAGGCCCTCGGATGTCACCCCAGGGGTTGAAGCCCGGCCTGGCCGCGGCACCCTCCTGTTCCCACTCCCCAGGCACATGTCACGGCCCTGGTTCAAACACCTGCTTCCTACTACCCTGCGCTTTGGGTTGTTTGATTCCCCAGGGCCTCAGTTTCCCCAATTGCAAAGTGGGAACAGTACGGCCTCCCTGTGTGGATTTTGGGGAGAGCGAGGTGAGGGTGAGATAACCCAACAGTTTCTCCTCAGAAGCTCATCCTGTCTCACCCTTTTCCTGTCTCTCTACCCCATCCCAATTTCATCAGTTTCCTAGTAAAAATGGTGTAGATACCCTGACTCTTTGGTACAGGGCCTGATCCATACCTGGTTGCGGGGCTGGGGAGGCAGGGCACTGGGTAGAAGGAGGAAAAATAAATTTTAAAAAACTTACAGTCTGATTTAACCCAAGTGTAATTTAGTTGCTCCATGAGAAAAAAAAAATACTGAAAAGCATGATGTGCTGTGAGCAATTTTATCAAACGGGCTCCATAAGGTGGGCTGAACAAACTATCCAACACTAAAAATATATCCATTAAATTTTGTTACCAGGAAAAAGAGACAGATGATACTTATGTTTCATAGGGCAATGTTTACTTGACCCACCCCCTCACTCCTAAGAGTAATCTTTCCTTAGAATCCAGCGCTTGTGCAAGAAAGGGAGGAGCGGAAACTTGCTCCTTGGCCTCTGATTTTCTTTAACCCAGGCAGGCCTGTATTTAAGGTTCTCCTAGGTCACCCTTCTCCCTATTACTTAACGGATTGTTTCTGTGATAGAGGCAGAAAGAAGCAAAACGCTTTCTTGAGTGTCCTGGGGACCATCCTACCAGCTGCTGTGGCTCTGTTACAGGATGTTACAATCACTAAAGCTGGGGGTGGGGGAAGCAGTGGGAATCAATAGCTACAAACTTGCTTCTGACAAAAGAAAGAAAAAAACCCAGACTTTTGTGGGCATGATTGTTTCAAAACTTCATTCCTTCTTGGTTGTGGAAAGGCCAATAAACAGTGAAATGATGGTGCCCACAGGGAAGGCAGACATCCAGGCGTGGGCAGTCTGCCGGCAGGGCACAGTGGCAGAATGCATATCCATGGACAGTGGGGTCCCAGGCCTCAGTGAGTCTGATTTTCTCACCAGGTAAGAAACGAAGTCAGTTCTCAATGCCTTTGACGTCAGAAGATGATGGCCATCTTTAGCTTTCTGGGATTGTGGTCAGATGGTCAGAGAATAGAGCCTGTGACATCTCTCCTTTGGGAATTGTATTCAGGTTGACTTTGTTGTCAAGCACATGGATTGATCATTGCAATGTGCCCTAAGATGACACATTGCCTAGGGAACAAAGTTTTCAAGTCTATTCCCTCAAGCTTGGGATTGCGCTACTAACATGCTCCTGTGTTTTCTTATGTTTTTCTGACTTGCTCTTTCAGTTTCTAAAAGATGCATTTACTGTTCCCACAATGGCTGTTTATTCCTGGGACTTGTTGCTCTGTGTATTTATCGGCCATGCCTGGTGTATACACATCTGTGGCTTCCCTGACATTTTCCACGGACCCCCTCATTTTCTCTTTGAGTTCTTTTGGCCTTAACTCCCACTGTATTTCACATTCACAGTGACTCCTGTCTTTTTTTCTTTGTGTTTTTATTCAATCTTTTTGACCTCAGGCAATCACTTCACCTTCCCGGGGGGAAGGCTGAGTGGGCTGAGGGTCACTGCCCGAGGAGCACAGTGGACACTCCTGGCTGTGTTTGGATGATCACCTGCCTTTTAGCAACTTAAGTCACTGAGGGGATAACTTCTGAAGGAACGCCAGCATTCAACATGCGTCCCATCTCCTATATCAATACAGGCATTCTACATTTTAATCGGAATGAAGACTAATATAGACATTTTCCCTTGGTGTGGGGAGGTCACTTTGAAAATCTCAATACTTTAATTTCAAGGCATTTGTCCGAGTCTTGTTTCCAACAATGCGTGTGCATTTGAATTCACACAGATCTTGACCAAGACCTCGGGCCACGGAGCCTTGTGAATGACAGCTTTATTACTTGGCAGTGCTTCAAGTCAAGAAGAGAGGGGTTTCTGGTGAAATGTGAAAATTTGTTCCCCAGGTTCCATCCCCAGGCATAGATATTGTGAGAAGGCAATCAGTGTGGGGTAGAGGAAAGCAGAAGGGTGTCAGAGTAGACCAGACTGGAGAGGCAAAGGAAAGTGGACCCAGAGAAAAGGGAGGGAGGACACCCAGATCACGCAGCTCAACAGAGCCCTGTGGGGGGTGGTGAGGGAGCCACTCACCTAGGGCTTCTCTCCACCACGCATGGCGGCCAGTCACAATTTTGTGCACGAGAGTGTTCTCCGCATTCTTATAATTGTATTTAGAAACAGCTTAGTACTAAAAAAATCTAGAGTTGGACAATCTCGCTAGAAATTTGCCATGAGGATTTTAGAAAGAAAATCAGTCACTAGGCAAAGAATGACATTCCTGGAGGTGAATGGAGATGCACGTGCGTGAGTGTGTGCACATGTGCATGTGTGGTATCAGGCCACCTCAGAGACTCAAAGCCAATGGGGAGGGGAAGGAAGGGAGGGAAGGATGGTAGGGGGGAGACAGCAGACACTCTGAATTATGAAATTTGGGAAAGGAATTTTAGGAGGCCTTCTTGCTACTTTCCACGTCATCCTGTCTCTTGATTTCCTCCCCCTGTGTGCTGGAACACATCCTTAAGTGACTTCTTAGTAAAGGTTACAAATGAGATTGATGCTCTGGGTCCTCACTACAGTCTGTCCTGACACTTGATGGGAAGAGGAGTCTAGACACCTTACTGAGGGCCATGCTGGACATCATAGGGAAAATGGCCTCATCTGCATTCTACTGTCTACAACGATTCCATTCTATGATCCTGCCCAGCAAAGCCTAAAAGTCACCCAGCACCCCCCACCCCCACCCCACCTACTCTAGCTGGGGGCACAGCAGTGAATAAAACAGAGGAGAAAACTCCTGCCCTGGGACTTCACCTCCTGAAACCCTGCCTTTGCAGGTGGGTACTGAGGGCACCTGGGGCACAATTTTCTCCATTGATTTAGATTTAGATTTATGCCCCCCCCCTTTAAATTGGTGCACCAAACAGCTGTCCAGCCCTTTTTTCTGACTGTGAGCTAAAATTATCTTTAGGCAAAGAGAGATAAGGATCTCAATGGATTAATTAATTAGAATTCATTTTCTAATGGCCTCTAGTGGCATTTGTCAGAGTTGCACCACTTCTGTTTGGGGGCTGAGGACCGAGAGAGGCTGAGGACACCCCCAGGCTGGAACCTGCTCCCAGCTCAGCTGCCCTGGGGGGGGCGCAGAGTTCTGCTCGAAGGACGTAACATTCTTGCACAGCTAATCATGGGGGGGAATATGGGCTTCTTGTCCCCATAAAAATCAAATGACTCACCACCTGTTTCTTTCTCCCACTCTCCATGATCCTGAGATGCTAACCTCGTGAACTGGAAATTCACACTGTTCATAGGGATGCAAGTTTTTAGTAGTGAGAGTGAATTTCTCTGTTTTCCGCTATTCTCTCTTGCATGAGAGGACTGCCTATGTTGCTATACCTGCATGGTTTTGTTTCCAGTTAAAGAGGGCGAAAAAACCATCGCTGGCCACAAGAAAAGGAACTTTGAAGACTTAGATCATTCTTGGTCACAGTATTTTTTAGAGGCACATTTGGTGAGTAAAGACCAGATTTCTTAAACTACCCACTCCTGCCGAGGAATCTCCCCTCCCTGTGCTGTGTTTTCGTCAGAGAACTGAGCATCACAGATGTTAGAGAATGTAGTTTGTTGCTGGGTTTATCTAACTGGTTCTCTGCGTGATCCCTGCAGCAGGGACACAGCAGGCTTCCATCAGCATTTGTCAACAAATTAATCTAATGATCTCCCCTTGGATCAGTTTGGAGAGTAAGTATCTCCTTGTGATTTCTGTGGCCCAATCAGTAACATTGCACATGTGCATTTGCAACAGAGTGTTTCACCCACAATTAAATCCATAACTGCTATTCTAAATAACTGTGTTAACTGCAGTATAGCAAAAAGCAGAGCTTCTCTAATAAGCACTCTAGTTTTCTTGCACATATCAGGTTTTTATGCTAAGTTATTTTGACAAAAAAATGCCCCCAAGGTATAATCAAGTTAATAAAATTTATTGAGAACACAACCTATGCAATGAATATGCATATTTATAGAACCTACACAATCAACCTCTTATCATATCACTGTACCTCATAAAGTGAACATGGTAGATTGTATTTTGTAGGGAAAGCCGACTACAACTTGGCACTTGCCCTCTGCCTCGACAAGGATTAAATCATGAGCCACTGTAGCTGCTGAACTTCAACACTCCCTGAAAGGAGTTCAGGGTGGAGATCAGGAATGAGACACTCTGTGCTCTGGGAAAAACTGGAAGAACAGGTCTTTAGTTAGATGTTTTCAGGAGAAGATTTTATGAGCCCAATTCTTGCATCTCCTCGTATCTAGAAAAGCACTAAAATCATTAACGGTGACGTCTGCTCCTCCTGACTAGCGCCAAGCTTCTCCCCAAATGTGTGTTTGACTGCGTGTGGTCCCCCTTCACTAAAATCACATATAACACTGACCTACCCCCCTGCCTCTTTGGAGCAGTTTCTCAGGGCTCTCTGAGATGCTGTCTCCTGGGCTATAGTCCTCTTTTTGCCCCAAATAAAACTTAACTCATAACTCCCATGTTGTGTGTGTGTGTGTGTGTGTGTGTGTGTGTGTGGTTTTTTTTTTTTTTTTAGTTGACGGGAAGAAATGTGACATTTCTTATGCTTAGGAAATCCATACTGAAAGAGCTATTTTAAGGAACTAGAAATTTACCCTTATGGGATAATAATTAAAATTCGAAGAATATTTATCTGAAGGAAAAAAGGAGGGCTTCCCTGGTGGCACAGTGGTTAAGAATCCGCCTGCCAATGCAGGGGACACAGGTTAGGGTTCGGGAAGATCCCACATGCTGCGGAGCAACTAAGCCCGGGCACCACAGCTACTGAGCCTGCGCTCTAGAGCCCTCGAGCCACAACTACCGAGCTCACGTGCCACAACTACCGAAGCCTGCGCACCTAGAGCCTGTGCTCTGTAACAAGAGAAGCCACTGCAATGAGAAGCCCACGCACTGCAACGAAGAGTAGCCCCCGCTGGCCACAACTAGAGAAAGACTGCGGGCAGCAACGAAGACCCAACCCAGCCCCAAATAAATAAACAAATAAATAAATAAAATTGAAAAAAAAAAAGAAAGAAGGAAAAAAACCATTTGCTCTCCCTGGTGAGACACTAGCCTGGCAGATGGAGCCTCCAGGAACCCAAGTCTCCTCCACTCCCTCCAGGGATGTTGGGGGGCTCGGAGAGAACAGCTATTATGTTGCAGGAGCCTGTGAGCCCCTGTAGACTTGAAAAAGCAACAATATTGATATTTACTCTGAAAAAACATAGAAACAGTTTGTGCTCCCACTGGGCTAGGGAGACATTGTTCCTGCTTCTCTGTGTTGCTGTGTCTTCTTGATGTGCACTGTTGAAACAGCATGAGAAAGTACGAAGGCAGTTGGTGGTAAAACACCCTGCCACCGCCACTGCATCTCACCTGGACCAAAGCAGAGGAGCCGGGGTGCAAGTGGGAAAGGCGGGTGTTGATGAGTGAGTGCAAGCAGGGGGACCCCCGGGTTCTGGGGCCCAGTCTGCGGGGAGAATCCCTCCACCTCCTACCCAGAGAAGAACTGCATCCTGGGAGGAGTAGGGCACTAGGCATGCAGTGGGTGGTCTTAGAAGAGAAGCCGTAAAGACGGCGTCTTCTTCTTATCTTTCTGCATCACAGATGGACCCCTTGGCATTTGGGTCCTTTCTCCGAATGTAGGGTTTTAGTGCAGAAAATAAAAGGCTCAAATTACAAAGAAAACATCTATATTGAAATTATCGAAATATTGAAAAAAAACCAAAATTGTAATATATGTGCTTCTCTATTAACTCGGTAGCAAGATTTTGCAGCAGGCCCCATAATGGGTGTCATCTTGGAGTAGTGATGTGGCATTTGCAATGTGATATGAAAAGAACTCATGGTGAGCAGCCATGAGCACGCTGAACACATCTTTGGGTTTTTTTCCTACATTTACAGTAAGAGGAAATGCTACATTTCAGTTAAAGGTTGGTGAAAATGAACATGTACTTTTCCCCACCCACGTTCACAGGCAGGTCAGGGGGTCTTGGGCACCAGGGTATGGCCCTGCCAACCTGTTCCAAGACCCAGGAAATGTTGAGATCTCCAGATGGAGGTAAAGATTCCAAAGAAACACTGCAGCCACACAAGCTCTAGAAGACAGTGGGTACCAACCC
The DNA here is from genome assembly GCF_028023285.1 of Balaenoptera ricei. Lineage (NCBI taxonomy): Eukaryota > Metazoa > Chordata > Mammalia > Artiodactyla > Balaenopteridae > Balaenoptera > Balaenoptera ricei. Next base: position 22,056,938 of record NC_082644.1, read on the forward strand.
TGCCAGTGTGCCTATGATGGAGGAGGCATTTCTGTCTGTAGTTAGCTGCAAACGCTGGGACCCAGTCTAGTGATGCTTGTGTGACCCTCATCAGTTGGCACAGCTGGGCTCTGCCCAAGGCCTCATTGCACAGAAAATACTGCTACCCATGGAAGACTTAGCCTGTTATTACAGTGTTTCTTGTTTAATAAACTTCTTCCTGAGGAAGTGGGGATGGTGTTTCCTATCTCATTCACCACTGAATTTAGCTAATGGTACATGTTCAAGAAATATTTGTTGAATGGCTATAGGAACAATTAAGTGAAGGGCATCTGGTGAGATTTGATGAACAATTCATAGAACTTGTCTGCAACCTTGATCTTTTCATGTAAGTAATGTCTTCTTTTGATAGTCTTAAAAGTTGATGGCTCTAATGAAAACAAATCACATGATAGCAAGTGTTGGAGAGCATGTGGAGAAGCTGGAGTCCTAATTCATTGCTGGAGGGAAGGTAAAATGGTGCAACCACTTTGGAAAATAGTTTGGAAATTTCTTAAAGAGATCAATGATTTTTGCATATGACCCAGCAATTTCACTCCTAGGAATCTACCCAAGAGAATGAAAACATATGTCCACATACGAACACATGCAATGTTCATAGCAGCATTATTCATAATAGCCCCAAAATGAAAAAATCCAAATCCATCAAGGGACGAATGGATAAGCAAAATGTGGTTTATCCATACAATGGAATACTATTCAGCAATAAAATGAGCTTCTGATGCATGATACAACTTGGATGAACCTTGAAAACATTCTGCTAAGTGAAAGAAGCCAGAAGCAAAATGCTACATATTGTATAATTCCACTTATATGAAATGTCCAGAAAAAGTAAATCCATTCAGACAGAAAACAGAGCAGATTGCCCAGGGCTGAGGAAGTGATGAAAATGTTCTAAAGTTAGATTGGGGTGAAGGCTACACACTTCACAAATTTACTAAAAAAAAATCACTGCATTGTACACTTTGGATGGGTGAATTTTACGGAAGTAAATTATAGCACAGTTAAGCTGTTAAAAAAAAAAGCAGTGGCTCAGTCTTCTCTAAGATAACCAGTGGAGACTAAGTGACCTCCAAGATCTCTACCTGAAGGAAAGGAAAGTGCCTTCTCTGGGGCCCAGAAGTAACTCCTTGTTACAAAATGCTGCGGGTCTTCCCGGGTTAGATGCATGAGGGTGCAGTGCATAAGAGACTGGAAACAAGATAGTGGCCAGACATGCAAGGACTCATGGCTGGCCCTTCAGGTGGTCTATCTGCAGGTTAGAATGCCCGGCTATTCCCAGCCTGTAAATCGTTCAGACTCTGACTAATTTAGTGCTGTGGCTGAAGTACAACTTTGCATTATTTGTGGGAAAATCTGGCCATCAAATTGAGACTGGAAGTCAGCTAGCAGGAGGATGCTTCCTGAACACAAAAACCACCTTTCAGGCAATTTCCATGTTAGTCTCTTCAGTCTTTTCCTTGGGCTCCTATAGACTAATTTGGATTATTCTGCATATTTCAAAGTAATGGTGAATTTCCTTAACAAAATTCTATGGTTCCACATTATTAGTTTAGACTAGCTTTCCCCCAAACTGCTTTAGTGCAGTTTTCCAGTGAAGATCCCATGGTGAGAAGACAATCAAAATATAAAATGCAGCAAAAAGGTGACAATAAGATGATTGTTTAAACCTGTTCAACGCGGAACTGTCACAAATGGGGGCCGCAGGAGCACAGGGAGGGGACGGGCTTCCTCTCCTCCCCTGAATTCTCCTTTACCTGTCTGGACACCGTCTCCCTTCCCACTCTCCATCTAGACCTGAGAAATACCGTTAGTAGCTGAACTTAGCTCCCTGGTGGATGCAGTCGTGACCTGGGTTGGGGTGGGGGGTGAGTTGTCCTCCTGGGGTGGGAGGAGTTTTAATTGCCATGGGGGGGGTGTTGTTGCCATCCTGGGCCAGGGTGTGTGTGTGTATGTGTGTGTGTGTGTGGCAGTTGCCTCCTGGGCCAGGGTGTGTGTGTGTGGGGGGGTAGTTGCCATCCTAGGGCAGGGTGTATGTGTGTGTGTGTGTGTGTGTGTGTGTGTGTGTGTGGCAGTTGCCATCCTGGGGCAGGGTGTGTGTGTGTGTGGGGGGGGGTAGTTGCCATCCTGGGCCAGGGTGTGTGTGTGTGTGCATGTGTGTGTGTGGCAGTTGCCTCCTGGGCCTGTGTGTGTATGTGTGTGGCAGTTGCCATCCTGGGGCAGGGTGTGTGTGTGTGTGTGTGTGGCAGTTGCCATCCTGGGCCAGGGTGTGTGTGTGTGCATGTGTGTGTGTGGCAGTCGCCATCCTGGCCCAGGGGGTGTGTGTGCGTGTGCGTGTGTGTGTCTGTGTGGCAGTTGCCTCCTGGTCCAGGGTGTGTGTGTGGGGGGGGTAGTTGCCATCCTAGGGCAGGGTGCGTGTGTGTGTGTGTGTGTGTGTGTGTGTGTGTGGCAGTTGCCATCCTGGGGCAGGGGGCGGGGGTTGTGGTTGCCTTCTGGAATTCCAAAGAAGTGGTCATTTGGCCCCATCTCTCCCCTGGGTACTTGCATATTTCCCCGACGCCTTCCAACACACAAGGGCTGGTTTTGAGTCTACAGCTCTTGTGTCTGGACAATATTTTCCACTAAAACCTCAGCACTTCAGACTGGGAAAGAGAATAAACAGGGCAAATTAGTGAAAAAACAATACTAATGAGTTAAAAATGTTGACTTGCCCTGTCTTTCAAATAACACACATTAGAGCTGAGCCATGTGTGTTGGTCGCAGCCCCCCCTCGTCCACCTCACCCCAGCAGCCCTCCAGAGCCCTGTGGGCAGGCACTGTGGTGACCTCTGCCCCCTTACAACTCTTGCCCTCACTTGCTCGCAGGGCCACTGTTAGGAAAGAGCTCCTCCAGCAGACAAGCTCCCATCCACTGATAAGCAAAGACCCCCAAGATACACGGTTATGTGAAAAAAAGTACAGCAGAAAGCAATTTGTAGAGAAGGTTACCTCTTAATGTTTAAAAAATGGGATAAATATAAGAACACATTGGCAAGTATTCTTAGATATGCATTAAAAAACTGAGAGGATCCACAGTAATACATTTGGAGGTGGGGTAGCTGGGGATGGGCGAGGAACTTCCCACTGTGACTCTGAACTATAGGAATGTATGAGCTATACAATAACTAAACGGTTGAAACAAAACTGAAAAAGAAATAAAGTGCCACAAAAGATCTATTGTCTTAAGTGTAAACACCTGACACTCAGGCTCATGTTCTTCTCAGGGTGAGTGTCAGGTAGCCTAAATCCAGGCCTCCTCCACCTAAAGAAAGCATTACTCTTATTTCAAAAGCTAATTACTGAGAGATATGACCTGTCATAGGGCTGTGAAGGGAGCAAATGAATGGATGTTGGTCCAGTGGAGTGAGGAAGAACTGCAAGGTGTCATCCTGGAAGACAGTGTTGAGCCCAAGCTTTGAACTGTTTGAGAGCCAGAGAGAGACATGAGGATTAGGAAGCTTGGTTGTCTACTAAGTAAAGAGGAGTGACACCTTGATGACAGTGATCCACAGCAAACTGCTATCTGCAAAGACTGACCAGTAACTACTGGACACGTCAGTAGTCAATAAATACTTGTTGATTAATTGACATTTAAAAGGAAATTATGCTTGGAACTGTTCTGTATCTTGTTTCTGGTGGTAATTACAACCATAGGTATTTGTCAGAACTTGAACTGTACATTAAAAAGGGTAAATTATACTGTGTATAAATTTTTAACTTAAGGTATAATTCAAAGCAATTATGCTGAAGAGATCTATTTATTTGATAAATGTGGCTAAATGTATAGGTAACGTATTACTGTGAGAAAAGAAATTTGGCCCTTTGAAAATAAATTTGTACATAATAGGCAAAAAAAAAAAAAAAAAAAAAAGCTAATTACTGAGCACCCACTAAGTCCCAGGACAAAAAACACTTATAGTCTCTACTACTTTGGGGACTGATGAAGGAAAACAAGGGGGTGAGCTGGGAACAGGTCTGATCTTGGAAAGGTCACATTGATTTCCAGCAGCCAGGTTGCGAGGAGGACCTCTGACGTTAAGTTACTTTGACACATCCTCCTCCTGAAAAGTTCATCTCAAAAAAGATTTTCAGTGTTCCCGTCAGAAACTCACAAACTGTCTGAAAGTAGCTACCAACACTGAATTGCGAGGTGGAATTCACCCAAAGTGAACACTTTTAAACAAGTGTTTCCCTGTTGAGAGACCCAAGAGATTTGTCTTGATTTAGTGGGAAGTATTATATAACTGTAACATTGAGTGAAATATCCTAAAATTAGCACAGAAAAGTTCGCCACTGCTCTGACAGACTGTTTCAACAAGTATTGTATACCAAAAAATATAAGGAGTGTACAAGGTGTTTGTGGCTTTGTATGGCTTGATTAAAACTAATTACACTTAGGTGACTTTACTGAATAGGTGTGAAAATCTCCCTCTTGTGGGTATAAACAGGGACAGGCATGCGGCTGGGTAGAAGGTACGAGTGACATTTATCTGAATCGTGCGGCTTAGCTCTAAAATCAGTTGTTCTGGAACATGCCAGTTAAGTCACTTTTGTTCAACTGCATCAACTTTAAAGGCTCAATAATCTTCCTAAAGATGCATCAAGATTTTACAATTAGAATGAGCTGTAACAAACACATGTTATTTCTAGCCAAAAAATCCCCCAAATCAAAACCTCCCCCAAGTCAGCCAAAAAACCCTGTGTCTCTCCGCAGAATCTCTGCTGCTCATTCTGCGGTTCTGCCCGTGGCCCCGAGCACGATGTTCAAGTCTCGGGGGCTGAGTGATGGGAAACTGAAGTGGCCGCCCACCTCCCTGACTGCATCTGCGGAGGCAGCAGCCAAAGGGCTATTTCCCAGTTTTTACTCTTAGGTCTCGACTGAACAGTTAAACCATCAGGTGTACAAAATTAGAGATAAACTCAAGTTCCTCTTTCAGATCAGTGGAAATGAGAAGTAGCTCCGTGTAAGCCTGAGTTCTTTGAACATGCAATCCAGACCACGCTTGCTGGTAGAGGGGCTCCGAGGGGCTCCGAGTCATTCACATTACTTCCTTCTACCGAGCAGGGAAGAGTCCCTCCTGATTTTAGGATATACACTGAGACCTTTTATTTGTTTGTGTGTGGGGCTCTACCTGTCAGCAGCGCTATGCTAAAGCAGAGGAGCAAGGGGTGTACAAGATGACCTGACGTGCTGGAGAGCCAGGGTGACCCAGCGGGTAGGATCCAATGGTGCTGTGCTTAAGGGGCTTTCACCATCAGGACCCTCTGGGCTCTTGTTAGAAATGTACTTTCTTGGTCCAACCCAGACTTGCCTGGGAGCGGGGAGGGCAGTGCTCATTTTGTAACAAGCCCTGCAAGATGTTCTAATGCAGGCTAAAGAACGAATGCCGGCGGATGTGAAGCGAATTCCTACCTGAGTCTTGCGTGGCCCAGGGTTGTGGACCTACTCCATTCAACACGGAAAACCACCCAGGCCATGCTGGGAGAAAGGGACCCGCCCGAGGGGCAGCAAAGGCCATTGGCTGGCTGGCAGAAGCACCTCCAGGACCCACCCAGCCTCTCCCCTGACTGGAAGTCCTGGAGCCACTGACCCCGCAGGTGACCCCGGTCCAGGTGTACCTGGACTCAGCTGGCCGCGCTGCCAGCCAACAAGGGGATGCAGGCAGCTCTTAGCAGGTGGTGAAGGAGGCCCAATCTCCTTCACTCTCTCCCCCTCCAGCCCTGCTCCAGGGCCTTGGGAAGAGCCAGACTCCAGGTCTAAAAACGGCAGGGGCTCTGGGACCTCAGGAGGAGAGAGGTTTAAAACAAAAGACCATCTTCACGTCATCTGCGGCTAATCCCTGCCACAGACCTTACCGAGAAAAGCAATGCAACTTGTTCCCATCATTTATCTGTCAACGTATATCCACATTCAAATGGAGTCGCTGGTCCTGGATGAGCCCCCTAAACCTCAGCCCAAATCATCACCGCTGGGCGTCTCCGTCATCCGGCACCTCCCGCTGCCTGATGTCCTCAGGACCTGCAGAGGGCAGACCGAACCTTCCGTTTTGCTTTATTGGATACACCAGGTGTGGGAGTTACAAGTGCGCCCTATGCCGTGTGTCGGATGCAGTGTGCCCGTGCGCCTTCTCTCATAGGAGCTCTGAAATGAACTGACCTCGCTTACGTATGGTACAAACACAAGCAAACCAAAGTACAATCAGGTGGCATCCCAACGTGGGTAACGTAAATGGTTAAATTACGAAGTCATTATTTTAAGCTCAAAATTCTTCAATGAAAATGGCATACAAAAATCATATAAATTACATTTAAGGTCTGTACAGGCTTCTAAAAAAAAAAAAAGAAAAAAAATAACAATACTGTGCTCTGTACAATATTGCCTTCTTTGTAACATTCCAAACCCCCAAAACACTTTCCCTTGAATTCCAGAAAACTGGGCAAAATACACATGCAGGATAATTAAAATCATTTCACAAAAATACAAAATCGTGTGGGTTTCTTTTAAGGCACATTTCGTTTTAATACGGAACTCCCATTCCAGGAGCCCCTTTCTCATCAGACTCTGACAGGCGGCAGGCGGCCACGTCCTGTTCCCACTCATCTTTGGTGGCTGAAGGGAGACTTGCTGGTGGGCGGGGGGGTAGTAGAGAGAAAAGCAGCCTCCTCCATCCTCACGCAGCAGCCCAGTTGCTGGGCATCGCAAAGCCCAAGGTCCCACCTCACTGCCTTTCTGCAGGCCTGTTTTCCCAATGTTTGGAAATATTCAATCCCTATGCAATATGGAGGGAAGATGCCACCTAATTTCCTTCAAAGCACAGGCACTGCTCACGGCCGACTGACCTCCAGGGAAATGGAGGTGGCACTGGGGGTCACCATGCGTCCTGCTGGGTTACCACCCCTGCCTGGTCAGGAGCCATTGGCTACAAGACCCTCCAACCAAGCAGGTGGGCACAGCGCTGCTCCGTGCACGAGAGGACGACAGAGGAGGACTTCGCCCAGGGAGACTGCACTCCAGCCCACTGGTACCCGGGGCGCGCTCCTCAGGGAGGCCCAAGTCTCCCCCCAAGCGCCCCGCGGCCCTGCAGCCCTCAGGCTTCCAGCTGGACCTCAGACTCGTCCATCTGCAGAGTGTCATTGTCTCCCAGCAGCTCGGTCTCGGGGACGGAGCCGTCCTCCTCCTCCTCTGCTTCCTGCACGGGGCTCTGGGCCACGTCTTCCGGGACATTCTGCGTGTCCTCAGTGCCCTCCGAGAGCAGGGCTGCCCTGTCTGCCACGGACGTGTTGGAGGGCGCGGTGGTGACGTACCCCGTGCTGGTGGAGCCGCTGCCGCTGTGGTGGGAGCCAGGCTTGGGCACCATCTGGGCGGGCACCTGCTGCGGGGCCATCTGCATCGGGATCTGGACCGGGTAAAAGTTGGGCAGGTAGGCCCCGTAGGCCGGCACGGGCTGGTACCCATTGACGGGGATGTAGAGCTGGGGAGGGGGCACCATGGGTCTGATCTGGCCCTTCATGGGGATGAACTGGGGCTGCGGGAAGGGCTGGGCCTTCTGCTTGGGGCCCCCGTAGCGCGTGTTGCTGACATTGCTGACGGGGCTGGTGCTCAGGGAGCTGGTCTGCGTGACGTTGCTGGCGCCTGAGGTCTGCCCCGAGCTGTTGTAGGTAGACAGGTTGCCCCAGGCCCGCAGCCGGCTGTGGATGTCCTTGAAGCGGGGCCGCCGGCTGGGGAACTCGTGCCAGCACTCGATCATCAGCGCGTACACCCAGGCGGGGCAGTCGTCGGGGCAGGGCAGCACCTGCCGGCTCCGGACCATCTCCACCACGTCCTGGTTGGAGTGGCCGCAGTAGGGCTGCAGGCCGTAGCTGAACACCTCCCACAGGAGCACGCCGTAGGACCAGATGTCCGAGTCCACAGAGAACTTGCCGTACATGACGGCCTCGGGGGACATCCAGCGGACGGGCAGCAGCGCGCTCCCCGTCAGCCTGTAGTAGTCGGCCGAGTACACTTCGCGGAAGAGCCCCAAGTCCGAGATCTTCACGGTCAGCTTGTCGTACACGAGGACGTTGCGGGTGGCCAGGTCCTTGTGGACCACGTGGTGGCTGGACAGGTACTCCATGCCCGCGGCGATCTGCGCCACCACGTGCACGAAGTCGGGGGGCTCCAGGGCGGACTTCACCGTGCGGTCGTCGTCTGTGCTGCCCACGTCTGAGTGCGGTGAGCGCATGACCAGGAACTCGTGCAGGTCGCCGTGCGAGCAGTAGCTGAAGATCATGCTGAGGGGCTGGTCCTTGGTCACCATGCCCAGCAGGCAGACAATGTTGGGGTGCTGCAGCCGTGCCCGCAGCAGGGCCTCATGCCGGAACTCCTCCCGGAGCGGCCCCTCCGCTTTGTCCTTCAGTGTCTTGATGGCCACGGCCTGGGTCTGCTCGCCCGGCGCCGGGCCGAACAGATGCCCTTTGTAGACCTTCCCGAACCGGTCCTCCCCGAGCTCCTCCATGAACCTCACCGTGGACAAGCTGATCTCCTTGAGTTTGGCCTGCCAAGAAGAAAAGCTCCGGTGAAACATTTCTGCCACCGAGACGCGAGAAGGCAGAGCTGAACAGCTGGGAGGGCATTCTCGGGGGGCGGTCCTAGAGCCGCCCCCCAGCCTGGGCTTGCAGAGGACCCGCCAGTCCCACCTGGCCCAGGCTCAGCCTGCCCCGCACAACGCTCTCTGCTCTTAAATGTGCTCTGACACCATGAGGCTGCCTGAAACCTTCAACAGGGTCCCAACCAGGCTGCAAACAAGGTCCCCACCCCAAAGGTACCATTGCAGACTATATGTGTGAGGGTGTGTGTGTGTGTGCACACCTATGTACACACCCCAGCCATGCTGAACTCCGGCTGTCCCAGGTCACCCTCCCAGCTGTGTCCCCCACTTAGGGCCTTTCCTGATGTTCCCTGCTATGCACCCACCGACAGGCCCAGCCACCACTGTTCATCACAACAGGATGCAATGTCTATTTCCCTTGAACCCTGAGGTGTGCTTCCCCTGATCTGAGTCATTTTTAGAGTCCGGGCCAGCTGCTCTCCACATGTGCCTCCAAGGGCCTGTTTTGCTGCTTCCCCTTGATTAGATTCTCCAGTGGATGCCACTTGACAGAAGCACCACACAGGTGAAATCGATTTGAACCTGGCGTCTCTCAGCCTCGACAACTTCCTGCCCCTTCTGTGTGCCTGGCCCCTGTCCTCGGAGGCTCTCCGAACCCAAGGGAATCTGTGCCCTCACCTGCCAGCCCTTCACCCGCAGCGAACCCTCAGTGACTCCTGGCTCCTGAGCTGAATGAGTCCACCCTGCCCTCTTCACAGCCTGGATGGAAATGATTTTCCCCCAAAACTCTCACGTAATGTAAATGCCCCTTCCCTGAAGCTAGGTGGGCTGGGAGGGACCTTCTCCTGTGATACATTTCAGGGTGTTCTCGCTATCCTAAGAACTCAGGTTGGGGGTGGTCTGCCCCCCTACCACCACTACAGGACTGTTGCTGTGCCCTTCCCTGTAAAACAAAACAAAGCAAAACCAACCCAACCCCAAACTGACCAGAAAACAGGTCCTCATCCCTTAAAAATACCATATTGACCCTCAAGTGGTGGGGCTGATCTGAGCCCTTCTTTTGTGTGTCCTCCTGTGGGGACAGCTGAAGCACAGCAAAGTGAGGACAACTCATTCGGGCCCATGCTGAAATGGCTGGTCTCCGTCGAGGGAGAAGAGTGAAGTCCAAACACACCTTCCATATACTCCCTAAGGACACAGACGTCCTGGTATATTTTAGAGAAGAAACGGCAAAATGAAAGGACAGTTTAAAAGAATTATGTGCTGTGTATCAAGCAAATTAAGAAACCTAGAATTGGAGGTAACCAATCTCCAGGTAGAGGTTAAGCCTGGGGGAGCTGCCTCTTTAAATACGGGGGCACAGAGACCTGCTTATGCTGGTTGATGAGAGGCATTTCCACGTCCTGGCTGGGTGAGGCCATCAGCTGCCGCCTCTGGGGCGTGGAGGAAGAAGCCTTCTGCTTATTCCGGCACATGCAGACCAAGAAGAAAAGGCACGCGATGACCAGGGGAATGGCGATGCTTGGTACCAAGATGTACAGAATTCCCATCCTGCTGCTGTCTTGGGGGCCTGTGAACAGCAAGGCATTCAAGAGTTTTCTGAAAACATCCTTGTCTGCAACTCGAAGTTCTCCACCATCCCGCTCCCACCTCCAACTAAAATATTCAAGCACAAGTAGATAATCGGTAAGTTTCACAAAGGGACAAAATTATAAACCAAACCTCAAAAAAAGTGATGTACCCAAAAACGCACATCCCGCTAAGCATGTGCGAGACACAATCTAGAACTGCCCAGCACGGAAACAAAGAGGAATACAGAGCTCAAAAAATAAACGAACTCTAAAGGTCTTACAGTAGCAAACAAACACCACCATCACATTCCCTTCTAATTTGAATACCGCTGGAAATAGGTGCTCTGACTTTTCATCTTTACTAAACTCGATGAAACACATGGGACACGCTTGTCCTCCGTGAAGGAAACTGGATACTGGCTTTAGAAATGATCCTTTTCTTCATTCAACATTTTAGGGTTTTCCACATTTTTGTACAATGAACCCATATTCTTTTAAGACAATAATTAAAAATGCATTTGATTTAAAAGAGCACTGGTAGCCAATGAGTTGGACCCAACAATTTGCAGCAGGGGCAGAAAAATTCTTGAAAAACAACGGTAAGATGTACAAACGGTCTGAAGCGTCCAAGTGTTTTTCCTTCCTTTTTTTCCACGGTGAAGAGCAACGCTCTGTCTCCCCCTACAGGATTTACAGAAAAGCACAGAGGGCCCCAGGCTGCAAGGCTAAAGCACGGCCAGGAGCCCTGTGGGCAGCGCTGCCCTCTGAGGGAGAGTTGAGGCTTCCGCTCTGTGATGTGGAAGGCAAGTCCTCCAAAAGGCCCCTCTCCCCACAACAGTTTTCACCTTAACCTTGTGAATGATCACATGGGACTTGGGCCTCCCTATGACCAGTGGGTAATGAGCTTTCCATGTGAAAGCAAACAAGTGATTTCTGGTCCATGTGGTCCCCAAAAGAGCTAATTCAGTTCTAAAAATCACCACTATCACCACCATAGTAAAGAAGCCTTGTCCCAAAGCCAGTCTTGCCCCGCAGCGTCCAAAAGAAGATAAAAATCAAATACAACCACACACACACAACTCTCCTGACCCCACCCCGGAGGCAGATATTTTAGAAGACTCAGGGGCAGTGGGGATTCTGGGTCATTTTTCACGATTAGGGCTAAGGGGAGATTCCAGGACCCTCAGGCCAAGGTGAGAGATGTGACCACCATCCATAGGTTTGTAAACCATTAACTTTTATCATTACCTTTTAAAAATCACCAACAGAACACATGCTTATTAATAATTCTATTGACATCATTAGAGAAAAGTGAATGTTTCTAATAACTAATTTCACCAAAGGCTATACCATTGTTAGTAGGTTGGTATTCACTTAATTTTTTATGTATATATTTAAGTTGAACATGAAATAACCAATATTCAACTAATTTGACATACAGAAGCAGCAGTTTCATATAATTTTTAAAAATAGAGTTTTAAATGGAATCACATCATTCATGTTTTCCTGCTCCTGGTTTTGTGGCAGAATAATATATCTCAGGCCACGTTTCTCACAGAACAGACAGCACTAGGCACTCTGCAAGAGCTGCACACTGTCCCATGGTACGGATGTACTTCAATTATCATCCAACCCCTTGTTGGTAAACAATTACTCTGTTTGTCATTTAGCTGTTAAAAGTGATTCTGCAACAAATATCCTTGCATTTCTGCCCTGTAAGTGCAAATATTTGTGCAATATCAGATTCCTATGGCATTGCCAGGTCAAAGAACATACATATTTTTCTTTATGATTTGATTCATTTTTAATTACAAAAATAAAAACTGCTCATTGTAAAAACATCTTATGTTTTAACATACCTGTAGGTCATGGGAAATCACTGCTGAAAGTATGACGTTTATCTTTGCAAAACTTCTTCCATGAAATATAGGTGCATATGTGTGCTCACTCACATACCCTTCACTCATTTTGTTTCTTTTATCAGAAAGAAAGAAGGAAGGAAGGGAGGGAGGGAGGAAGGGAGGAAGGAAGGAAAGTGAGAGAGAAAGGAAAGGGAAGGGAGGGAGAGGAGGAGGATGAAAGAAAGACAGAGAGAAGAACAGGAAGAAAGAGAAACCAGAAAGACGTAACACAGCTATTGCCCTGCAGCTTGCTTCTTTCCCTTAACAGGTCAATATGAACATCCTTCCTTGCAGGAAATTTTTTTAAACAACTGTAGCATTCCATTGGATAACTGTACTCTAATCTAATTACCAAACTTTTCATTCTTAAAATTTATTCCTGCACAGAGATAATGATGTCTGTAAAATTTGCAACCGTGAACTACAAACTTTTCTCCTGGTCATAATTTAAGACAGAAATTGCAGGGAAAACAGTTAAGAGATTTAAGTTCTATTTTCTCCTCACTCTGCTAAGTCTCTGTGCAAAAGCTGAGCAGAGTAGGAGGCCTTGTGCCCCAACTACAGATGCTGGTCTGAGAAGCTGGTTGTAACTGTAAGGGGAAGCATTTCCACTAATAGTGGGAAATGCATGACAATGTTCATTGGGAAACAAGAGGCCAAATTGAATATCCCAGGACCACACATGGAAAGAGGGCTGACAGAAGGGCCCCCAAATGTAAACAGTAGTCTCTGCTGAGTGGTGAAATTAGAGGTGATTTGCACATTCTTCTTCAGACTTTTCTATGACTTAAAACGTCCTATAATGACCAGATACTACTTTTACAACCAGCAACAGCTGTATTTAAAACAAATAATCATGGTGGTGAAACTCGGTGTGGGCAGGGGGCTCCCAGAGCTATCAGCCTCCCGGTTCCACATCATCACAAAGTACACCCCACAGTCAACACTTTAAAAAAAAAAGAGAGAGAGAATACATACTACAAGAGGGTACGTCACACAGTTCCATGCGTACGTTTTTATTCTGCGTGAAGCACCAGGGGCCTTCCATCTGCCCTCCAGGGTTCCGGCAGTAGGCGTGCCCTCCTCCGAGCTCGGGGAAGTCGGCGCTGGTCAGGCGGTGGCTGTGGGGATGCTGCAGGGCCCACGGCTGGCACTGGTGTCCCGACTTGGTGGTGCTCGCCGTCCCTCTGTAATCCGTGCCTGAGCCGTTGTAGCACTGATGGTCTGAGAGAGAAGACGCGTCAGGAGGCCTGAAAATTAAGAGGAAGCCGCCCTCCTCTGGGGGTCCAGGAAGCACCCTTCCTCAACTATTCCAGAAAGGAACAACTAAGCCACTTTGCCTGGATGTACCCACACTGAAATTTCCGAAAGACCAAAGAGTTTGACATCGCTTCCAAGGAAAGCAGCATTAGACGTAATGACTGAATACAGTCCCAAGCCCACAAATTAAATGGGTGGGTGCACCAGGTACATATATGGGGAAAATAACTGGTCAGAAGTTATTCTATGACCCTGAAACACCTTTGGACTCACCAGGCACCCCCATTCCACAATGACGATGTCAACCCCAGCCTCACGTTCACTTGCACTAGAAGCAAAACCAAACGACGCAGGAGGGAAGAGAAACTCCCAGGCCTGGCCCCCCAGCCTCAGTAAGGACGCGGCTCTGCCTCCTGTGCGCAGAGCCCCAGGCTCACTCCTCTCCGGGTGGGGGGACCCAGGGCCTCTCTGAGCCACACCTGGGGTGTGTGTGTGTTGAACACCGGTTACACCGTGCTTGCCGTGTGCAGGCACTGTTCTAAGAACTTTCTAAATACTAACTCATTTCATCTACATTCCAGCTGCTGAGGTCAGTAGTTATTACCCCCGTGTAATATGAGGAAACTGGTATTTAAGCAACTTGCCTGAGGTCCCATGGAGTCAGCCTGGCAACCCGGATTTGGACGGCGCAGTGGGTCTGCAGACCAGGCTCTGACTGCCCTGGTGAGGAGCCCTGCCGCCCACGGGAACCCCGGCCTCACCAAGGAAGTGAATATTTCCCAAGCCTGGGAGGGAGGCGACCTCTTCCCTGGGTCCCCTCCCCTCAAGGAGGGCCACAATCCTAGTCAGCTGCTGAGAGGTGCTTGTGCACCACAAGGCAGGCTTGGAAGCAGACCCTGCCTTCCCCAAAGCTCCTCACAGCTTTGGCGGCAGACGCAGAAAGTCCTCCCATCTTACAGAAGCCAAGTTTGTGGCTCATCGGGGTAGAGTGACTTACTGGGGACCCACAGGCAGGCAGGGCCAGGAGGGCTGTGCAACTGGAACTGGACAACGGCGAGTCCCCACCCCGCAACTGCCCTACCGGAATGGGGGCCGGTCTGTGAGACTTCCCCGGATGGAACGGGGTCCCCAGGCTCTTAGGAGGCAGGACCCCGGGCTCGGGGGCGGGCAAGGACTCACAGCGGCCCAGCCTCTCAGCCGGGATGCCGATGCGCATGCAGTTGGCGGCGTCCGGGCTCTCGGGCATGGGCAACGCCTCGCACTTGGGCAGCTGCAGCCGCATGAGGATGAGCGGGTTGGAGCGCGCGATCGTGTACTCCTGGCGGCACAGGTCGCTCTCCAGCACCTCGCACTCGTCCCGGCAAAGCTCGCGCGGCTTGGGCGCCCGGGAGCGCGCGTCGCACAGCGGGAACACGAAGTGGCAGAAGGACGGGATGGCGAACTGCGAGCACTGGTCCGACAGGTGCGTGGAGGTGCCGATCATGGTGAAGGCAGCTGCGGAGGCGGCGAGGCCGGCGTTAGGGTGGGCTGGGCCCTGCCTGGGACCAACACCTGCCTGGCAACCCCTGCCCGGCGCCCCTGGTTCCATCTCCAGCCCTGGCTCCCCACTCTGCCCGGGGCCCCTGGTCCCACCTCCTGCCCAGTCCCCCCAAACCTGCCCGGCGCCCGTGGCCCCCATCTCGTCCGTGCCCCGCCGCCCCCCACCCTCCGCCTTATCTTCTGCCAGCCGCAAGAGGCTCTCACAAGAGCAGGGCCCCAGGGAGCACATAGGCCGCCCAGGTTTGCACCAGACAAAGAAGGTCCCTGGTGCCAGGGCTTCATTTACAAACATCAAAAGCGAGACAAGAAAGAAAGAAAACTAGGCCCCAGATCTCATCCACTAGATGCTACTTCCATGACAGGAAGATTCTGTTATCAGACCCAAAGCACTTCCTAAGGTCCTGCTATGAACTGGCTCTGCAAGCACATGGCGGTAGGTAGAGCTGTGGGCTGAGTGGCTTCTAGAAGGAGAGATTGGAGCAGAGGCACAAGGACCACGCCTTGGTCCTCCTGACATCTCAGGGCCTGTGAGAAGAGGGGGGGCCTGGCCAGGGAGCAGATGACCCAGGGGATGGAGACAGTGTGCCAGAAAGATGAACGATCCGCCCTGTGACATGCAGCCCAAGGAAGAGTAAGATGACAAATGGGGGTGCAGGGGAGTCCCTCAGGTGGAGTCTGGGGAGAGCCAAGAGACTGCTGGAGGAGATTTTAAGCGGGGAGAGGGGCAGGGCGTTGTGATAAAGGAGAGCAGAGAAGCAGGCTGTCGCAGGAGAGTCTGGAGCCAGGGTGGGCTGGCTTGCTTTCTAGGGGCAAGACGTCACAAGATGGAGCCTGATGGGAAGAGCCTGACACCTGATGCGGAGAAGGGAAGAGGGTGGGAGCTGCAGACACAAAGTCTGGGCAGGTGAGCGGGAGCAGAGTTGCCAGTGGCAGGAGGGAAGGTGTGCACTCCAGGCGCTCTCCTCAGGGCTGTGGCAGCCAGGGTTCAAAGGAAAGCATCAGTTGCCCCATACATGCCCACGCCAGAAGGCCCACCCCACTTTGACCTATGAAGGACCTGCTTATAAGGATCTGATCTTGGACAGCTGGAGAAAAAGAGGCACCTCTGCCTACACACCCTGCTGAGATGGGGAGGAGGAAACCAGCGAGGTTGGAATTTAGTTCCTGGGACACCCCAGCTCCACCCATGACTTGTAGTGCCATGCCCAGTGTGGCCAGCAGGTGGCGCTGCTGGCACCCATTCCCCACACAGCCCCCCCACCACGCCCCCCCACCCCAAGGACCCACCAGCCACCCATGGCAGGCATTGGGTTAGATGAGCTGGCATGGGAGCCCAGTTCTGGCCCTGCCCTGTCATTTACTACCGGGTTGTCAGTCACTCAGTCCTTTCTGGGCCTGGGTCTTTATCTGTCAAGTGATCTGTTGAGGCCACACTTTGGGGAATGAAAGCCCACATGGAGCCAATAAAATAGCACGTGAGATGAATGGTCCACGAGGGTCTGGTAACAGGCTGTGTCCATGCGCTGCACGCAGCGCTGGGTTCCGGGCACTCTGTAGTGTGCTGCTCACATCATCCTTAGTCCTCTGGCCCCTTCTGGACAATATTAAAATTGAGGAATGGAGAGGTAAGAGGTTAAGGTGCAGGGTCTCTTGGAGTTGGCTGACGAAACAAGTTTGAACCCAGTTCAGTCCCATCACGTGAGCTGGCAACTGACTACCAAGAGGGTTGTTGCCAGTGTTGGCCTTGACCCCCAGGCAGGGAAAGACCTAAGAAAGCCAAACATGGCATTGCTTTTGGGTTACCAACTGATAGGATGTCAAGGCTGACCCTTTTAGGATTTCTCCTACCCCCGCCCCAGAACCTATCATGTGAGGGTTTATTTCTGAAGGATGGTTCTAGGCACCGAGGAGGTCCAACCATCATGTCCCCACTTTTGTTTACACCCAGCACATCACTCTGATGGTTCTGGGGCCCATTCCTGGGAAGCTTCCAGAGTCCCTGGAATGAGTTCTGACAAGCACGCTCTCCAAATAGACTATCTCCACAACCAATGCAGTCTCTAAACCTCAAGTCAGACAGTCTAGAGCAACTTCACATTTATTTTTTCAAAAATACACAAATGTAGAGAACCCTCATTCTAAACTTGTACCTAAAAACTATTATAAAAATGAGTCTCCTTAGACATCTGATTTGTTAATCCTTTAAACAACTCCTGAAGAAATAATTGAGAGACAATCTTGTGCCTTGAATCAGTGTTTGCCAATTACTGGGATATAAAATTAATTCTGGAGTCTGTGGGTAGCATTTTAAAAGATGATTAGAACGGAACAGAGAATGTCAGAGTGCATGGTTCACATTAAGGCTGGAACCAACTTTTTTCTTTAATGAAATAAAACTGAAGAGAAAAATCAGAGTGCACTGCCTTTGTTCAGGGCAAATGTTGTTTCCTGTAACCCATTTCAGTTCTATGAAGTAGATGTATATGTAGACTAAGTCACGATGTAAAATATACTTTTTATTGATACTGTATGTTGTGGTCAGAAAGTTTGAGAAGTTCTGCTTTAAATGGCATAAGAAGCTTTTCCAATGAGAGATACCAACAATTTCAAAAGATTCTCCCATTGGACCAAGATAGCACCTTCCAAGATCTCCAGGTCCCATTACTGCCCTTCCATTCTCACTGGACACCTGGCCCTGTCCTCAGGGGGCTCTGTAACCATGGGCCAGGCAGGCCCCTCTGTGACCATGACCTTAGACCCTCCAGACTGTGGGTGAAATACAAAGCCAGGGTTGACCTGAACTTAGAAGGACATCAGTGGCACCTATGTGAGTTTCTACCTGGGGACCTCCTTTGTGCCCTTACCAGGGCAGTGCTTTGCCAGCCCCTCCACAAATCCCTCTAGAATCACCGGGAGCCCCACATCGCAGGTTGGCCGGGGTCAAGAACCACTGTGCAGAGGATGTAGTTCAACTGGGACACCTGCCATCTTCACAAGATCCTCCTTGTTCCTTATAGAGTCCAGAGAGAAAACGTTTGGGCTTGTGGGGAGAGCAGAGAGAGGCGGAGGGGGGCTTTTTGGGGCCTTGGTCTAATTCATTTTCCCACTTCTCAAGGGCTTTCCCCCAGGAAGTCCTTGACATCAATGTGAGGACTAACAACCAACCAGAGACAGTAACTTCTACAACGACGGAGAACGAGCAGCTTCACTCCTAAATGATCTGCTCCATTTCTCACACAACGGAGAAGGTACCCAAAGACCTGGCTATGCCTGGAAACCGGGGGCCTACGGGGGTCTGAGTTCACTGCAGTGTCCCCAGGCACAGCCGATGGCCTGGAACCTCTGTCCCCAACAGCTAAAATCAGGCCCGGGCACCATTTAATCAAGCGTAACTCCAAGAAGGCAGAAGAGTCAGGAAAAGTAGAACCAAGAGTGAATGTGGCAGGTGCCGGCCTGGCCACGCGGTGAGGACAAGACAATGCAGGGCTTCGGATCCACGTGGTTGACTTAATTCAGTGGGTTGGTACATTCTAAGCAGACTGTACTTGCTAATTTTCATATACAAATGGGAACATTTTAGGATAAACCGCGGTGGTAATTGCAACTGCTTCTGAAAAAGGCCTCTGACTTTCTCTTGCAGGAGGCAGGGCACAGGGACTCACTGTCCAAGGTCATAACCAACAAAACACGCAAGTGGGACTGAAAACGCACCAGCGTGGCGACAGGCAGCTGCGTGTGTGCTCACGTCTCAGAACAAAGGGCTGCGCTCCTACCTGTGATTCGGTTTTCAATCTCCCCCTGCATCTGGAGGGAGTCCACATAAATGGTCCGGTTCCCAATGAAACGCGCACAGGCGATTCCCCGGTAAGGCTGGCAGAACCCATCCTCGTGGTAGTCGTCTCTGGTAAAAACACATGGTCTGTAAGTACACTGGAAGGTGTCAAATATCCCCGATTTTTTTTTTTTTTTCTTTTTAAATTCAGCATCTGATGATCTAGCCATCTTGTCCCTTGGCATTTACCCAAATGAATTGAAAACTTCTGTCCACACAAAAACTTGCACATGCATGTTTATAGCAGCTTAATCCATAACTGCCAAAACTTGGAAGCAACCAAAATGTCCACAGTGAATGGATAAACTGTAGTACAATGTAATATTACTTAGCACTGAAAAGAAATGAGCTATCAAGAAAAGACATGAGAAGACACAGAGGAAACTTAAATGCACATTACTAAGTGAAAGAAGCCAATCTGAAAAGGCTGCATGCATACTGTATGATCCCAACTTTATGACATTCTAGAAAAAGCAAAATTATGGAACAGTAAAAAGATCAGTGAATGCCAAAGGGTGGGGGGAGGGTTGGTGAACAGGAGAACAGAGATTTTTAGCACAGTGCAACTACTCTGTATGATACTATAATGGCGGAAACATGTCATTATACATTTGTGCAAACCCAGAGAATATGCAACACCAAGAGTGAACTGTAATGTAAACTACAGACTTCAGCTAATAATAATGTATCAACATAGGCTCACTAACTATAACAAATGCACCACACTGACATAAGATGTTACTGATAGGGGAAACTGTATGTGCAGATGTGGGGAACCGGTACACGATATCTCTCTGTACTTTCTGTTCAATTTTTCTGTAAGCCTAAAATTGCTCTAAATATAAAATCTATTAACTTAAAAAAAAATCCAGCATCTTTAAGGTCGGGGGGGATGAAACAAAGGAAGTTGAGTATGAAAGACGGATTATAAATGCGAAGTGTACACATGGGTGGGTACGTGCTCATGCCTATGTTCAAATACATGCAGAATATTAACGATTAACATGTTTCATCGTAGTCTTAAACTACATCAGAAACATTACACCCCTATTAACTTCCGTCGTTTGCAAGCGACGCTTTTATGAAAATGATGTTCATTCAGAAACTGTGTTCTACCGTTAAACTGTAGGAGAGAATTCTTTGAAACAGAGGAAAGCAATGGAGAGGATTCCAAAAAGTCAGGCAGGGCCTCAAAGAGTTTGTATAGCGATATGTGCTTATTACACCACAGGGGAGTGGTGACCTCGCCACTGCTCCATAGCGCAGACCACGTGTATAAATACGGGGGACAGAGAGGGAGACTCTCAAAAGCACAGCCCTCCCACTTGCCCTGCAGTCCGACCTTCCCCCCAGCCTGTAGGGAACAGCCTGCACACGTCCCCTTGGAGTCTGTGCTAAATTATTCTCGGTAAAACCTGTTAGTCCTGCCTTTGGACAATAAAATCAGTCATTCTAAGCACCTAGGTGCTTTTTAAAGTGGCCCTGAGGATGCTTCAAGGAGACAGTAAAAGTGGGCCAAAGCACATATATTAGGGCTGCCGTCTGCTGGGGAGCAAAGGAGAGGGCCCGGGAGCTCCCAGGACAAGCTGCAGCAAGTGCCTCAGGCCTGTAATTAAGTCACTTGTTTTCTAGCAAATCTGCCACCTGCCATAAGCCTAATACTTGTCGTCCACCCTACATTGATTTGGACCATCCCCAAACGAAATGTGGGTTGCGTCCAATTTAACCAAACGGACTTTAAGAATCCCTGTCTTAGCTTTCTCACAAATGTAAAGTCTGAACGATCGTAACAGTGGAGACAAAGGGTCTGGCAGGACACGGTCACTTCAGCCGCCTCTGGCTCTCTCCATCCTCTGCTGTCTTCTCAGCCCCTGAAGAAAATTTCTTTTTCAAAGAAAAGAACCTGGAGCCATAAATAATCTAAAACAGGAGATTCTGGTGTCAGCGAGAGCCAGATGCCCTTTCTCTCAAGCTCACCGGCCATTATTTCTTTGGGTCAAGGATTCCTTAACTATCGTTTAAATAAGCAAGCACATGTGCTAACAATACACACGCAACCCACCCCTCTCTCACCCTTTGTGAGCTGGAGTTAACTGCTGATTAAACTAAAACCAATGTTACACTTGCCAAATACACAAACGCAAGTTCAAGTCAACTCTGCCCTGGTGTGTGAGCTCTGTATCCCCGTTTGCAGGCTGGGTTTAGGTCACTTGCCTGCTATGCCAGGAAAAGCATTAAGATGTGCACGTTCTTATTAACGTCAGCCCACCTAGGGTATGAGATTTGATTCAGTTAGTCCCTTGGGTGACCCCCACAAGAGCAAGCAATTTCTCTTCTCTGCCTCAAGAGTCAAGGAATAGAAAGCCTAGTCCCTCACTGTGGGCTTCTCCCTGGCCACTGGTCAGGTGCCCACAGGATGGGGGAGCAACAAGGGTGCAGGGAAGACACGCTGAGAAGGGGCTCAAGACCATCACATCGTGTTCACAGCTTACTCATCTCAGTGAGCTTCTAATCTGGATTTTAGAGAATGTCCAAAAACGCAAACAGAAATGGTTGGACAATGACATCTTTCAGGTTTCTGAATTTTGAGAAAACAAGTGGGAATTACTTTTCAGTTTCAAACAGAATTACGTCTTATCTTCACCTGGCATTGTTTAGGACCTCTGAAGAGTGACAGAGCTGGAGTAAGTCTGTAAAACTGGTCGCTCAGAGACTAAAGAAAAGTGCTGACACAGAAGCTGCCTTCTATAAAATCCTTTAAACCACACAAGTGAAACAAGCATGCTCGCCAAATCTCAGAACATCAATGTGATAGAAACTCAATTTTGGAAATCTCCTCCATTCCTAATGCTGCCAGGCACTAATAACACAGATGAAGAAGAAACTTGTATACCAACAAGTTCATGGTAAAGGAGGAGAGAGAGAGGGAGAGAGATACCTACAATATTGGGGGAAAAAAAGCAATAGGAAAGGAGTAGGGGATTGGGAGGAAACAGAAAAAGGAGCCATCATACTGTGATAGAAAGGGCTTCTTCACAAACGGCTGAGGAGATGGTGGGGCCAGTCAGCACCTTCCCTGCAATGGTACCTGCTAAAAACAAAAACTGGTTTGAAGAAAACCTTAGAAAAATTCCTTGTTACAAATAATGAATAACCTTTAAAAGAAAGTAGGCTCCTTTGAGGTTGAAAAGTAATCAATACCAAAACTCAAATGTAGTTACACATTGTGTAGGAAGGTAACATTTTCCCCAAACAGTTTTTTTTGTTAAAAGTGGTTAAACCATTTCATAATTATTATTCTTATTATGAGAGGGTCTGCCTGCAATAAACAGGCTTCCTGCTTGAGTGAAGCAGAGGAAGGAACAGCTTCAACAAAAAGTGATAAACTCCATAAGCTTCAGGTGACCTGCCAGTAATGTAAGAAGCTGCAGTAACAAAACACTCTTCAGAGGAAGGTAACAAAATCTAGAGTATAAACCACAATGACTGGTGTACAATAAAAAATTACCAGGCATGTAAAGAAACAGGGAAATATAACCCATGGTCAAGAGAAATAAACCCAGATGTTAGAAGACCAGCACTTTAAGGAACTATGAGTATGGTAAACAATGCACAGAAGAAACTATAATGAAGATATGGATGATTGCAGGAGAGATGGAAACTGTAAAAGAATCTACTGGAAGAACTAAAACATACAATCTCCAATAAAACAGTCATGGTATGATATTAACAACAGATTGGATAAAACTAGGGAAAAAAATTGGTAAACTGGACAGGTCAATGGAAAATTTCCAAACTGAAACAAAGAGAGACAAAAAGATTTACCAAAAATTAAACAGAGCTTTAGTAAGCTATAGGAAAGTACAGGAGGTCTAACTTATGTACAGTCAAATCCCAACAGGAGGGGAGAGACACACGGAGTTGGGAAAAAGGTTTGAAGAAATGATGGCCAAAATTTTCCCAAATTTCATTAAAATACAGTAACACACCAACCAAGGAAGATCAGTGAAAAGCAAGCAGAATAAATACAAAGGAAACCACACCTGCTGATGTCACAATCAACTTGCTAAAAACCTAGGATAAATAGAAAAAGGGGGAGATAAAAAATAATGGCTGACTCCTCATCAGAAACAAAGCAAAACAGAAGACAAGGAAATGACAGCTTCAAGGCACTAGCAGAGAAAATGAACTGTGAACCTGGATTCCATACTCAGCAAAAACTTCTTTCAAATAAAAGGGTCTATTAAGCAAAAAGACATAACATGAATGCACCTAATATCAGAGCTTCAAAATATATAAACAAGAATTGACAGAACTAGAGGACAAAACAGAAAAATCCATAATTATAGTTGGAAATTTTAATACCTGACTCTCAGCAATTAACTGAACTAAACAAAAACATTAGTGAAGAAACAACAGAAACATTAACCACCCCCTTGACCCAATGGACATCTGCAGAACAATATACCCAGCAAGACAGCATACACATGTCCGTGTACATGGCATATTCACCCAGACAGACCATATGCTCTCCATAAAATAACTCACAATACATTAAAAAATTGAAACCATAAATTTCTGATCACACAAAATTAAAGTAGAAATCAGTAACAAAAATATATTTAGAAACTCTCGAACTATTTGGAAATTAAATAGCACACTTCTAAATAGCCTTTGGGCTCAAAAAAGAAAATGCAAGAAAAATTAAATGGTATTTTAAATGGAATGAGAATATATAAAATATGAAAAATGAAAACAGGATACCCCAAATCGTGGAATGAAGCTAAAAGAGTAATTAAGAGAGACCTTTATAGCTTTAAATGCTTAAATTAGATGAGATTTTACACCTTAAAAAGCTGGAAAAAGAGTGTCAAGTTAAACCTGAAGTAATTAGAAAAAAATATTAATGATGAGAGCAGAAATCAATAAAATAGAAACCAAACAATAAAAAAATCAATAAAGCCAGAAGTTCATTCTTCAAAAAATTAACCAAATCGCTAACACCTAGAAAAAATGATTAAGAAAAGAGAAAACACACATTACCAATATCAGGAATGCACAAGGAGACTCACCAAAGACTCTACAGATGTTAAAGATAATAAATGAACATAGATATATATATCCAACAACTTAGAAAAAATGACAAATGACAATACACCAAAATTAGCACAAATAGGAATAAAAACTCAGAATAGCCCTAAATCTCTTAGAGAACTTGGAGTTGTAGTCAAAAACCTTCCCATGATTAAATCTCCAGCCCAAAATAATAGAAACTGGTGAATTCTGTCTAATATTTAAGGAAGAAACATCAGCAATTTTACACAAACTCTTTCAGAAAATAAAGGAGTAAGAGATACTTTCTAGTTCATTTTATGAGGCAAACATAAACTTGATACAAAAAGCTGACAAGTCTGTTCCATGGACATTATAAGCCAATATGCCCCCTGATCAAAAGGGCAACATGCTCCACTAAACAACAGCAAACTGGACCCAGCGAAATAAAAAGACAATATAGAAATGAGTAATGGACCAAACTGGGTCAACCCAGGAGTACAAAGTTACTTCAGCATTTAAAAACCAATCACTGAAAATACAGAGCTAAAGAGAGAAACCATGTAATAATCTCAGTTAATATTACAAAAAAAAAGCAATTGACAAAACCAACACTCATTCATTATCAAAACTTTCAACAAAGAAAATAACTGTCAATCTAATAAAAAGGGCATCTATGAGAAACCTACAATGAATTTCTTACTTAATGGTGAAATAAGGAACATTTTCCCCATAGATATAGAAACAAGACAAAGATATCTGCTCTTACGTCTTCTACCCAACATCGCCATGAAGTCCTAACCATTACAATAAGGAGATAGATAGATAGATAGATAGGGGATGGTAGATAGATAGATAAATGGCTTACAGATTAGAAAGGAAGAAATAAAACTGTCTTCACTCATAGATATCATAATTTACATAGAAAATTCTAATGAATATATTAAAAAATTACAAAAATTAATATGGATTTAGTAAAGCCACAAGATAAGGACAACATAATCAATTATATTTTTATATTTGAGCACCAATTAGCAAATGAAATTTTTAAAAAATATCATTTACAATAATATTAAAAATACACAGGGGAGTAATCAAATTCATAGAAAGTAGAATGGTGGTTGTCAAGGGCTGGGGGCGGAAAGAATGGGGCATTATTGTTTAATGGATACAGAGTTTCAGTTCGGGAAGATGAAAGTGTTCTGGAGAGGGGTGTGGTGATGATTGCACAACAATGTGATTGTGCTTAATACCTCTGAATTATACACTTAAAATGGTTAAAATACTTAGAAATAAACCTAACATGTACAAGACTTCCACACTTAAAACCTCAAAACACTGCAGAGAGAAAGGAAAGAAAACCCAAATAAATAGAAATACATACCATGTTCATAGATTGGAACACTCAATAGTTTAAAGAAGTCAATGTTCCCAGAGTGCAATATCACCCCATCAAAATCCTAGCAGGATTTCCCCGCAAATTACCTTTTACTACAAAAAGAAAAATAACTGTATAATGAGAAAACAGATCTTAACCAAGTGAGAAAAATTAACGTCACCAATAGGGGGCAAACTGACATCATGTACCTCCAGACGTGATACCCTGAGAAGGAAATATCACTTACATTATTTCAGTCAAAAATGCATAACCAGATTCTAATCATGAGTAAACATCAGCCAAACTCAAATTTAGTGATATTCTACACAATAACCGTTCCGCACTTATCAAAAATCTCAGTGTCATGAAAGGTCCAGGAACTGTTGCAGAGTAAAGGGGACTAAAGCAACATGGTGAGGAGCTGTACCCGGGGGCGGGGGGATCTAAAAAGCATTACTGGGACAATGAAAGAAATTGGAGTATGAATGGCAATTCAAAGACATATATCCTGAAGTTGAAGCTGTCGTTCTGTAAGGAAACACTGTTGGTCTTAGGGAATATACACTGAAGTGTTAAAGGGCAAAGGGGTGTAATGAATGCAACCTACTCTCATATGGTTCAGAAAACAATAATAGTTGCAAACAGGCATAGAGGGAATGATAAGTCAAATATGGCAGAATGACAAAAAATTGGTAAACCTGGGTAAAGTCATATGGGATTACTTATTACTATTCCTGTGACTTTTTTATAAGTCTGAAGTTATTTCAAAATCAAAAGTTAAAAACATCCCAGTAGGCACTGTGGTAGAAACTGACAAACACTCTAGAATTTAAATGGAAATGCAAAGGTACTAGAGTAGCTAAAACAATCATGAAAGAGAAGAAGAATGATAGAAGATTTACACCCCTTGATTTTAAGACTTACTGTAATATTGCAGTTATTAAGACAATGTGGTATTGGAGTGTAAGGATAGATCAATAGAACATAACAGAGAATTCCAAAATATATCTTCACATGTAGTCAAGTGATTTTCAATAAAGGCACTAACGCATTCAAGGGAGACAGAACAGTCTTTTCAAAAATGATGCTGGAACAACTGGATATTTGTATGGAAAAAAATGAACTTAAACGCATTAACTCACACCATACACAAAAATTGTTTTGAAGATGGATCATAGACCTAAACATAAAAGCTAAAATTAAAATGCTTACAGAAGGAATCACAGGAGAATATCTTTATAGTATTGAGGTAGGTGAGAGCAAAGGTTTCTTAGACATGATGCATAAAAGAAAAAAACCATAAATCAGATTTACCAAAATTAAAATTTCCTGATCATCAAAAGACAGCATTAAGAAAATTAAAAAGGCAAACCACAAGCTGGCAGAAAACACCTTATAATATCTGACAAAGAAATTGTATACAGAAAATATAAAGAACTCCCATAACTCAATAAGAAGACAAACAACACAGTAAAAATTGTACAAAAGGCCTAACAGATACTTCACAAAAGTGTGTCCTTAGAAGATGGCCCCATTTTTAGTGACTGAAGAAATATAATTAAAACACCCTGAATCATCACGATGCAAGACACTAGAATGGCTGCAATTAAATGACTGACTATCAAATGTTGGTATGGATGTGGGGCAACTGGAACTCTCATACGTTGCTGGTGGCAGTATAAAATGGAAAGATCACTTTGGGGAAGAATTTGGCAATTTCTTATACAGTTTATATATATACATACCATCTGACTGAGCAATCTTTTTTTTTTTTTTAATTTTTATTTATTATTTATTTATTATGTTTATTTTTGGCTGTGTTGGGTCTTCGTTTCTGTGCGAGGGCTTTCTCCAGTTGCGGCGAGTGGGGGCCACTCTTCATCGTGGTGCGCGGGCCTGTCACTATCGCGGCCTCTCTTGTTGCGGAGCAGAGGCTCCAGACGCTCAGGCTCAGTAGTTGTGGCTCACGGGCCCAGTTGCTCCGCGGCATGTGGGATCTTCCCAGACCAGGGCTCGAACCCGTGTCCCCTGCATTGGCAGGCAGATTCTCAACCACTGTGCCACCAGGGAAGCCCTGACTGAGCAATCTTACACCTAGGATTTATTCTAGAAAAATGAAAGCATGTTCCCCCAAATTAAATATTCATAGCAGTCTATTTATAATTGCTCCAAATTAGAAGCCCAAATGTCCATCAACAGATAATACATTGTAGTATCTTCATACAACAGAATAATTGTCATCAATAAAAAGGAATAAACCACAGAAAGTATTTTTCAGATATTACATTTTGTGAAAGAAGCCAGACATAAGAGTCTCCCAGGAAAATGTAAGCAGCACAAGGCAGGAGTTTTTAGTTTTTGTCTGTTTCATTCATTGTTGGACCCCCAATAACTTGAACAGGGCCTGGCACATAGCTGGCCCTCAATATAAATTTGTTAAATAAATGAATGAATGATTTCCTTGAAAATTAGACATCATACTTTATTCCTCTCTACTTTTGAGATGAAATACTCCTGCATGCAATTATACTGATGTCATATTTGATGTGGCAAAAATGTGAACGGAGCACATTCATTCATAAAGCCAACACCAACACTCATGTCATAAAAACCCAAGTCAGCAAAACCTTTTAGAAACATTGGCTTTTGCAATGGCCATCTCTAAGGCTAGGATCACATGAGACGGCCAGAGGCAGAGAAACAGTGTCTCCAACACTAATAGTTCATTGGCAAGCAAACGTTATTCTCTTCTGTCATGTTCAGGGGGCTGGTCCCTCTCACATCAACCTTGGAAGATTGGTGACTTTGGGTGAATTTGGAGGTTGGTGTGTAAAAAGCTCTCATTCATGTATAATAGGGCATCATAGCTGATACATGAGTTTAACTGAAAACAAAAAGATTTAGTGGGAGCATTAAATGTGCTTCTACCATCAAGTGCTAGTATTATCATTACTGCTAAAGCACAAACATTTTCATTTGTGTCACTATATGATCTGAATTAAAAAGAATGTGTGTGTAGTCTCTAACTACTTTATGACTGTGTTTAGCCACTTATCGCCTGTATCACATAATCTTAAAATGAATTAAGTTTCTATCTTTTATTCAAGTTCTGCACTATGGGATTTAAGGGGAGTTACTTTTCCAGAAAAAAGAACCTATCACAACAAGAAGTCATGGAGAAAAAATTAGGTTGGCTTCTCTCCCCCTTCCAACTCAATTTCATTAGGTTGGTGGTTTAATGAATTTAACATCAAATGCTAAATGTTAGCCTTTTGTCTGAGTTAATTTACTTTTACCAACTTGTCAGTAAGGCAGCTTGCTTTCTCCTGAAGTCATTTTTAATTACTGGATAGTCAGTTGGCAGTTTCAGGGGGTTTTTTAATAGTGCTATTTTCCTATAATTAGGACAAAGTTTGAACTAGGCTTATGACAATTTCCCAAAGAGCAATGGAAGGAGTTTGAGGTAGAAGATGGCTGAGTTCCATTTAGACATGCAAATTGTGAGGTGCCTGTGAATCATCTGCCTGGAGATGCCCACCATGGGGCTGAACTGGGGGGCCTGGAGATGGGGAGATAAGTCAGACTTGGAAGTGGAGATGTCAGGGTCATGAGCTTATGGGTGGAGAAGGGCTGAAACCTTGGAATTGCCTGCAAGTCGTGAAGCAAGAAGGGCTCAGACATGGCCTCAAGGAAAGTGATTTCCCAGCGGCCAATAATTAACGTAACTTTTAATTGTCCAAAAAACAACACATTTTCCTTTAAGCAGACGTTCGTTGAAGCACATTATGCGTGCATTTACTTGTGAGCCATCAGGGTAGCCTAGGACAACCAACACAGGAAACATGGAAGCCCTGACGCTCACGCTTCAGGGAGCACTCCCGACCCCTTCACCCGACGACTTTGCTACCACCAGGCTACCCCACCAGTGTACATATGTGTCTATCATCATGAAAATAAACCACTTTTTAAAAGAGTAGCTAGAAAAGATACCCACACATGAAATGTGAGACACACAGCCTCACATTAATCCCCTCGCATTACCAAACCTGCTACCTGAGTAAGCTATAATCACCCTGTCTTTGAACCTACGTCTGTGGAGACACAGCCTGTCCTTGAAGCTTTTGTTCTCCATACACACACCCTCCTCACCCCACCTTCAAATGGATGGAAGGAAAAACAATGTTTTAATGGTAATAAATCCCTTAACCTCTGGGGATTTCCACCCCACCCCCCCCATCTCCTTCAATACACACAAACTGATAGCCACCAACACTGCTGATGACCACGTGTGTGGATGTGTGAGGGCAGCGGCCAGAGGAAGAGAGCGAAGAGCCTGGAGGGGATGAGTCATCACAACCATCCCCGTTCACGGTTCAGAACCAACCTCGGCGTGTCCCCATGCTGACATGCTGTACACAGGGATCAACCAGGGCTGTATGATTATTCACTGTTTCAACTCTCCATTTGCAGGTACAGGATATACCACCAGACCAACAATGAAAGAGCTTTAACTGCTGTGCATTTTCTCAGGAAATGGCCCAAGAGGAGAGAGTCACAGTATTGGATAAGCTAGTGATATTCCAGAGACAAAAACGGAGAACTTGTGGGTAATTCTGTTTTAAACCCACTGATGTTCCTTCTTTTTGTCTTTGTTCTGGTCAACTTCCAGAGGTATCATAAAGGAGGTGAAGGTGAGTCTGCCGAAACATAATTACAGTCAATGGGGAGAAAAACATCATGGTCACAAAAAAGACAACCGTCAATGGGCTGGTGCCTTAGGCTACGAAGTATCTGAACAAAGCGGGTCATCTGCCAACACAAAGTTAGCAGATCAATTCAGCATAATATTAAAAGAATATCTCACCCTGACCAAGTGGATTTCAGTCTAGAACTGTAAAGCGACCCAGTAAGAGGAACTCTATTACATACCGTAATATTCATACGTTGAAAGGAGAAAAACTACACAATCACCTTTGTATCTGGAAAAGTAACTGTAAAAATCAAACTTCTATGCAATTCCAATAAAAATACAAACTGATAAAATTCATATGGAAGAATAAAAGATAACAGTCAAGATAATTTAGAAAAATGGTATAGTAATAAGGTAGCTGTATTAGCCAGCTTAGGCTGCCATAACAAACACCACAGACTGGGGGGCTTAAACAACAGACATTGACTTCTCACAGTTCTGGAGGTTAAGTTCAATATCAAAGTGCAACCCTATTTAGTTCCCAGCTTTCAGACGGCCACCTTCTCGCTGTGTCCCCACATGGCAGAAAGGAGAGACAGCAATCTCTGATGTATCTTCCTCTTCTTATAAGGACACCAGCCCTATCAGATCAGGGACCCAACCTTAAGACCTCATTTAACCTTAATTACCTACTTAAAGGCCCTATCTTCAATACAGTCCCATGAAGGGGGGTTAAAGCTTCAATATCTGAATTTGGTGGGGGGGCACAATTTAATCCATAGTAACAAGCAAAAATATTTCTCTACATATAGCAAGATATATTACAAAGATATAGTGTTAGAATATTGTGGTATTTATTCCAGGCACAAAAGTTACTAGAACAGAATAGAGAGCCTAGAAGCAGATCCGCATGTATAGAAATTTCACAGATGACAGAAGTGACATTAAATTTAATGATTACAGATGTGGCTATTCATTAGATGATGCCAAGGCACTAGGCCACTGAGATAGGAAAATATTACAGTAGAACCCTAGCTGATACCAGCATAAAAATCAATTCTAGATGGAGTAGAAACTGTGTAAAAATTGTATCTAGAATATATTTTAAGACTCTTGCAAATCAATATGAAAAAGACAAACGTCCTAATGAAAAATGGACAAAATACAGTCGACTCTGGTTATCTGTGACAGTCATTTTCTATAAAGTTGCCACAAACACTGAATTAGCAAATACTGAGCCATTGTTCCTAAGGCAAATAAAGAGATACTTTTCTGCAAGTCTGTGGTCGTAACGTTTTCATCAACCAATCAATACATAACCTTGTTTTATGTGTGTTTCTGTTTAAAGATGTCTTATTTAATGTGGTTGGTGATTCATTAATAATAAGCTTGGGGCCAATAGCACTGTAACTCATGCTTGAATGAAGCTTATCTAACGTATTTTTCCTCCACAAGGCACATCACAGCCTTCTGGTGCTTAGGAACATAAGACAGCACTTCAGCACTGTGCTTGGGGCCATTCTAAACATCAAAATCACCAACGAAAAGTACAAAATATAAACAGACCCAGAAAAGCACACTTGTGCACAGCAGGAGAGCTGAAACAAGATGGCAGATCTCAGCTGGGAACGCATGCACTGGGCAACTCAAATTTTTCACTGTTGTGTGCATATCCATGAGTGACCATGGAAACATCCTGAGTATTGATTTGGGGGTTACAAAGAAATTTTACTGAGTAAGAAAATTTGCAAGTATTGAGTCTATAAATAAGAATGGACTGTATTTGAACTGGCAATCCAATGGTTATTAAACCAATACAAATATGCTCAACTTCACTGTTTACTGGTGAAATCTAATGTAAAATTACTATAACTTACAACCGACACCCAAGATATTGGCAAAATTTTGAGTTCTGATAATACCATGTGCTGGAAAACATGGGGAAATAAGAACTCATGCCTTGCCGGTGGGACTAGGAAGTCCTTTATCACTTTGGAGGGCAATCTGACCATACGTGGTAGAGGTGGGAAGTGCATACCTGCAGTTCCACTCCCAGACTTCTACTGCTGGAGGACTCTGGCCCACTGGGACAAGTAGACATGGAAAGATGTTTACATAAGATGGTCTGCATCAGTGAGAACAACTAACCTTCACTGAGTAGACACATGGACAATTAAAGTGAGACTGAGTCACAGAATGGAGTATTGTATATTTGTTAAAATGAACTTAACCTACATGTATTAACCTGGACTTCCAGATTGGCAAACCCCCCTCCTCACCCACCTCTAAAAAAACTACAGTTATATGCTATTTACAAGAGACCTACATAAAACAGAACACAAAAAGGTTGAGGGAAAAAGTGGGACAGGAATAGTAAAACAGCTTTCTAGCAAATGCAAATAAAAAGAAAGTAGGTGGAGCAATATTATTGCTAGGCAAAATCGAATTCAAGGCAAAAAGCCTCAAAAGAGACTTAAAAACAAGACAAAACAAAACAAAAGCTATATAGTCTCAAACCTGGAGGTATTTAAGAACATAAACTCAAAATTTAAAAAAATAGAAAACTGATAGAAATTGGCAAATCCGAAATGAGTATAGACAACTTTCATATATTTTCAGATATCTGTAACCAATGTGAACAAAAAATATAGACACTTTTAATAACACACTTAACATATGTGATTTAATATATGAATTGAAATATTGTGTACTGGCTACCATCAGAGCACATTTATTTTTTGAAACAACAGGAAATATTCACAAAAATTTACCGTATCTAATTGGCCACAAAGAAAATCTCAACCAACTACCAACTGTAAAATACATCCCAAATTCACCGATAATAATACAACAAAAATCAGAAAATAACAAAAAACAAAAGCTTATGTTGCCTGGAGGGGAAAAAGATGTAGCCAAAATGGTATTCAGAGGAAACTTCACTGTCTTAAATGCATTTGTTTGAAAATTTAAAACAACTAATAAAAACTACTTTTTTAAGAAGTCAGAATGACATAAAGATCACTTGAACCACTACACACACATCAGAATGGCTCAACTTAGAAAGACCAACCAGATCAAATGTTGGCAAACAATGCAGTGACCATAACTTTCCTACCTGCTGGTGGGAGTACAGAGTGGTACAATCACCTTAGGAAAAGGTCTGGTATTTCTTACAAAACTCAGCACACACATACCCTATAAGTCAGCACTTTGACCCTAGGTATTTACCTAGCAGAAATGAAAATACATGTCCACAAAAAACTTGTATGAGACTATCCAAAGCAGCTTATTCATCAATGTCAAAAGATGCAACCTGCTCAGGTGTCCATCAAGAGGAAAATGGATAAACTAACTGATACAGTCACACAAGGGAACACTATTTGGCAATAAATAGCAGCAGCCTAGTGAAACATGTACAGCATAGATGACTCTCGAGAGAATCATGTCAAGTGAAGGAAACCAGGCTCAGGTGGCTATGTATTGTAGGATTTCATTTCTATGAAGTTCTAAAACACGTAAAACTAGCTCATGGTAGAAAAAAATCAGAACAGTTGTTGCCTGGGGAGGAGAGGAAGTGATCAAGAAGTTGCATGATGGAACTTTCTAGAGTGATAGGAATGTTCTGCGCCTGGATAAGGGTTAGATTGCAGAGGTTTTTGCATTGTTTGGGCCTTATTAATAGAATACTTAATGTAAGTTTTAACTCAAAAAGAAGAAACAAGAATAGTAAGTACACAGGTGTTGGACTCTTGTTAATGATTTCCATAATATTTCTAAACGATATCATAATCCATAATGATATCCAAAATATTTCAGGATAAGTGTACAAATATCTGCAAATTATTGTGAAATGAATAAAAGAAATAAGACAACTGAGGAATGGAAACGGATGGAAAGATAGGCTAGCACAGTAAAATGTAAGCTAACACAACATTGTAAATCAATTATACTTCGATAAAATAAATTTTTAAAAAACAGAAAAAAAGTTTAATTGTATATAAAATTAAATAGGTAAGTATATTTGATATTTATATATTTAATAAATTACATTATAATTATGCGTAAATTATTTATTTATATATTTCGCAATATATATATGTTTATGTTATATAATATTTACTTTAATTATACATAAATAGACAACATAAGATATAGATATAAACGAAAATAAGAATTCAACTTTTGAATGACTTATACCTTTTCGAAAGCCTCACAGATGTGCCCTGGATGCAATTTCTTCTTTTCTCACTCTATGCATGAATGATTATTAAGGAGAAATGCTTGGACACTACGGCTCAGCACAGAAAGCTCTCAAAAATCTGCCTTCTGCAAGTGGCACCTGATGTAAGCTACGAGGGGCCCCTGCCCACCCACCTCACCCCAATGGCCAGGGTTTACGAGGCAGCAGGGGGACACAGAGAAGCAAACTCTGCTTGGCTGACCAGCACAGCGTCTGCCCCACTGCTCAGAACTTTCAGATGTGAAGCAAAGGCTTTCTGATATGCCTGAATAGAAAATGAGGAATCCAACAGCCATGGCTAACCTCGAACACAGGTGCTGAAAAGAGTGATTCCCATGGATGTGTGCGGTCCGGAGGAGAAAAGACGTTACACCGGGAAACAAGAGGCCTGAGTTCACAGCCAGAACCTGCCCGCAGGTGGGTGAAGACCCCTGAGCCAGGCTCTGAGCCTCAGTCTTCTGAAGTGGGTCTGAGACCCCGCCTATGGTGGAGGTTCCCCGAGGCTTGACAGGCATACATTTTGTAGACTGCAGCTGGCGATGCAGTTAGGGCGGCGCTGGGACTTCAGGGTACTGCCTCCCTGTTTTAAATGTGTCCGGGACACCAGGGTCCTGGCAGCCCTGGCAACCTGGTCTGTACACTTACGCTGCCTCCAGTTGCCCTGCAAGGTCACGATCTCTGAAAGCAATTAACTTTGCCTGCTTTTATGACTTTTTCCCTAACACTCAACATGGAAAATATAACAGTTTTCCAGCCAAAAGCAAGCACATTGCCATCCTTGTGTGAAGTCCAGCCAACTTCTAGCAAATTCAGCAGAAACATGTGTTTGCCCGATTTAAAGCCGGGGTTCTTACATAACGGAAGCCCACAAAGAATGAGAAAATGGTTTGAGGAAAGCAAATACTTACTGAAAGTTATGATTTGGGCTGTGTGTTGGACCTAAAGGAAAAGAAAAAAGACAAGTTATTAATACTTCATGATTTGGAATAATTTCTTTTTCCAATCCAGCCCGTGGTAAAGGCAACCGCAGCCCAGGGTGCTCATTTGTGGTGAGCGGCCTTCGGCCTCCAGCTCTGCCCCTGCCCAATATTATATGCCAAGGATGGGGGAAACCACCAAGGATGGAAGGGGTGCTCTGTGTTGATGCAGAAATGTCAGGAGATATTTTGGGAGTTTCTGCTGTCTTTTCTCTCGTCTCATCTAAACTTGATTCACAAGATCTGTCTTACTGGTGACAGAACGGCTGGGGCATTGCAGGGACCTCCACAGAACTGGGATGAAAGGGACATATTCCTGCCTGCCATTTAATTGCTTCATGCCACCTGTGACAAGCGCAAGAGTACAGAATTGTCCTCACGCTCTGCTCCCTGCCCATCCTCTGGGCCGGGCTGGGTTTCTGTGGGTGGGTGGGTGGGTGCCTGTCTGGATCGCCTGGGCTTGAAGCGTGCGTGGCCAGCCTCCCCGTGGGGTGACCTCCTGACACACAGCCTGCCTGAGATTATGTTCTGCACTCCAGGTTTACAGACCTCTCCATCTGCGTCTATTTTCTTTTATTACTAGTAAATGGGCAACAGGTTAAGCCAGGACCTCGTGCACAATGGGAAAGGCCTCGGGGAAGGGTTTTATTGATTTCCTCTCTGCTGACTTGTGTGTGTTCAGTTTCAAACTGCACATTCATCTGCTGCTCGGTGGCTGGGGACTTTTCTATCTGATAAGCAGCACACCGGGGACCGTCCCCACTCACCGAGCCGCACGAACAGGACGCCAGTGGCGGTGATGGTCTTCACCCCATTGGTGGCCACGCACTGGTAGTAGCCGGTGTCCGTCGTGTCCAGGTCCTGGATCCGCAGCCGAGAACCGTATTCCGTCTTGCGGATGATGATACGCCGGGGCTCCTGCACGACCGGGGCGTCGTTCTTCAGCCACCGCACGCTGGGCGGCGGGTTTCCGGCCACCTTGCAGTGCAGAATCGCTGTCTGGCCTTGGACTATGGTGATATTGTTCACCGGCTCCAGGAAATTCAGAAAGTACCCTGCAAAGGAGAACAGTCAGAGAGGAGCAAACGTCCGTGAGGGCTGGGAGAGAAGGCTGCCTGAGGCTCCTTCTTGGAATTGCTTGGGGAAGGTTTTGATTTTTCTCTCACATAAGTATAGCCCATTCTCGTTATTTGGGGTAATTTTGTTCTAGAATGTTGCCTCAAACACTGAATGAGCGAATACGGAATCACTGCTGCTGGAGAAACACAGGGTTAGGTTCCTGTGAGCCTCTGGTCACAGCGTTCTAATCAACCGATCAATAAAGAACCTTGTTTTATTGTGCTCTGTTTAAAGACACCTTATTTAATAAGTATTGTTGATTCATTAACATCGATCTCATTACCAACAGACCAATAACTTGTGTCTGAAGGAAGCTTATCTAACACACATGCTTTCTCCATAAGGCACATCTAGTGCTTAGGACACCAGACAGCACTTCAGCACCATTATTGGGGGCATTTTAAATGGCAAATTACCAACAAAAAGTACAAAAATGCAAAAAACATGGGACTAAATAGACCACGAAAAGGACATTTGTTTACAGTATGAGTTGGGACATTAGGCAGAGTGTCACTTTGTTCAAGCTCAGCTGGGAATGTGTGCATGTGTGCATTGGGCAATTCAAAATTTTCACTGCTCTGGGCATGTCTATGAATGACCATGAAAGTGCTATGAGAACTGATTT
Organism: Balaenoptera ricei; assembly: GCF_028023285.1. Taxonomy (NCBI): domain Eukaryota; kingdom Metazoa; phylum Chordata; class Mammalia; order Artiodactyla; family Balaenopteridae; genus Balaenoptera; species Balaenoptera ricei. The sequence continues at coordinate 22,093,788 of NC_082644.1, forward strand.
GGGGGTTAAAAATACATTTTAGGTAATAAGCAAACTTGCAAATATGGAATCTGCAAATAATGAGAATCAACTTTACTTCTTTTTGAAAGCACTAAATCTAATCTCACTAAATTTATGATGCAAATTCATATTCAGAAAGTCCATCCTCCCTTCTACCACACCATCAAGCACAAGCCGCAATAAGGAAAGTAGAAAAAGAAAGCATGTGACAAAACAGAGATATCCTCAAAAACAAGCTAATCATTGGTCTGAACAGAACAAAAATCACAAGGTTGAGTGTTGCTGCCCACTGCACCCAGGGCAGGAGCAGGAAGAAGCCGTCCAGGGTTCGCACACAGGAAAGAAAACAGGGCCTAAAAGTACCTGAAATACAGAGCTAGTGGGGCTGGAAACACTGCCCAGGAACGTGGGGTTCCAGTTCAACCACAGGCAAGCGCTTCTCAGCTGGTGACAAAGGCCACTGGGAACCAGAGGAAGTAAGGCAGACAGTGGTGGGGAGGGGTAAGGGTGTGTGTGTGTGTGTGTGTGTGTGTGTGTGGTGTAGGTCAGGGGCTGGGGGATACTCTCTGTCAAGATAAACATGCACACTAAAATTCCACAACACCAAAGAAACCCACTAAGGCTAGACAGACAAGACAATCAATCATCAGGAGATGAACTTACTACAGACAAAACCAAGATAATGGAGCAATCGAAAAAGCCTATAAAGCGTATTCAAGTTCTAAATCTTTTGGCTTGATTTATGGTTGGTCCCTATTCTTTTTTTCTTTTTTAATGAAGTGAAACATTGAAAGATGGCACATATCTGTATTACTGATTTAATTGGATGAAAAATTACAGGATTCCTAGTGGACCCTGGGGATAAGTTTCACAGGATGAGTGATGGCTCAGATGTTGGGTGATAGGAGATAGCTGAGGAGGTGGGAGGTTGTGAATTTCAAGGTGAAGGGACAGTTTTCCTTCACAGGGGAGAGTGGATAGATATCGGTCTAGAGAGGTGTCACTAACCAGTACTGATTACTATTTATGAATATTATTATCAACATCATTAGGTTCTACCTTGATTCTCTGCTAGCCAACCCCTTTCTCAGTGCACTCAAGTTGAGGAACAGAATTCTTACTGATGACACAAAGCTGGAAGGTAACTAAAATGTCGATGACAAACACCTGAAAAGAGGCTGAATCAAGCAGGGTGACATCTTGGATGTCAGGGCTGTTCATTAACAGCACAAGCTCAATTTGGAGAGACCTGCATTCCTGACGCTCCTGCACTAGACCCGGCATCTTTGAAAACAAAATGAGATCTGATTTGACATTCTGAAGCGGTTACTTTGGTATAATCTGGGCTGCCCAGATTACAGCGAACACATTGTTTCACTATGTTCTGGCCAGAGCCCAAGCACTTACAAGTTGCTTAAGATTCAAATGCTTCATTAAGGTCTCATAACACTAAAATGCACAGTAGGGCATATAAAATAGTCATCAAATTATAATTTAAAATAGCAAATGACAGATTAAATCACCATGATCTCTTCTTCCTGGCATAAGTTTAATTATAATTCTCATCTCTACCCTGATGACAGTTTTTCCAAAGGCCTTTGACAAACCATGGCTTCCTGGGAGACACAGGCAATGGCTTCGTGTAAAGGCAGAGTGTAAGGATCTGTGTCTCCAAGCTGACTAGCAAAAACCTAAAAGGAGCAGGCCCAGGGGTTCTGAGGGCCGAGACAGGATGGTCGCTGCTGGCTCTTATCTCATCCATTTGGGGGACTGGCTTGAGAGTAGTTCTGCTACCACCTTCCTCCATTTGCATACATCAACTTGGGACGTCTCCATCGATTGGCTAAAAATCTTGAAAGATATAGAAGGATCTTCTTCAACATGGAAAAAACATGTGTCTAGAAAGGGAAGAAAGGGAGGGAAGTACTCAGAGGAGAAAGTTAAGGAGACAGTTCCTTTTGTACAACTTAGAAGGAAACCTGGGGAGAGTCCAGGACTGTCCAGTTACTCTAAATATAGACCCTTAGTGTCCGCTTCTTTTCAAGAATATCTTTTTTACATCGAATGGGTATGGAAACGTGGAGTTCTTCTTCACTATTCCCACCAACAGCTTCTCCTACACCCGACTGACAAATTGACAGCGGTTTAGACTTAGTCTTTCCGTGTCCCTCAGGAAGGCTCCTTTTTGAGAAATGCAGAATAGGGCAGATGGGCTCGTGCCTGTTCGCGCGCCACGTGAGCACAGAGAGCCCTGATGTTAACCTTGTCCCACCGGGTAGGGCGCTGTGAAACCATCTATTAGGCTTAATCCAGAGATGGTGCTGGTATCTCCCTTTCCGATGCTTTATCAACACTAGCTAACAAGGACTAAAGAAATCCACAGGTACTGGAATCAAGCACCTTACACAGTTGATTTAATCTTTAAAGCCCTCTTGGCTATATCTGTTTATGTGAAATGTACAGAATAGGTAAATCCAGAGACAGAAAATAGATTAGTGGTTGCCAGAGGCTGGGGGAAGGGAAATTAGGGAGTGACTCTTAATGGGTATGGGGTCTCACTTTGGGGTGATGAAAGTGCCTGCAACTAGAGAGCAGTGATGGTTGCACAGCATTACAAGTGTAGTCCTGGGGTCAGGAAATGCCTGCTGAGGAGGGATGGGCAAGGTGAGACCAGGTGAACAAATCAAGGACAAGCAGGTAGAGGGGAGGTGGAGATGTCAGGCAAAGGGGAAGGGGACCACTCTCTTGAAAGCATCCTTCCCAGAGTGCTGGCAACCACCCTCAGTTTTGCTCAGACCCCGGGGTAAGCCTTCCACTGATTTCCTCCCCAATTTATCCAGATTCCCTTCACTCTCAACCAGATGAACACTCACTCCTGAAGCCACACCTTCCTCAATCTACAAAAAACGAAGGAGAATCTAGTGAAGTGATCTAGTCCACATGGGGAGTTCTTGCCAACTCTTCTCGATCCTACACCGTCTAAACCAGTGGGGTTCAACAGTGTCTTCACATTGGGGTCACCTGGAAGCTTATAACATACATCCAGCTGCGCAATTTGTCAAAACTCTTAAGTGTGCAGCCCGAGCTAAGAGTCCCTGCTCTGAAGCGCTGAGGAGAAAGAAAAGCAACAATTCCAGTGAACGAAACCCATCCAAGAATGAACTTAGAGCAGACCCGAAACAACACTGAGAAGAATCGCTGGAGGGCACGGTAGGACTGGAAAGGATACCTGGGGAGGTTCTGAGTGCAATGGCATATAAGAGGCCTGTCCAGTTGGGAATGGACAAAAGGGCAGGATGTCCACAGACAGCACCCATGTCCCGACTGAGGCCTTGAATCAGCCTCCTTCATGCTCTGCAGGAAGCTCAGAGAGACCAAAACTGTGGGTCGATAACATGGTAATTTCATACATTCATAGCTCCCTCCCTAGGCAGGTGAGTAAAAGCAAGCCTTCAGGAAGAAATCAGAAAGACAGATAATGAAGAAAAGCTAAGTTATACCCATGGTATCAAGGCTTCTGGAATGTTCTTTCCCTTCCCACATTCTCCCCCACTGGAAGGGAGGGGGGGGGGTCCCTTGTTCTTCCTAAAACACACCCAACTGATCCCTTATTGTGCAGTCAGCCAAGAACCCCTAGTCCTCTGATCTTTTCTATTTCTCATAAGTCAATTCTCTGCCAGAAAGTCACCTCCACAGAGGGTGTTCCCAGCTGCCTCTATTCACTTCTAACCTTGCCCCCCACCTCACTGATCTTGGCCTGCTGCTATGTCAAAGTCACACGCATTAAATTATGATGACTGAAATACATTTTGACATCAAGAATAACAAATGTTACTTTGACAGGGGGGCAAGTTTCTCAATTTCATGGCTATTTCTCTTCCATCCTGATAAGTTCCATTTAAAAATTGGGATAGGATGATGGAGAGAGGACTGCATTTATTATAGCAAAAGTATTATATTTCTACGTATTGTACTAATTTCCTGTTGTTGCTGTAACATGTTAGCACAAACAGCGTGAAACAACACAAATTTACTATCATACAGTTCCGCAGGTCGGAGGTCCGAAAATCAATGTGTCGGCAGGGCTGTATTCCTTCTGGAGGCTCTGGGAGAGTCTTTCTACTTGCCTTCCCTGGCTTCTGGAGGCCACCTGCATGCCCTGGCTCATGGTGCCTTCCTTGTATCACTCCAACTTCTGTTTCCATCACATCTCTGTTGAGTGACTCTGACCCTCCTGTCTCTCTCTTATAAGGACCTCTGTAATTACATTGGCCCACCTGGATCATCCAGGATCATTTCCCATCTCAAAATCCTGAACTTAGTCCCATCTGCCAAGTCCCTGTTCCGTGAAAGGTGACACGCTCTGAGTTCCAGGACTTAGGACGTGGACATCTTTGGGAGGCCATTATTCTGTCCCTTATGTATATTTTTCTTTTATCTTGCCACTTTACTGAACTACCTTAGTTATAAGAGTTTCTGAGTTGATGGTCTTAGATTTTCTATGTAGATTTTCTTCAAATAACAATAATATAGCCTTTTTGCTTCCAAAATTCATACTGCTCCTATCTCCTCTTGCCTCCTCTTCAGTATTAATTATTTTTGAGCTAACAATTTTTAATACTGAAATGTTGCACAGAAAAGTACAGATATTAACATAGTAGTACCCATGTACACAACATCAAGATTTTACGCAAATATTTTACCATATTTGACTTACAACACTTAAAAAATAAGACATTCTGGAATGTAACTAAAGCACACCCTTCCCTATTTGCCCTTTCCTCTCCAGAGAACTACACTATTCCAATTCATATTTGTATTATTTTATATTTTTAGAATTTTCTCTGAAAGATCATCTTTGCTAGTTGCTTTTTTTCACTCAAAGTCAGCTTGGGATTTACCTATGTTGATGTAGTTCATTTATTTTAATTACTGTATAATATTCTACTGTACAAACAAACCACAATTTCTTTATCCATTTCCCAATTCTGGAGCAGTAAATCGTTTCCACATTTTTGCTAATACAAACAGTGTTTAATGACCATCTTTATACACCTCAACTTGTACATGTATGGGAATAACCTTGAAAGCATCCACCTGGATGCATTAGTGATAAGTCATAGGGCCTTGAAGTCTTTCATCTGTCTAGGTCTCAAAAGTGCCTGAGTTAAAGTATTTCTCCTACAACTTTGCCAGCATTTGGTGTTTGGGGGCTTTAAAATGTTTGCCAATATTTTGGACATGAAATAGTGCTGTTGTTTTAGGTTGTATCTTAAGGATTCCTCATGAGCTCAAGAGTCTTTAGGAAGGTTTACCAGTCCTTGAGGTTCTCCTTCTGTTGCTGTCTATTCAAATCTTTATACTCCTAACTAATACATTTTCTTTTTCCTTTTCTAATGTATGCATTAAATATGAATTTTTCAAGTTCTTATTTAGCCATCAAATAAATTATTTTATTTAATCTCCATGTGGTTGGTCAGACCCCAGTTTTCTTATAATTTATAATTTTTTTTGGTTGAGTTATTAAAGGTGTGCTTTAACTGCACTGTTGTCACAAAACATAGTCTGTGTGATGATAATTCTTTGATACCACTGAGATTTGCTTGCACAAACACGATGATTTCAAGGAATAAACAGAAAATGAAACGTGAAAAAAAAAAAAAAAAGAGATTTTCTTTACAGCCTAGTACAGAGTCAATTCCTGAAATGTCCCACATTTGATTGGTAAGAATGTGTTTTCTCTAATTGCTCAGTGCAGGTGTTTATATATGCCCACTAGATTAAGCTTGTCAATTTGTTGCCCAAATTTTTAATACACTTATCAATTTCAATGAGATATGTGTTAATTGATACTGTATATGGCAAATAGCCATTAATAATTCTGTGAGGTTGTGCTTATATATTGGAAACTATGTTGCTGGGTGCAATAAACTCCCAGTTTATTATATCGTCTAGTCTTTACATCACTATGTAAGGCTTCTGTGTCTAAAAAACCATTTAGTTTGATAGTAATGTACCTATTTCAGAGTACTTTTGGTTAATGTAGTCCTACTCTATATTTTTATTTTTTTAATGATTTTTATGTTTATATACTAGACATGAATCTTGTAAGCAACGTATAATTTAACATGTTAGTTTATCAGTTTGTATGTGTTAACCTATGACTTTCTTAACTGATGGGTTTATTTTTAAAGTGTTAATTTTTCTTCTTAAGTCTCTCTTCCTATTTTCTATTCGTTTTTTTTTCTTCTTTATTCTCCCTTTACTTGTTTGAAAGTTAGGCTTAAGTGGCTAGCTAGCTTTACTACTTTTTATAGGCATACCTAATTTGACAAAGTCTCCCAAATACAACCAAATACAAGCACCTTGAAGTGCTGTGAGCTGCAATCACCCCCCAGCCACCAGAGCTTGGAGTCATTGCTTCCCAGTGTTTAGCTACACTCCATTTGTACACCCCCAGGGGTCATTATTACTGATGATTTTTACTAACAGAATTTCTTTAGATTTGCCAACCTGGTTACCAAGTTCTTTCCTTGCCAAGTCTGCCTGCATCTCACTCCTTCCTCCTGGTTCAACTGAGCTCTTCCTGATTCTCATTCGCTCTTTGGGTAAAGAACTGAGGTTGTAAACACTCTTACTCTTGGTCGAAAATTACCTGTTACTTTCACACTTGAATAATAGCTTAGCTGGGTACAGAATTCTAGACTGACAATTACAGTACTGTCCTCTGTCTTTTGTGGTTTTTGTTACAAGTTCTGCTGTTCCTTTGTGGGTAATATCTGACCTTTCCCCTCTTCGGCTACTTTTCATACTTCCCCTTGCCTTTGCCATTCCGAAGTATCACTAGCTGTGAATTTAGTTTTATTTTAGCCTCAACGGGCCTCCGTGCCATTTCCAACATCTGAAGATTCATGCCTTCCATCAATTCTGTAAAATTCTCTACCAGTATCTCACAAAATATTGTTTCTCCCTTCCCCTTTATGTCTCCTTTGAAATCTCCTTCTTGATATATGCTGAATTTCTTTATGTGATTCCTCCAAACTATTCACCTACTTTTATATTTCCTGTCCTTTTATAATCTTTAGCTAAGCACAATCTACTGTCCATCAGGTTTTCTCATTTCGTCTACTACATTTTTCATTTCTAGAAGGTCTCTTTGGTTCCTTTTCAAACCCACCACTGCTTTTTCTTCCTTTATCTTTAATCCTTCTGGTTTCATTGTTTACTAGCTCATCACTCATCCTGGGCCTCTCTGAGTGTACTTTGTAATTTTTCACTGCAGGGCTGGGTTTTCTGTGGGAATCCCTTTTGGACTGGGTTCCTGCAACAGGCAGTGTCAAATGTTCACGTTGATTCTTGGGCTCAGGATTCCCCCACAACGTTCTGGTAATGTAAATTTGCTTTCCTGAGGTGTGGGTCCAAGTCTGATTTCTCATGGGAAAGCCTTCTGTGTTTCCCACCTTGAGCCAGGCTTCAGGCAAGCCCTCTTCTCACCCTCCTGGGCTAATGAATGAAAATTCCCCCCTCTTTCCTTAGGTCTCCTAGGGCTTAGCCACGGTGCCTTAGCTACAACATCTCTGATCTCTGCCTCATGGGTTGCCTTCTGGCATGATACTGAAACCCAAGGCTTCTGATGTAACTAAGCTTAGCAGAATAGTTTGTATAGCAGGGGTTATATTTCATAGGCCTTATGTTAAGGCATAAAAAATGTAAATTCCTTCATTTTTCTAAAACCAAACTTGATTTTTTTTCTCAACCCCTTATTTCTCCTGATTGAAGGAAATGTAATACATCCAATTCCAGTGGAATCAGTAACTTTAGCATATTTAGTTATTTCACGTAATCTCAAAATCAGGATTTTCTACTTCTGGGTATCCTCTCCAGTGTAAGCTATTCCAGCGTCAAAACACTGAAGATTGATGTGTCTGTAGCTACCCTTTTCCTGCACCATCTTTTGCCAAAGTGTCCTCGTCTTAATGGTGCTCGTTCTACTCTGGAGCCCATGGATGCATCCACATTTGCCCCACGGCCACAAGGTGACACCGCTGAAGAGCTCACCATTGGAAAGCTCATGTCATAACTGCACAACACCTGCAGATTCCAACTCTTTGTCTCAGTTAAACTTTTTCCCAGGAAAACTGGGCCGTTCTCCATGGCTGTAATCATAGTGGAACCACCCGGGTGGTTCCGGCCTTGGCAGTCCAGGGTTATCACAATTCTGTTTCCTTCCTATTCCTGGCTCCTGGGCATTTCTCCATCTCTCTTGCAAGTTCATCTAAGCATTTACATCTTTTACGAATATTTTATTGAGCACCTGTATGTAATTTAAGTCCGAGGGAGGCCAAGTTAGTTTGGTCCACCATTACAACCATCATTCATTCTCTGGAGGCCGAAATGAAAGTAGAAAGAAAATTCTCTGAAGACTAAGCACAATATTGCTTTTTCCCTTGGTGTTTAATTACCAGCCAGTTTTTCACCTCTCGGCTTCACTTCCTTTCCGTGTGAAATATGGCATTTGTACTGGCCATTGCTAAGTTCTCCTCTAGCTCACAAAGGCTTCCTTTAGAGTTGCCCCAAACCTCTCCAGACGCAACTGAACAGGCCAGGAGGAGCTAGGCATGGGCGACTGCAAATTCTGCTACCTTGGATCCCGTCAGTCCGTCACAGTGTTAAGAGAGGAGAACAGAAGTTTTCCCTTTTGATTATCCAAGAGGGTTTCCCCTTCCTCATAGCAGGGTCACTTCAACAACTGATGTTAATGCATTCCATCTCCCTGATGCCCAGGCTAGCTCTCTACTTGCCCCTAAACTCCACACAGTGGAGCTTAGTCCAAGCATGAAAACATACTAAAGGCAGGGGTAACAGAAAACCTGTTTCCTGTGGACACCACTCCTGACCTCACAGTCAGATCAATGATTAATGATTTTTTTTTTTTACCCCAACTGACCGTCCACATATTCACCAACTTGGTCAAATGACTAAGGTGTTTGAGGATCTGCTTGTTTACCAGATCATACTGACTAGCCTGGGAGGAGATAAGGAAAGCCATGTGTACTAGGGTCATGAGGTCACAGGGCTTTGATTGGTGGGAAATAAAACAGCCTGCCTAGAAGGGCAGGTGATGAGGGGACCCTGAGAGCCAGCGCAGAGGACAGAGCTGCTCTTCCCAGAAGGAAGTATTTACAGGCCAATAAATCCATTGGGGGCAGTGGCAGGGGCTCAGACCTTCCCGCTGAGCTGTCTAGCGGTCTGCACGGAGCCAGCAGCAGAAAGAGTTGGAGGAGGGGAGCTTACCAGGGGGAGCAACAGGGTCAGAGGAGGGTGTGAGACTAGAAAGGATGGAAATCGGAGAAAATAAGAAAAACGGGGAAATTAAATTAAAGGACCGGAGAGATGGAGAAAAGTAAGTAACAGTGTTTGGCGGAGAACAGGGTGCTGTGGGTTGAACTGTGTCCCCCAGTGAGATAGAGGTGCTGGAACCTGTGAATGTGACCTTACCTGGAAATTGAGTCATTGCAGATGTAATTAAATTGAGATGAGGACATATGGGTGGGCCCTAATCCAAAGGCTGGTGTCCTTTAAAGAGGGACATTTGGATACAGACACAGAGAAGATCACGTGAAAACAGAGGCAGAGATTGGAGTAATGCGGCCCCAAACCCAGGAACTGCACGGACCGCCGGCAATGCCAGAAGCTCAGAGACATGGACGGTTTCTCCCTCAGAGCCTCCAGAAGGCACTAATCCTGCCAACACCTTCATTTTGGATTTCTGGCCTCCACAACTGTAAGAATAAATTTCTGTTGTTTAAGGAACCTAGTTTGTGGTACTTTGTTATGACAGCCTTTGGAAAATACTGCAGGGGGCTCGAGGGATTGAGGAAGAAAAGCAGAAGAGAGGGAGAAGGAAGGAGACCATTTGACAAACAGGGTGACACCCACATCCTTTCAAAGGGACAGGGACACAGATACATTCACACACACACACACACACACACACACACACACATACACACACTTGGAGGGTTCAGGCACAGGAAGACAGACCCAGACCCAGAAAACCAGATGCAGGCACGGGCGGGCTTAGAGAGAGAGAAGCACACACAAAACCCAGGCGGCTGGGAGCACATAGGAGCTGGTGCATATCAGGGGTGGGTCATAGGGAGAGAAAAACACACACACACACACACACACAGACGCACACACCTGGGACAGACGTTAGACAAGCACACATGAACAAGCCCGCTGCAGTTTGGTGTTCAAACTCAGTGGGATGAAGAAGAATGACTGCCTCTCCGTCACCTTCAATAGGGACAACAATGGATGGTCCAGCCAGACAATGGCCACCAGTTGCCGTGACTGCATCCCAGCTGAAGTGCAGGTCTCCAGCAGCTACCCTGGGAGAGTGAGTGGGGGACACTGAGAAGGAGAAGCAGAGAGGAAGGCTTGGAGGCAGAGACTGGCCTCATGCCCCTGGAAGCAGGCTGTGTCCCCGCCCTCCCCAGGGTGGGCTCCCGTGCACATGTACGAGCTCCCAATCCGCCCTGGACAACATGAGTGTGTACATTTCGAGATCTCTCATCTGTGGGTTGAGGCTTTCTCCCAACACGGCTCAGTTTGTCCAGATCCCGGGCAGCCCAATGGGCTCTGCAAATTCACAGCCGGCAGGAGGATCGGGGGAGCTCAACGAGCAGCCTTCACCTCGAGAGTGGCCAGGGATCAGAGCCTGGAAACCCATGTTAGATCTGTCCAGAGGAAGTGGGGCAACATTCTAGGCCCTCCGCTCACTGTCTGGGGGAGCCCCAGGTTTCCATGACCAGCCAGGGGACACCCAGAGGGGAGGTGCCAAGTTCCCAGCCACAGACTTCACGCTAACTGTGTCTGCAAGCAGGGTGCTGTTTTCAAGTCTACCCCATCAGCCCTGGAGACGCTCACTCTCTAGTAAACTGCAGGAGACAATCACACACACATTCACACACACACCAAGAGTTCCAGAATAAAGCAGAAATGCACCCAACATATATGCTAATCAATCCTTGTGTCCTATGTGAATCAGGAACCAGGCACCCAGTAAACAGACATCAGGCATCGTCTTCATGCCAACATGGTGAACTCTGTTGATGGCTTTTTTTTCTCTGTCCCAGGAAATTTTAGTTCAGCACTGCAGCACAGCGTGTCACAAATAACAGGGGGCAGCCTGGTAAGTAAGGCATCGACTCCTGCCCTGTGATTTAGAATGCCCTTCAGATCACCTCTCATTGCAACACATCCTCAAGTGGGGAGAGTCAGGGATTCCCCTTCTGGTTTCAGTGGGGACGATGAGCAGCCCTTCTCCTAAGACAGGAGACACAAGCAAGCGAGTCTATTTTTGGAGGCTGTAGGACGAACAAGATGAGTACCACCCGTCCGGGCTCTCAGAAATGATCCACTTCCCACACACATTCCAAAGTACTGATTCTACAAAACCGGAGATGTGTTACATATGCATTTAAAATACAGCCTTGGAACAAAAGAGCAAATGGTTTCTAGGCCAAATGCACACTTTTGTAAGTATAATAATAATAAATAGTGTGTCTAATATAGCAAAGAATATAAAACTCCTGTTAAATATCACTGTAACTGGAGTCGTAAGCCTTCAGTGCTAACAATGACAGTACTTTGGAATACAGAAATTTCAGGCAAACGTTTCAGCTGTAAATCACAGTGTCTTTTGTATTCATTTTTTCCTTCTAGACTCTGGGATCTCTCTCTTTCTGAATACCAACCACCAATTATATGTTAAGTGCTCAATCTTGGCCCAGTACATTTGAACTCAAATGCTTTTTACCCTTGTAACTAATTCTCAGATCCTGTTTTGCTCAGTGACAGACTGGCCCGCTGGCCGTTTCCACCTGCCTGCAATTTTACAGATGCGTGGGCATCATAAATGGTAACTGGGTTAAAGAAATAGCTCATACAGTCCATTCGGCTATTATTATTTTTTATACATGATTTAAGCCAAATGTGGCCAAGCAGTAACGCTCCCTGAAGCTCTTTAAACAAAAAAATGCATGGAATAATAAGTTTGGCATTGCCAGGCCAGTTCCTTCCGTCACTGAGGGTGCGAGAAGGAGGTCGGGGGAGCAGAAAGGAAGAGTGGATTGAGTCCTCTTTTGTGCAAGAGCCATAACACATAAGGAAGTAAAATCGCACAACAGGACTAGAGAATTGGGTTGCAAGGGAATAACTGACGCCCCTGGGTCTCCCCGGGGGGCCATTCACCAGGCTCCTGTCCCTGAGGGGCTGCTGCGGTCTCGATGCCTAGAAACTGATGGACACACTGAAAATCATAACTGTGACAATGACAAATGGCCTCAGCATCCAGCCACTGCTTTTTGGGTGAGAGCTATACACTAAGCCCTTCCATCCCTCCAATGGCTGGGGGTGAGATGTGGCCGAGAGCAGCGCCCAGACCCCAACAGGATGGTGGAGCGCCACCCAATCCAGGCCTGTCTTCTGGCCAAGCCAAGCACGGACTGCTGCACTCACCATGCTTCACTATCCGGTGCTGCCACCACAGAAAAGGGGCCCAGCTTGCTGTGGTCCTCTGCATCCTTTTTTACTGCCTTTTTACAAGCGTGTACACATTCTCACAGACACGTGTACACACACACGCACACCCGCTTGACAAGTTAACTTCTGCAACTGGTATTTCTGTGCCCTGGAGAAGCTTCCAAACTCTAACTGAAACTCCCCTCAGCCCTGCACACACACTGATGTGCACACAGGTGTAACACAATCACAAGTGGGTTAACAAAATCAAGAGGCAATCCAATCCCAACTAAGCAGAGGACATTAGAAAGCATCCTGTTCTAGGCTTGAGAAGTTGCTTGAATACCAAAACGGAGGTCAAGGAATCCCACCCAAGCCACTGAAGCTGACTTATTGATGTTTGGAGCTTACGGCTAGTTGGCAATAAAGTTTCTATGACCGTTTAGCCCATGGTCATTTCAGCACCTCGATTAGCAAATGCATCTTCCAACCAAGTGGACCAAGAGTCCAGCGGCTGCTTCTGCCTCCCAGAGGGCAGCTGTGAACACTCGGCTTGAAGAACAGCGGTAGCCAGTGCAGCTCTCCCTCCCGGCCCCTGCACACCCCAGCCCATGCCCACAAGGAGGCCCCACTCTGGCTGGAGGGAGAGGTCTGCACATCTAAACACAGCCCCAGAGCACGTTTTCCCTAGGGGATATTAGCGTCCACGGAATGACTGCAGGTTGGATTTTAGGCTGTTACTGTGGCTCGTCCACTTATTTACCCAGCCACACCTCCCTCCTAATTCCCCTCCACTTCCCCTCCATCATCCTCCAGAGCTGCCAGGGAGATCTTCACAGAGAGTAAATCAGGTTACACCACATCCCAGGCTTTCCAGAGTGAAGGGCATCTCTTACGATGAAATAGAGCTTTCCCCTGCCATCTAAACAGCTGTGCATGCTCTCCTAGGGCTGCCCAACAGAACTTTCTTTGATAATGGAATGCTCTAGATCTGTACTGCCCATGATGGTGGCTTCTAGCCACAGGTGGCCCCTGAGCACTTGAAATATAGCTAGTAAGACCAAGGAACTGGAGTCTTAATTTTATTTAATTTTAATTGACTTAAATTTAAAGACCCACACGTGGCTGATGGCCATGGTACTGGACCGAAAAACCTCTCCAACCTCAGCTCCCCCAGTCCATAAGCCCCCACCTTCTCCCAGCTGCCCCAGGACACTGAGTCCCCTTGGCCTCAGGGTCTTTTCACAGGCTTCTGCCTTGGCCCCAGACACACCCTCTCCCCACCTTCTTTTAGCAAATGTCAGCTCTTCAGACCTCAGCACAACATCCTTTCCTTAAACCAAGACCCCCTTTCCTTTCCTTCCAGTTCACCACGCCCTCATTTCTTCCTTCAGACTACTCGTCACAACTCCTAGTTTTATAACTTACCAGTTTTCCCTTACAATGCCAATTCCCCAGTCCAGTAAACTCTGAGAGGCAGAGACACACTTGTTTTGATCACCAGTGTGTGCCCAGCCTCACACAGCGCCTGGTACGGAGCAGTCAGGAAATCTGTGTGGGCTGTCTCGACTTCGGGCTCAGTCACACTTGTGAGCAGTGATTTCAGAATCTAACCATCAAAAAGCATCTTTCTTCCTAAGAAACCTCTCCTGAGGCCCAGCATTGTACACAAGCTTCCAGAGACCGGGTCTTGTCTGTCTGGGGAACGCACCCCTGTCCCAGTAGAGGCCCTCGCCTAACAAGCAAGGTCACAGCGACCAAAGTAGGACTTCGAGGGGGTCGACTGAGGAAACTAACTTGTGTATTTACTGCATAACATACTAAAGAGGAAAATCCTTGTCAAGGAGCCTCCAGACACCAGACGCTACCAACAGCACGTAGATCCATGCACTCTTATTTTTTTTTAATTGGAGTATAGTTGATTTACAATGTTGTGTTAGTTCAGGTGTACAGCAAAGTAAATCAGTTATACATATATATATATATCCACTCATTTTTAGATTCTATTCCCACGTAGGTCATTACAGAGTATTGAGTAGAGTTCCCTGTGCTATAAAATGGGTCCTTATTAGTTACCTATTTTATATACAGTAGTGTGTATATGTCAATCCCAATCTCTCAATTTACCCCTCCCACCCCTTTTCCCCCCTGGTAACCATAAATTTGTTTTCTACATCTGTGACTCTATTTCTGTTGATTTAAATGACTGTTCTGAGGCCAGAAGGGAGCAGCTCCCTGTGTGACCCCAAGAGGCCCTTTCAGGACACAGAGGGACATCTGGTCAACTCGGCTGAGACTGGTGGACTTGAGTCATTGCTGCTCAATCCCCAGGAGACCCGGCCTTGGACACGTGGAGGTGAACACATTCCTGAGGGGACACAGGGACCCTCAATGTGCAAGGGGCTGAGAAACTAATATGGATTTCTGGGTTCTGAATAATGATTAAGAAAAGAAATGAAACAGAAATGAAGTGGTTGTTTTAATCGTTAATTGTTATACACTGAACTGTGTCCCCCCAGATTCACATGTTGAAGCCCTAACCCCATGTGTGTGACAGTATTTGAAGGAGAGGCCATTGGGAAGCAATTAGGGTTAAATGAGGTCATGAGGGTGGGGCCCCCAGGAAGGGATCCAAATCTTTATAAGACAGGAAGAAACCAGAGCCCGCTCTCTCTCCCTGTGAGGACACAGCAAGACTGCACTGCCTACAAACCAGGAAGAGTGCCCTCACTAGGACGTGGCCATGCCAGCACCTTGATCTCGGACTTCCAGCCTCCGGGACTGTGAGGAATATAGACCTGATGATTAAGCCATTCAGTCTGTGGTGTTTTGTTGCGGCAGCTCAAGCTGACTGACGCAATAATCTAAGGCAATATGGTGACAGCGGAGGAAGCAGGAAAATCATCACTTCCTCAAGTGACTGGGCTGCATCACAGGAAATGGGGTCTATCGACTCTACAAATCTAAGATGCCAACAAAGTGTGCCAAGTGAACAGTAACCCTGACAGTGACCTCTGGGAAAGCCCGGAGCAACAAGACAAAGAACATGGTCTTTGGTGATCCTTTGGAGGAGGGCCACCTGCCTGTCTGAGGTGCACCCTAGTCTGGACAATTACACCTCGACAATAAGCCCAGAAGACGGCCGCTTGTCATCAGGAGACTCTGTGGCCAAGCCAGGAGTCCAGCTCTTAAGGCTCCACTCAGGCCCACGAAACACCCCCAAAGCCCCTTCCTCCCTCCAGTGGCCATCTGTCTACCCCTGCCCTCTATCTCCCACCCACCCACAGGCTTCTGACTAGCTTCAACCAGCCCTCAGCACCCTCACAACTGCATCAAGATACACAGATGTGGAGGGAGGCAGGCCACTGCGCAGATACTAAGCAGGACCCCGTGGGGTTCCTGGGCACAAAAGCCTCTGTCCCCCATTTCTTGATTACAGGAAATAGGCTTCATTCAGCCTCCATGACCTTCCCTGAGTTCCAGTGGGCAGTTCCAACAGTTGCTAATCAGGGAAGGGAGGGGATGTGGAGACAAGGGAGGAACAGTCAAGAAACAATAGTGCAGCCTTGGGGCAGGGTCCTGGTTCCCCCTCAAGGGAGATACATAACAATATCTTTGAGCTGTTTTGCAGAAACTGAAACCCCCACTTGGTGGGAGAAGTGAAAGGTATGCTGCCCACAAGCACGAAGACCCCAGACCAGTTGGAACCAGAAGGTTGATGATGCTAACTCCCACTTACCACATCACCAACCAATCAGAAGAATGTCCATGAGCTGACCACGCCCTCTTCTTTGAACCATTACCATAAAACTCCTCACAACCCCCCTCCAGGTTGGGACACACAGATATGAGGGCATTAGCCTGCTGTGGCCCCCTTTGCCTGGCAAAGCAATAAATCTATTCTTTTCCACTTCACCCAAAACTCTGTCTCCGAGATTTGATTCAGTGTTGGGATACAGAGGCTGGATTCGACTTCACACCCACCCATGGGGCAGCACTGGGCCACAGGGGACCCTGACCATCCATTTCATCAGGCCAAGCCTTGAGTAGAATGGCACTGTGAGCCCCTCTACATGGTACTCTGAAAACACTTTCGAACACTTGCATTCAAAGAGCACTTCACAATTTACCTTTCAGAGTTGGAATAGGGCTGTTGGGTCCATCCAGTTGTCCCAAAGGGTCATTCGGGTCGGGAACCTCTGCTTGCCCTGGGCAAAAGAGCACAGCACACACATTACTGAGATTTCCCTTCGGGACCTTTACTCTGCTTCTCATGCAGAGACAATAGTGTTTTAGCAAAACTCCCCACTGTATAGAAAACCTAGATGGATAAGGCGTTGTGGTAACTTCCAGAGGGCTTTTCTAGCATCAGATCTGATACAACAGCAAAAGTGATTCTTGCTTTATCCCAAGAACAGCAAAATGCAAATGCTTCGCGGCACATACGGAGGAAGCAAACATGTGGCTCAAGTTTCATTAAGGGAAAGAGAGAGAGATTAAAACACAGGCTGGCAAAATTAAACACTCTGGAGCCAGAGTCAGCAGATGGCCCTCCAAATAGAGGTCCCTGGTAATTCTGAATACATTCAGAATTGGAGGGTTTCTTCAGCAGCTCATTCATTCCCCTCCCGGCCCCCAGACCCACCGGCAGCCAGCAGTCAAGAACTGATCGACCCATAACTGTAAGGACAGAAGTTTCTCATCTTAAAGGCAATCACAACCCCGCACCTCAGAGGCTGTGTCAGAGGGAGAAGCCACTCCCAAAATCATAAACACCCAAAATCATAAACAGATCTGGTCTGTTCAAGTGGGAATACAACACACAGTCATGGGTCCCCCGTCCTGGAATGCCGGGGAAGGGTGGGCAGGTGTGACTGATGACCTAGAAACCGTTTGGGGCCTCCTAGAGACCCTTCTCAATATCCCAACGCGGTTTACTTTCAAAACTTTCACCCCATACCTTGGCCTTGACTGGGTCACACTGGATGGAGGTGGGGGTAGAAATGGAGAAGTCAAGGGCGACTCTGACTACACATCTGGATGAATCTGGGTTTATGGCATCAAAACCTATCGAAGAGCGGGACACACATACAATGGAAAATGATGCAGCTTAGAAAGAAGGAAATCCTGACACATGTTACAACATGGATGAAACTTGAAGACATTATGCTGAGTGGAATAGCCTGACACAGAAAAACAAACACTATATGATTAATGAGATACATAGAGTAGTCAAATTCAAAGAAAGTAGAATAGTTGGTAACAGGGATTGTGGGGAGGCAGAATGGGCAGTTAGTGTTTGTTTAATAGGGACAGAGTTTCATTTTGGGAAGATGAGAAAGTTCTGAAGCTGGATAATGGTGATGGATTTACAACAATGCGAATATACTTGATGCCACTGAACTGTGCATTTAAAATGGTTAAGATGGTAAATTTTATGTTATATGTATTCACCACATTTGTAAAAATTTATTAAAGGCGGTTTATAATTCAATATTGGGTCACCCCACTTGTCTCTCAAATGAGAGACGAGAACTAACAAAGCCCCCGGACACTTCAGATCCCGCTTAAGATGAGGCCTTGCTCAAAAAAACTAGTGTCTAAAAGTGAAGTACAAGTGATTTTCAGGCAGAACCAGGTACGCAAGATTCTTCAAATTATTTAGCTAAACAAACACTGGCCGGTTTACACTTAAGGGTACCCGTGTGTCTAAGCTGATCCTCTCTACCCGCTTGTTCCTAAGTCACAGGACACTCGAGGCAACGCATAAGCTTGCAATGCCCTTAGAATTCAGGCCCAGTTCCCAAGCAACCAACAGGAGACATTATTTCTGAATGGGCCCATGGCTTTTCACATTCAATTATGGTAGAGTCCTTCTTTCTATCACTCCCAGTCCAAACTTACCCACCCATCACAAGCCATGCACCCGTACCATCTTTCATAAAATGTCCTTGATCAACCATTCAGAAGTAACATCTTTTAAAACTATGCCCCAAGAGACTTCCCTGGTGGTACAGTGGTTAAGAATCCGCCTTCCGATGCAGGGTACTCGGGTTCGATCCCCGGTCGGGGAACTAAGATCCCACATGCCCGGGGTAACTAAGCCCGTGGGCTCTAGAGCCCGCATGCCACAACTAGAGAAAAGCCCGAGCACTGCAACAAAGAGCCCGTGCGCCACAGTGGAGGATCCCGCATGCCTCAACTAAGACCCGACGCAGCCAAATAAATTAATAAATATTAAAAAAAAAAAAACCCAAAACATACCGTACACCTCTCCTATGGCAATCACATCATTCTCTGAATTAATAGTTGCATATATTTTAATTTTCCTCAATGGGTTGTAAACAGCTGGAGGACATCAGATGCTGCGTCTCTATTGAGGGCTAATGGTCCTAGCACTAAAACCTAGACAGAATCTGGGGCTGCTACAGGACAGAGACGAGCATAAGCTATGTAAGCCAATCAACGCGGCTCAGTTGGGGTTTGAAATTTTAAATTGGCATGTTACACATACCATCACTCAGCACTGTTTAAATGTAGAGAGACCACAGGAAATCAAACACACTTGTACTATATACACATATCTGAAAGAGGCATAAAAATTATTAACTGCTTAGAAATTGACAAATGGTGTGAAACAGTCAAATAAATATACACTCTGAAGAAAAATAAGCGCCATTAGCCCAATTCCACTGGGCACAAGGTTCCTGGCTCTTCCAAGGCAGCTTTTACTTTGGAAGCAGAAGTATTTTCATGAGCATCCAAGCCGGGGGGTGGACATGCACACTCTTCATGGGAGAAGAGCCGGAGGTGATCCAAATGCTTCGGTAGACTCGTGAGCAGATGTCACCCCCACAGAGACATGCAAAGTTGCTCTCGACATTAGAAATGCTGAGATTCTCCCTGAATATATTGCCCTGGTCAGCACATATGCTGGAATTTGATTTTTTGTTTCTCCTCAGCCTTAATTTTTACCCTAGGTAAAATTTAGTTTGGGTATTTGAGCAAGAGAGCGTCATCTACATATTTGGAAAAACAGGTAAGTTTCAAGTAGCCCACCAGGCTAATATCAGGGACCCCAAGCTTTGGGACTTAGATGTGAAAGCATACAGTGGCTAAGATCCTGCCCATTTCCTCTGCAAGTCAAATGTGTGAATAAATTCACGATATCCAATCACCTCGGTCCTTAGAACTGACACCTTAAGTTCCAGCAAAACTAGGCCCTGTTGTTGCTTCCTGAGAAACAAGGGCAGTATTTACATTCTGAAGTTAACAGTCTTCATTCTCCTACAGTGCAGAACAGCCATCTTTACTCAAGATGCTGCACCTCCTAAAATTTACAAGCAAACTGTAACAGGGGCAAATGTGAACCTGGGGTATGGGGACAAGTGAGACCAGGGTCTAGTGCCTCGGCAGATTCCAACAGGATTTCTCCTGGCCCTAAAAGGGTCAAGAACAACCCAAAAGAAAAAAAAATGAAACAAACGTAAAACAGAAACAACAAAAACTGCCACCCACACGTCAAAGTGTCACTATTAGTTATCTGAAATTATATAGGTAATTTAAATGTCCTCTTTTATTTTATTTTTCAACATCTTTACAACGAACAAGCATCAAGCTTTTAACTGACATAATTCACATACCACAAAAGTCCACATTTTAAAGTCTATAATCAAGTGGTTTTTAATATATTCACAAGGTTGTTCAACCATCTCCACTATGTAATTCTGCAATATTTCCTCACCACCAAAAGTAACCTTGTTCCCATTAGCAGTCCCCCGGAATCCCACCTCCCCCAGACCCTGTAACCACTAACCTGCTTTTTGTCTCTATGGATTTATCTGTTTGGGCCATTTTATATAAATGGAATCATACAATATGTGGGCTTTTGAACAAACATTAATTTTATTAGGTTTTTAAAATTTCATGCCCAAAGAGAGAAAAAAAAAAAAAGGCTAGAGAGAAGCACACTGTACTAAGTGATTAGCAAAGGCCATTAAATGCTACATCAGCACATCAGACCACTGCCCAGACCCTGTGGGGAGGTTTTGGCTGCCCAAGTAGACAGGATGTGGAGGACGCATGGGAGACACAGTGATGACTAAAGGATGAAAGACAGAGAACTATGAAAAGCCAGAGAACTAGGATTATTTATCCAAAGATATGACGGTTTAGGAGCTGAAAGTCTCACTCGGAAGAGACCAGCACACGTTCACATTCCTGCTGTAGATAAGACATGGCTCGTGACAAGAACTAAGGAAGGATTTCATCACTGTGAGTTTAGGGGCCACCAAAATGAATGCAGCATTGGGAACTCGTGTCATCTGCTTTCTCCCCAACTAGCATGTTCTTCTGCAGGTCACCAGGGCCGGACGAATGACCTCTATCCACCTTCTTCACCCCATAACCCACCTTGGCAATTACTGCCAGCCCAGTTCAGTCAGCGACTGGTCCAAGGCGGTGTGAGTCCAGTCAGACCTCCCACATGGCTGTCCTGAGTGCTTCTTTACACAAAGGTCCCCTTGGGTTTACCTGGTGCCGGTACCCTCACCCCAGCTGGCTGACTGGAGATGGGGAAGACCTAAAGAGAGAAAAGGTTCCGGGAGGATTTGGCTGCCCTAACTCCTCAGGACTTAATTATTGTTTTCTGAAAACCAGGCTACTACTTGGAGCAAATCTACATGTCCTTCGTTTTGGTAAAATACTAAAAGCTGTACTAACACCACACGTGTCCATGAAGAATGTGAATTCACGGGGGCTTCCTTGGTGGTGCAGTTGTTAAGAATCGCCTGCCAATGCAGGGGACACGGGTTCGAGCCCTGGTCCAGGAAGATCTCACATGCCACGGAGCAACTAAGCCCGTGTGCCACAACTACTGAGGCCCGCGCGCCTGGAGCCCGTGCTCCGCGGCGGGAGAGGCCACTGCAATGAGAAGCCCACGCGCTGCGACGAAGAGTAGCCCCCGCTCGTCACAACTAGAGAAAAGCCCGTGTGCAACAACAAAGACCCAACGCAGCCAAAAATAAAAATAAGTTTAAAAAAAAATAAACTTATTTAAAAAAATGTGAATTCATGACGCTCTAACTTTTTCCATTGGATGTGAGTGATCTTCACTGTAAAAAAAAACACACAGGGCGACAGTGTAAAGCTACCGGAAAACTCAAACCTTTGATAGCATCAATCAGGTAGTGATCATTAACTCTATATTAGTTTTTTGATGTTTAAAGAAAGGAGAGCATTTAATATGGAAAAATTTAAGTGTGGCTGGTTGCCATGCAATGATACATTAAGTGTATAATTTGATCCATGTCAAAATTACACTTTAAAACCTAGAGCAAAGACTAACTACAATGTGGTAACCAGAGCAGGATCCTAGAACAAAAAAAAGATATCCAAAAGTCCAAAGAAAGATGAATAGTACGGATTTTAGTAAAGAATAATGCGTTGATCTTGGCATATCCGCTGTGACAAAGGTACCGCACTAATATAAGATTTAATAATGCTAAGAGGAAGCAGAGTATGAGGAATATGCAAACCCTCTGCCCTATCTTCACACAGTAAAAAGTTTATTGAAGAACAATTAAACATTCTTCCACACTGGTCAAGCACTTAACCAAGGCTCACAAGTAAAGAAGAGCTGTAGGAAAGACCCTATCTCCAAACAGCCTTAATGGTGCAAGCCAGGCATGAATGTTAACCACATGAACAGAATACGACACAGATTCACAGAATCTGATACAGTTTATTCAAAGATTCAACAGTATAACAGCGAATGCTCAGCAATTAAATCACTTTTGAGAATATCGGGTTTTGAGCAAAATTTTACGTTAATTGTCATGGCATGGCGATACTGGCTCCTAACCTGGTACTTAGCATGCATTCTTAGCAGCACTTATCACTGTCCCGTATATTCAGGGCTCAACCAATTGGTGTCTGAAGAAAGACCAGATGAAAGGATGCATTGTTGATGTCGCTGGGCTGGTTAAGAAATCAGGGTTTCCCACAAGCCCGCAATAGCTGGAAATGCACGTCCGGCCCAAATGTGTGCAAATTCTGAGTAATTAGAAAACGCGCCTCAGTCAAACAAGATGTCCTACAGACCTTCTCTCAACACAGGCCTCTAATGTGACATCTTGATTTAAGGCATCGATAAGGTAAGAGAAATTTATATCTGCAAAGTACAAGTGGGTCTGTTCTGATTCTCAGGCTCCTTCTCTGGTCTTAAAATACAGCTCTCTCATTAAGAGCAGAGACATGATTAAGAGAGAGTTTACTAATGAAGTTCAACCCACACCCTTGGATTTGAGCTCATGTGCTACTCTGTTTTTGATTTGTGTTTCTCTTAAAAAATGTTTTGTTATTCAGACTATTCACCCATTAATCTCTACCTGTTGATGTGAATCGGTACACTTGTTGTGATTTAATTATATGCAGTCTCTGGCCTATTTGGACAACTTCAAAGCAGCCTCCTTTTAATTAGTGAGGGTATTTCATTCACCAAAGCTTTGCATTCTTGGGTTTGGTCATCCTTAATGACGGTGTAATTTCCAGAATATGAGAACGAACAGCAGTCAGGGCACATGGGTAAAAGACCACAGCCTGGAAGGGAGGACCGTGCGGCAGGCCAGGAGCCTCTGGAAGGGCAAGCATGGATTTTATGATTAGCTGTGCTGCATGAAAAGTCAGCACATCCACTGGCAACTGGAAACGTCCATAATGTGTTCCAGAACAATCACTTAGCTCAGCAGCACATCAAATCGAAAACATCCGTGATGCTGGAAATGCAACAATTAAGGAAAAGAATGAATAACTGGAAAGGAGCAGAGTATAGAATCCTAAAAGGTGAGTCCATCAGCCTGGGAACTGGGCCAGACAAAGTATGTCCATAGTAAAGAGACTCGATAATGTTTCTGGGAATGCGCTTATTAAAACGTCACACCGTGTGTCTCAACCGCCAGCTAGAAAACCACACGGCGTTCAAGGTGAGCTGCCAGTATCTAATCGCAGTAGTCTTAACAGTCTGTAATCTTTCATTTCGTTATTTTGAACTTTGAGTTGAGTAAATATTAGCCTCTGGGTCTACATTCCTTAAGGGGCTGACCTAACTCTGCTCTGGAAATACAAAGTTAAATCCAACAACCTGAAAATGGAGTGACCAGTGTCTCTCACCAATTTAACCTTCACTTTGATTCTACTTCCACAGCAAAAATATCAAACCCCCAAATGAGTCCAGGCACAGGCCCAATGCTCTCCAATATTGCCGTCATAACGCTTTTTCTACCTCTGTCACAGACAGCCCCCCAGAACCCCCAACAAAGGTCCCACTGTCAAGGGCCAAGTGTATAGTTGGTTGAAGGGGGAGTGAAGCTGCTCAGGAGGCTGAACTGGGGCCTTTCACTGACCTCTCTCTTTCCCAACACCTACAGCCACTGGCCGCGGTGGCAGGGGGCCTGGCAGAGTCCGGAGGCCAGGAGACACCATGCATAACAGATGCAGCTGAAAGGACGAGACCCTGACACCCTTCACTGCAACACGAGCTCTGGGGCCTGATGCCACTGATGTGCCTGCTTGTTACTGCCGGTTTCTGCAAAACCGACAGAAGAGGAGCAAACAGAAATGTTGAGTAAGTACTCCGAGCTCATTCTGTTTCCACTTGGTTTCACAGAAGACTCTTTTGAGTATCAATTATTCCCATGAACACAAGGAATCACTTTTTCACCTTGAACCTCTGTAAGGTGTTTCATTAAAGGTAAGGAGGGGACTTCCCTCGTGGCGCAGTGGTTAAGAATCTGCCTGCAAATGCAGGGGACACGGGTTTGAGCCCTGATCCAGGAAGATCCCACATGCTGCGGAGCAACTAAGCCCGTGCGCCACAACTACTGAGCCTGTGCTCTAGAGCCTGCAAGCCACAACTACTGAACCCGCGAGCCGCAACTCCTGAAGCCCACATGCCTAGAGCCTGTGCTCTGCAACAAGAGAAGCCACCGCAAGGAGAAGCCTGCGCACAGCAATGAAGAGTAGCCCCCGCCTGCCGCAACTAGAGAAAGCCCGTGCACAGCAACAAAGACCCAACGCAGCCAAAAATAAATAAATAAATAAATTTATTTTTTTAAAAAAAAAAAAGGTAAGGAGGGAAAAGATTTTTTTTTTAAAGAAAAACCCTTATTAGAAAAAGAAACTGCGTATTGTCCCATGATAATGCTGGAAGTTACTTTCTGTTTGCTTCAGGGAGAGTTTTAAACTCCTCAGCTGCAGGTGCAACAGCCTTGGAACCCAGGGTTGCCTGGAGAAGTCTCAGGGTGGAGTGAATGAGACCCAGAGGGAAGGGATTCTGAAGGTTTGCAGCCTCTTTCAACCAGGAGTCTATGTCCAGCCTATGTAGCCTGAAGTTGCACTCATCCCCAGAGCAGGTCGACCAGTTGGCATATTTGAAAGCAGATTTGTTGGCAGTGATCACTTGGAGCTCATGGAAACAAACAAGGATATACATCTGTTATAATCAAAGATGACAGCAGTGATTTTCTTAAAGGTAGCTCCTGTATGAGTTTGCTAGGGCTGCCCCAACGAAGTGCCACAGCCTGGGTGGCTTAAACAACAGTTCTGGAAACCGGAAATCCAAGATCAAAGTGTTGGCAGGGTTGTTTCTCTTGCAGCCTCTCTCCTTGGCTTGTAGGTGGCCAGCTTCTCCCTGTGTCTTCACATGGTCTTCCCTCTATGCATAGACACCAGTCACAGTGGATAGAGGCCCACCCCAGTGACCTCATTTTAATTGAATTCTGTAAAGACACTATCTCCAAATAAGGTCACATTCTGAGATGCTGGGGGTTAGGACTCCATTATTATCTATTTTGGGGGGACACAAATCAACCCATAACAGATAGTGTTACTTATCTTCAAAGCTTCTTTATACTTAATGCTGATTTAAAAGTGAGTTTTGCAACTGCATGGAGCAGGCTGACAGAGACAGAGAAAGCCTTGATGAGAAAGAATAAACAGGGGGTCTGGACTAAGTACAGAGGTGTCGGGGGCGGGCTTGCCCACATACTGAAAGGATCTGCCAACAACTTGCTAATGACTCCAGCATCCCGACTCCTTCGTTCTGAAGGTGTCCCCTCATGGCTTCCGTTGGGGACACCGCTGTCCTCTGAGCTTCTTCTCCCTAAGTTTCCGGCAGCAGCCGTGGCATCTTCCCAGACCCCCTCCTCTCAGGCTGGCATTCCTTCTTTCTCATAATATTTACACCACCACCACTCTTCCCAAAGAGCAGCATGGCAGGCCCAGAGCGAATGTGTCGTGGGATCTGGAGCAGTCTGTCTGACCATTTTTGGTAATGATTCTGCTCAACATTTACACAGGGCTGCCCACTTTGTATGATGCACACCATCCGTACGACTCCCTTCACTTGACCCTCCAAGTTTGGATCCTCTCCCGCTTCAGTCTCTCCTGCGAATGTCTCCTCGTCTCTGGCCCCGTAAATGCTGCAGTGCCCCAGAGCTGGGCCTGCAAAAGCTTTCCCTCTCTTTCTGTACCTGTCCCCTTGATGACCTGGCTTTAAACGACAGCAAAATGCCCATAACTCCCCAGCACACCTTTCCGAGCCGGACCTCTCCATAAAAAGCCAGGCTCAGAAACAGGAGGACCAGCTCACGTCTCCGCTTGCACATCTAATAGACACATCACGCTCAGCTTGTCCAAACACAAACCCGGCTTTCCTCCACAGACTGTTCCCCTGCAGTCACCAGCCTCCCTAAACTCTGACTTCAGCCTTCCATGGGCTAAGGCCACACATCCTGGTTATCTCTGACTCCTTTTCCTCTCATATCCCACGCGCAATCCAACAAGAAATGCTGTTTGCTCTATCTTCAAAATACATCAGAATGCGACGCTCCTCACCCCTCCCTGCTCACACCCAGTCTCAGTAGCTCCGGCTCTGCTGGATCACATGACAGCCCCCCCCCAGCCCTCCCTGGGTCCACCCTCCCCTCCCCGCTGCTCTCCATGCAGCAAACACACTTGCACCTCTAAAAGGAGCTTCAAATACCATTGCCTGAGACAGCAGGGTGAATCACAAAAGCCTGAGGCTGAGTGGAAGAAAATACACATACAAGAAACCCTGTATTGTATGATCCCACTTATACCACGTTCGTAAATGGGCAAAGGCATCTGCAGTGATGGAGGTCAGAAGACTGGTGACGTTGGGGGTGACGGCCGGGAAGCAGCAGGGTCTGGGTTTCTGAGAGGCTGCTGGCGTGGTCCAGTGATGTGGGGATTTATGAACTTTTATCTATGTATATTATACTTACACAAAGCTTACCACGTTGCTTCTATTTTTATCTCGCTCATATAATGCTACCTCCTGGAACAAGGCCTGCCGGGATGTTATTCAAACACTTCCCTCCACATTTGTGCACACAATCCTGCCACTTAACCTGCTTCCCATTTTTCTTTTCCCCTTAGCACTTCCAAGAGACGATTTATTCATTAGTTTATGTCTCTGTCTCCTCTTCCTGGGAGCAGGAGTTTCTGCCTGTCTGCTCACTGCTCTATCCCCAGCACCTGGAGCATAGCCGGTAGTTGCTCATTTGGTGAATGAATGAATGCTTCTGTGCTCAACAACTTCCAGCACCTTCCACCTCCTCAGAGGAGCAGCCAGAGCCCCTTCTCCACCCCCTCCACATGTGAGCGTGCATGCCTGCACACACACACACACACACACACGCTCCTGACCTCACCTCAACTCCTTTCCCCTTCACTCTCCAGGAACAGT